>NC_134855.1:128369304-128679512 GCF_049852395.1 Peromyscus maniculatus bairdii | reverse complement strand
GAAGTAGGGAAGGTGGTGTGTGTGTGTGTGTGTGTGTGTGTGTGTGTGTGTGTGTGTGTGTGTGTGAGAGAGACAGAGAGAGAGAGAGAGAGAGGGGGGGGGAACCATCAGGGGCCCAGGTTCCCAGCTGTTTGAGTCCTGAGAGAGGGACCTGAGCTTCCCCCATATTTCGGCTGAGGCCCTTACTGGAAGCATGGTACCCCAGGAAGGGTGGCACCCCAGTGGGTGGAGGTGGGGTTCATTAGCATAGCAGAGAGAAGGCCTGGCCACAGACTTGCAGGCCAGGGTGGTACTGTCAGGAGTACCCCAGGCCTCCAAGCACTTTTGAATGTCATCACCAATCAGCTTTCACTAAGACTCTCGCTCGGGTCAGGAGCAGTTTACAGGCCATTTCAAAGGGCAGGCTGAAAGGTCAAGAGTCCTCAGCTGGTAGGTAGGGGGCCTGTGGTGGGGTTCTCAGGTTCCAGTGTGAGGGTGGTGTTTATTGGGTCTGGGGCAGAGAGGCCTGAAGGAGGTGACCCAGGGAAGCTGCTGTAGGCAGGAGGAATGGGGAGCACTCCTTTCAGTCTCATGCACTAGTGGGAAAATAACATGGTAGAGATGGGGAACTGACCGTTCTCAAACATCTCCCCCAAAGCCACTGGAGGTGGCTACTCTGTCCAGTTAGGCCCCAGAGGAGGCAAGTACAGCATCTTCCAAACACTGAGTCTAAACAATGAAACTCCAGGACAGGTGAGACACACCAGTGCCCTCCCCAGACCTCCCACGAAGGCTAAGAGGGCTTTGTAGAAGGAAGCCCCAGACTCTGCCTGTGTCTCTCCCTGGAAAACTGAGACAGAGGAACAGGAGGGAGGCAGGAAGGGCTTCCTGGCCAGCACTAAGGCTGCAGGGAGCAGTGTAGCATGAAACCCTAAAGGTCTTATTAATAAAAACAAACCCAGAGCCAGGTATTGGGGTGAATGCTGGAAGAACAAGCCACAGGCACCTCACCTCGACAGTTCCTCAGGTGATCCTGTTTCCTCAGACTGGAAGCCTCTGAGTCCTCATCCAGAATGAATCTCAGCTGTGCTGCTCAAAGCCTAAAAGCTTAACTAGCCTAAAAACTTAACCACTCTAGTTCCTGGTCATCACGACTTATATACCTTTCTGCTTTCTGCCATCACTTCCTGGGATGAAAGGCGTGAGTCACCATGCCTGGCTGTTTCCAGTGTGGCTTTAAACGCACAGAGATCCGGATGGATCTCTGCCTTCCAAGTGATAGGATTAAAGGTGTGTATGCCACCATTTTCTGGCCTCTATATCTAGTGGCTATTCTGTTCTCTGACCCCAGATCAGTTTATTAGGGTGTACAGTATTTTGAGGAACACAATAGCACCACAGAGCAGGACACAGGAAGGTATGATCCATGGCCTGACCTAGCCTGTCTCTCCTGCCAATGCTTCTAGCTACCTGTTTGCCAACCACCCCTTGGGCTGCTGTGGCTTGTCTTTATCTCAGAGCAGAAGCTGCCCCCCACCCACACCCCGTTCTTGTCTTATATTTATAGTGCCCAATTCACAGCAAACACATCAGGTCTTGGATTCTGAGGCTATGCACTCCATTGATACTACCACTGATTTCTTGGCACCCGATTTGCTGTGATGGGGAATCCCACATCCCTGGTGTCTCTTGGGTATTACCTTTCACTGTGTGTTCCACGAATCCTCTGCCTAATCCTCTGTGACTAGACCCATCCTCTTTCAAACAGGAAGAATGACAAAAGCCTTATGCCTAAGTGCTGTCCTCTTTTGGTGGGAGATGGTCAGTTATCAGCTTTCTTGTCCATTAGAGGCAAAGCCCTCAAACTTTATCTATGTGCTGAATCTGCTTGCAGGGGCAGATATCATCCGGCTCTCTGTGGGCAAACAGGCATTCATGGCTGGGCTAGCAAGTCAGCTAACCTTCCTGTGTCAGTTTCTCAACACAGGTGGCCTCCACCACTCACTGGCCACCAACATGCTGACTGTGGGTAGAATGAGTGTCTTATTGGGGTCCCTGCAATAAAGTCACAGGCAGGAGAGAAAAGCTTGTCAGATACAGGCTGTTTGGTCTGAGACTCTTGCCTCTGCCTCTGTCTGTCTCTGTGGTGGGCCCTAGCACAGAACGGAACAAAAATTGCTCTCCCTATCCCTGTGACTGCTGCCATGCTTAATCCCAGATGTCTGTTTGGCTTGGAAGTCGCTGCTGCCAGGATCCAGAGCCCCTAGCCCAGGGTCTTTCCCAGGGCTCCATGAGTGTCCTGGGAAAGTTGCAAGACTACCAGGCCAGGGCCCCCATGCCTCCACTACCACAACATGGTCAGGACAGCACCCCAAGATGGGACTGGATGACCCTTCTCTTACCTGGGGAGTGTGCCCCATGGGTGTCGGAAGTCAGGCAGCAGAGGGCAAGCAGAATGGTCGGCCACATGGCTGCCTGGGCTAAGGGCAGCATGTGGTGGGCCAAGTCTAACAGGGTAGACGTGCTCGGCAAGTAGAGCTCCAGGACCAGGGCAGGGTAATAGCCTCAGTGGGGGCGTGGTTTCTCGTTGAATCATTTTAACCAGAAGTGCTTCATCTCCAGGGCTGGGGGCCACAAGAACAACCACTTCCTTTAAACAAGTTTCCAAGCTGTGATCATTTGCAGGGGGAGGAAGAAGAGAAGTGAGACCCATGAGCAAAGCACCCTGCCTCCTGCCCGGGGGGGAGAGGCAGTTCTCTGCCACTCACCACACACAGGAGATGCTGATGTAAAGAAACCAGGGGATTTTCAGAAGCACAATCACTTGACCCTCCTTCCCTAAATTTACACCCTCCCTTGCCCCCTGTATCCTATCATTCCAAGTAGCCCTCCTCAAGAGACAAGAAACCCTGCTGCCTTTGGTGTGCATGATTTCACCTGCAGGGAAGCTATTCATACTTTCCAAAGTTCCTGAGGAGGAGCATTGGCATGTGGCTTCTGCACCTCTGAGAGAAGCCCAGCACCATGTGAGCTGAGTTATGGATCACGACACCACTGTAGCTCAGAGCCATCAAACGAGAGGAAATTGTGTGGACAGAGGTCTGATTCTGGCCGTCCCTCTACTTCCTGCCCAGGCCATGGTTTGGAGTAGGTGCCTGTCACTAGCTATCTAAATCTGAATCTAGGCTTTGCTTCTAACACCTGCTGTCATTAAACTAGGAACAACCTATGTGCCTCAGTTACCTCCTGGAAATTGTGAAACACTGGGAGCTTCCTTAGCATAAAGGCCCAGAGCAGGAGTAGAGCAAGCTCTAACTGGCCTCAGTGTGGGAAGGTATATTCACTCAGAACTAGGCTAGAAAGATAGTGTGGAAGGATGCCTGGGTCTCATATATATATTAGATCCTAGGGGCCCAGGGGGGAGCTCTGCTCCAGGTGCGTCCTGTGGGGTCCTACTGAATTGCAAACAGAATAGTCAGGGTCTGTGGGACATGGACTAGCTATGTAGTCTGAGGTCCCAGTAGGTTTCTGGGTGCTTTGAGGTTTGTTGTTTGGGTAGTTTTGTATTTAGTACTGTGCATAGTGGGTGGTATTCAGTAAGTGGTGGCTGTTATGACAGCCTCCATGGTCCTTCCCTGAGTGGCCTTGGGATCCTCAGTTTTGGCTGCTAGGGTCTGGAACATGAGGTCTCTAGTATATATGGGATTCACTGTTAGTGTTAGCTTCAGTTTTGGACATCAGTTTCAGGTTGTATGTCAGAACACAGGCCCCAAAGATAGGAGAGGGCTGTTGTATTTCCAGTAGTAACCAGAGCATCAGTAGTCTAGGAGGGAGCTGGCAGTAGATCAAGCAAGGTTGGCTGCTTGATCCTTACATTGCTGGACAGTGTGATGTGGTAAAAGGACAAATTCATGGATCTGAATTCCCAGATCATGTGCTGCATAAAGGACCAGAAAGCTTCTGTGGAGACCTAGAGGAGAATGATGTCTCCTGTAGCTGCAAAGCTAAGATTGCTGAAAACCAAATGCAGAATCTTATTCTTCAGTTGTCTGGATAGAAATTCTAGCCTTGCAGGAAGCTTTTGAAATGAGAATTTCAAAAGAATGGGATCCTGTAAGTTGAGATGGAGGATATAGGAAGATTCCAGTGAAGCAGGGATAGTGAGCCCATGAATTCTGATGGGTCTTCTTTGTCAGTGAAAGAGGTGGCATTCTCAGTGGGCCAACCCTGGATATTGAACCTGTATTAAGGTCAGCCTCTGTGAAGTCCCTGAGATATTAGGCCTGTCCTTAGGTCAGCATGAAGACAGTCTCTTGGGTATTAAGCCTGTATTCTGATGGGCTGTATTCTGATTTGCAGCTTTCTCCTGGATACCAGGCCTCACATGGGGGACAGTGTTCTAGTGACTCCCACATAAGGTACCTGCCCTAAATTCAGCAAGGAGTCAGACCCTGTAGGTACTGGATCACCTTGAAGGCAGATGTGGATAACCCTCTCAGTACTGGGTCTGTCCTAGGATTCATGTGAGGTCAACAGCATTGTTACCAATCCTCACTGTTTCCAGCTTGAGAGCAGCTGTGAGGTAAGCACAGAAGCCTTCTGAGTACTGACCCTACATTAGGAAGCAGCCTGTTTGTGGCCCCCTGGATAGTGACACTTCCATGAGCATTATGAGAGACACATTTTGGTAAAAGGCTTGCTCTGGGGAGCTGTGTTAAAGCAGTTCCCTGGATACTGGGCCTGTCCTTGGGTTCTTGTGTGGGCAGCTCCCAGAGAACTGGACCTATACTGGGGGCATTATGGGGGATGCCCTTGAGTACTAGGAATGTCCTTGGGATGTTATGTAATATTCCTTTACGCTATGTGAAGATATGTCACTGTGATTGGTTTAGCAAAATGCTAGGCAGGATTTTGGTGGCAGAGAGAATGCTGGGAAGAAGAAGGGTTGGAGAAGCCAGACAGACACAGAACGAACCAGACATACAAAATGGGATAGAGGTAAAAGCCTCATGGTAGAAGTAGATTAATAAAAATATGGGTTAATTTAAGTTATAAGAGCTAGTTAAGGAACTATTGGCTGAGATTTTATATTTAATAAGTTTTTGTATGGTTATTTGGGATCTGGCTGGCAGGACAGAAAAGTCTTCCTACAAATGATGCCCAATGTCTGGCCACATATATCCATATAAAACCTGAGAAGGCTTGAAAAAGGCTTCCTTGTGTTTCTCATGCTGGCCACAGTACAGAGACATGTATCCCAGCAGCTGTCTGCATGCTTGAGCCACAGTGTGCCATGAGCTAAGCCACATGGTAGGTTTAAGGTTTTTCTCATGCAGATGAAATAGGTTACAGATCTGCAGTAAAACAGATTCAGATGGAAAAAACTTCTAAACAGGTTACAGAGTGTTTAACAATGTGTGTAGGCTTAAAAAAGAAAAGAGAAGGAACAGAGTATAGATAGTTATAAAAATAATAGTTTAAAATAAAGTTTTAAAAGAAAGAGTAAAGTAAAAAAAGGATAAGCTAAATAGAGATGGGAAATACACAGGGAGTCTGGATCTTGTATATAACATATGTTGTCTTTGAATTTTTTGATTGCTGTTGAACAAATGGTAGCTGCAGATAGACATTGGATTATAGAAACTGCTAAATTAAACCAACCTATATATTTTTAAGATATCTTAACTTCAAAATGGAATTCAAAAAATATGTTGTATTGGAAAAGAGATTATGCTTTTGTTTCCACAGAAAACAAAACAAAAGCCTGTGGATTCCTTCAAGGTTAAAAAGGATCAGGTTTGAGGAAGATCCCTTGAAAATCCTGGCTATAGGCATAAAGAAATAAACCTAAAAAAACCCTACAAGACAAGTGACATATATTTTACCTGCTGAAACATAAAACAAAAAATCAGCTTTAACTGACTTGTGCACACTACATATTCCATACTTGTGTTAATGCAAGTATGCATGTTACCTTTGAAAGTTTATGTGTTTTCAGAACAAGGGGACCAGACACCAATAAAAACAGGTGGCCCAGGTGATCCAGTCTCTCTCTCAGAGAGCCTCTGTTGCGGTTTCCTTAGAGTTCTGCATCCAGAGTAGCTTCAAGGCTGCTGATCGAGATGGTCCAGCCTCACAGACTATTCCAGCCAGGATTTGACCACTATCTCAATTTTCTCAGGGTCCCATAAAGATGTCAGCATCCCCAGACACCAGGAAGCAGTCTAGAGAACACCATGCCTACATTCCAAAAAAGTGGGATGGGTGGTTTTTGGTCATTCAGTGGGTTATGGATGTTTGTCATCATTTAGGGGGGTTGGTTACAAAATTGTTATTGGTCATGGTCAGAAAAAAACTGAACAAAGGAGATTAGATTCAGGGATCTCTTTCTGAAGAGAAAAAGGGGGATATAGTAGAAAAATGATGGGATAAAAGGATGGATTGTTGAGTCTGCTTTTGTACAGCCACTAGTCTCAAATATGGTATGGAATTTTATGTATTGATACAAATTTAAGGTTATTTTTGTTATACTGTATATATTTATGTTTCTATTCTTGTTTAAGTCATTGTACTTATGCACCTCATTTAAAAATGTAAAATTTTAGTCCTTGAAAGCTACTTAGGATAATAATCTATAACAATCAAACTTATAGTCATGTTAGGTATTTTTTTAAGGTCACACAAAGATATATTTTTAGATAGATAGATGGTCTCAAACACTTCAAAAACCCATAGCATATGGCATTTAAAATGTTTTGTTAACATAGGGCTTTTCATGACAATGAGACATGTCTGCTCCTGGCAGCACCAATCTACTTCATAAAAGGATGATGGGTATCAAAGAAACCCCATATGGAGTTTGCTTTCAGTGTGGCAAAATGAGCCATTTGGGCAAGAAATTGCTTTTGTCTTGACTGCTGACAGTATGCTGTACAAACTGGATAAGCAGGACACACACAAAAGACTATTGGACTTTGCCAAGGTGGGACAGTCCTTCAAAATTCCTGCTTCATAGAAAAGTGTGTCAGATATTCTAGGCCTGTAGGCCAAAGATTGGATGCCCCAACATTGTAGAGGAACTTTGGGTGACTGTCCAGGCAGCCAGATATCTCTATTATTTATATAGTTTTGGAATTGGCTTGTATTGCACTTCCTGTTTACTCAGGTAATATTATATCCTTCTGGGGTCCTTGATGAAGTTAAAGACTATATGGCTAGTTATACTTTTCCTTAGTTACAATAAAAGGTAAATTAGGCACAGAGCTTTTGACTCATCAAGATAGAGAAAATAATGGAGTATTTTCTCTGAATACAAATGGAGTGGACATTGTAAATGTAATTCTTGCCTGATAAATTGTTCTTATTGTTTATAGTTTTATTATGTTAGAGTTAAAACCTTTCCTTTTTTATTTAGACAAAAAGGGGGAAATATTGTGAAATATTCCTTTACACTGTGTGAAGATATATCACTGTGATTGATTTAATAAAAAACTAAACAGCCAGTAGTTAGGTAGCATTTTTGGAGCAGAGAGAATCCTGGGAAGAAGAAGGGTGGAGAAGCCAGAGAGACAAAGAATGAGATGGACACACAAAATGGGATAGAGGTAAAAGCCATGTGGTAGAATATAGATTAATAAAAATATGGGTTAATTTAGGTTATAAGAGCTATTTAGGAACAAGCCTAAGATATTGGCTGAACTTGCATAATTAATAAAAAGTCTCTGTGTTGTTATTTGAGAGCTAGCTGGTTGGACAGAAAAATCTACCTACACTTGGGGTATCATTGTAGGCAGCTGCCTTGGTATTGTTCCTGCACTTAGGACAGCAAGAAGGATGTCACATGGGTATGGATCTGACTCCGTCCAGCAACCTAAGGGGTGTCTCTATGGTGGGTTAGGAGCCCAGAGACCTAACCCACAGGTGGCAGGTAGTCTAGGCACCCAGGTAATCCTCTACTGCACTGTGGATCTTTTGTGATGGGCCACTGGACTTTCCAGGTTGTATTGCTTCGTTTCAACTACTACAGGTTGTTTCCCTTTTTGTTTTGATTCCTCACATTGTCCTGAAGTGGACAGGAGTGGTGGTGGTAGTGGTTTCTTTGAGTTTGACAGAGACTTTCTCTCTCCATTCAGGTGGACTTAAAGCAAGCTCACGGTCATATGAAACTTCCCATGGTGCCAAGTTCTTCTGTGACTTTGGAGAATGAAATTCATGGATGAGGCAAGTTGTAGAAAGGAGTTTTATTACTGGGTGCTTAGGAGAAAGAAGGCAGAGCTCCTGGCTGGCAGGAGCAGGTTCCAGGAAGTAGTACCACCAAACATCTGCTAGTCTGGCAGCTTCTCATAGCATCAATAGCAGGAACTGGGATGAGGCATGGGGAATTCACACAGTTGGCACACCTATCAAATGCCTGGTCACACCGAGAGGAGTGGAGATGACAGGAAACCAGGACTTCCTCCTGGTATTACTGGCAAGGACAGAACTACTGATGGGGTCATAGACCTTCTTGGAAATGATGCTTCTCGGGGTCTTGCCCTAAAACTGCCTGGCCGGTTTTTGCTTCATGTTCTCATCATCTCTCAGACCAACCTTCTGAAGGGGAATTTGGGTGATGGCTGATCTTACTGTTTCCTGTTTGAGTGGAGTTGTTGGGTGCCAGGGGCTGTGCCAGAGGACAGCAGGTGGTAACTGAACTTTGGGAAGTTGACCCACCAGGAAGCAAACCACTGACGGGTGAATCTTGGATAGGCAAGGTCTTGGCTTTGGCTCCAGAATGTCTCTTGCTACTGCTGTGCCTTTACATGTTTGCCGCTGCCATTTTTCTCTGGTATCTGGCATGGTGTAAATGGGTGTGGGAGGATCCCCACTGCCTTTAATGTAGTGTGATTATCTCATGGAAACATCCCATTCTACTGGGCATTTTTACCTGTGGATTATTATGAAAATGATTTTCTCTTAAGTTGTACTGTTTAACTGAAGTAATGATTTTATACAATAATAGTGTTAGCTTAAATAGAATCTTGATGATTAATGGTTTTTAACAAATGTAGTAAGGGATTATTATGGAGGTTAGTGGAAAAATTAATATAGGTAAAGGTAGCATATAGTGTTTCTCCCACCCATGATAAGGCAGGAACAAGGAAGTGTCATGCAGTTAGGACTTTGAGTTTCTCTTGAGGAGCCATATAGACTGTGGCTTAGGTTAGTGATTAAGGAAAACAATTGAGTCCCAGAATCTAGGCTAGCTCAAGTTCTTTTTTTGTTTTTTGTTTTGTTTTTTGAGACAGGGTTTCTCTGTGTAGCTTTGCGCCTTTCCTGGAACTCACTTGGTAGCCCAGGCTGGCCTCAAACTTACAGAGATCCGCCTGCCTCCTGAGTGCTGGGATTAAAGGCGTGTGCCACCACCGCCCAGCTATTTATTTTTTGTTTTGTTTTGTTTTGTTTTTCGAGACAGGGTTTCTCTTTTTGAGACAGGGTTTCTCTAGCTCAAGTTCTTTTAATGTTGGGAGATGTGTTCATGGGTTTTGGTGTGCGTCATAGCTAAAATAAAACTTTAAATAAGACTTAAGGTTAGGTTAAGATTTTTTTTTTTTTTTTTTGAGACAGGGTTTATCTGTGTAGCTTTGCACCTTTCCTGGAACTCACTCTGTAGCCCAGGCTGATCTGGAACTCACAGAGTTCCACCTGCTTCTACCTCCTGAGTGCTGGAATTAAAGGCATGTGCCACCACCACCACCACCACCACCACCACCACCACCACCACCACCCAGCAAGATGTTTTTGTTAATGGCTTTGAGGTAGAAAATCTTGGAGAATAATTTAAAGTTTAGAAAGACACACTTTTAATAGTTGAGAGAGGGACTGTTGAGGTCGGAGACCAGAAACAATGGCAGCCTGGCTACTGCTGGCTGATGTGCATTTCTTGCTAGGATGGGTTGGTGATCAAAGGTGATTAATTCCTTGTATCCATTTCTGCCCTCAGCTTCCTGATACGACTTAATAAAAAACTGCTGATGAGTGGGTATGCACCCTGAGGACTTAAAGTAGAAATGACTGACTGTTTTTCATAATATAAAAGTTTAGATTTGTGATTCTTTTAAGATTTTTTTATAAGATCATCTTTTGAGATAAATAATACAGTGATTTGTCCTTTCCTTGTAACCACAAAATGTAGTCTGTCAGTAAAAGAACTGGCTGAGAAAAATACCTTGCTTGCTTACACTTTGTTAATCTATAACAAGTTGCTTGGGCATGAATTTATGTGGGTTCTTGGCGATAATTGGTTTTTCACCTGTAATACATAAAATGTTTAATCATGTAAGGGAAATGGAAAACATGCTATTTTTTGCTTATATTTATTGTAGTCATTCACTTGAAAAATAGGATGTAACCACAGTGTAATTTTTGTCCTGCTTGAAAGATTCTGCTGGGTGTATATCTGTAAGGAAAAAAAATAAAGTAGTGTAGAAGGAAGACATCAGAAAGTAGTGTAGAAGGAAGTCATCAAGAAACAGAAGGGAAACATCAGGGTAGAAGAACAGCACAGAAAAGAACTAGATATAACAAACAACAGAAAGAATAATAAAATGAAGAACTAAGCCTTGCCCCTCTGAAATATCCTTGTGTGTTTGTTTGTCCAGTAGTTTGCCTGCTTTGTATCTCCTCTTCAGTTTCTCTGACCTGTTGAAGGCTTGCCATTCATCAGCACCCTAGGTGAGATCCTGACATGTTGGAGGGGTGTGTGTGTGTGTGTGTGTGTGTGTGTGTGTGTGTGTGTGTGTGCCCCTTTTCCACCGGCTCCAGAGAATTAAGTTTTGCTCCCTCAGATAGAAAAGTCAATTGAGTTCCTGAGCTGCTGAAGGCTGGTCCTCACAGTAGCATTCCAGTTCTCTGAGAGCATCGAAGAAGGGACTATTACTCCTTTTATTTAGTTCTTTGATTTCTTTTATCAAAGTTTTATAGTTTTCCTAATAAAAGATCTTGGGTGTATTTTCTTATTTTTGAACATAATTTTTTTTATTGGTTCTTTGGGAATTTCACATCATGCATCCCAATTCTACTCATTTCCCAGTCCATTCATATGGGAATTTCACTCTTGTAGCATCTCCCTACCATCAAAGAAAATTTAAAAAGAAATAAAATAAAAATATCAATTACAAACAACAACAAAACACAACGACAACAAAAAGCAAAACAAAAACAAATGAATACTTTGCTTCTCCATTTTTCCCACCTCTCCATCATGCCTTTTATTTTTCTTAGTGGCACTGGGAGTTGCGGTGTGTCACACAGCAGACCCTTTTGTCAAAACAGCTTTATTTATAAATGTTTGTTGTGTAATAAGTTGTTGGTTAGGTTCAAGGCCTCTGGCTTCTGGCACACCATCGATACAGGACCCTCACCAACAGTCCTCTTGGATACCCTGTTGTCCTGAGTCATGGAGATCCTGAGGCTATGGTTCCACAAGACCAGTCAGTCCCTTTACATGCTCCAGCAGGTCATAGATGGGGTAGATGTCGGGATAGGCCAACTCAAAGCTCTGGGGATATGTGCCTGGGTGGTAGCTAAGTTGGTCAGTTAGGGCTGCTGGGACCATCACCCTCAGATGGGGGGTGGGTCCAACTTTCCTAAGTGTGGGGGCAAGCTCTTCTCTGAGGGCCAGGACCAGCTCTCCTGTGCCAGTATCATTGGGATCGGCTCTCCCAGAACCGATGAGGAGCAGGGCCAGCTCTCCCAGGACCAGTGAGTGAGGGGAGGGGCTGGCTCAGCATGACCCTCAGACTTCAACATGTATGGTTCACATGGACCTGTATGTTAACATGGGCAATCAATGGGCATCAACACAGACCTCAATTGCAGCAGGGCCATGGACCTAGATGTGGCCCTCAGCAGCAGTTTGGGTCTGGAGGTCACCATGGCCTTGGGTAGCAGTGCAGGCCACTCAGCTCTTTATGGGCCTGGAGGCAGCTTGGTCCCTGGAATCTAGCATGGTCTCAGGGGACAGTTCAGACTCCAGGCACAGCCTTCGGTGGTAACAGGAGTCATGGACATCAACACAGACCCTGGCTGAGGTAGGGCCATGGACCTAGACATGGCCCTCAGCAGCAGCTTGGGCCTGGATAATACTACAGCGCCCCATGGCAGCACTGGCCAGTCAGAGCAGCATGGCTCCAGCAGTGGCACAGTCCCCGGACACCAACATGGCCACAGGTGATGGCCCAGGTCCAGAGCACATGCACAACCTTCAGTGGTAACAGGATCCATGGACATCAACACAGCCCAGACATGGCCCCTAAAGGCAAGCAGGCCACCTACATCAGCCGGTTCCTCACCACCTTCACCTCTTCAGATCCCCCTCTCTCCACAGCACACAAACCATTCTGCTTCTCTCTCCCATTTCCCCACCCTATATTCGCTCACCACAAGGGGCTGGTGGTTGTCCTCCACCTGCCCAGGCCTAATGGTGCCAGGCAGGCCTGTGGGTGTCCTCTACCTGCCCAGGCCAAGCAGCACCAGGCAGGCCTGTGGGTGTCCTCCACCTGCCCAGGCCAAGCAGCACCAGGCAGGCCTGTGGGTGTCCTCCACCTGCCCAGGCCAAGCAGCACCAGGCAGGCCTGTGGGTGTCCTCCACCTGCCCAGGTCTACTGATGCCAGGTGGGCCCATGGTTATCTTCTTCCTGCCCAGGCCAAGTGGCACTGGGTAGGCCTTTGGTTGTCTTCTACCCACCCAGGCCAAGCTTCACCAGGTGGACATGTGGGTATCCTCTGCCTGCCCAGGCCCAGTGGTGCCAGTCAGGCCTGTGGGTGTCCTCCACCTGCCGGGGCCTAGTGGCCAGTACACACTTTGATAAAGAGAGAAAAGTCACAAATGAAAGAACCAAAAATAAAGAGCAGAATTTCCTACTCTGTAACTGTCGGACCCTAGTGACGCCTTAATGAACAGCTGGATCCTAAGTCCCAGGGCTGCTTGATGTCTCATGCCTAACAACCAGTTACAGAGAGGACCATGGTGGTACAAAATTATTACTTCAACATGTTGGGCTCCTGAATGCTACTTAAAAACTACCCTCCAAAAATGGCCCAAGAGACAAGGTCAGATAACATCTCAAATTTTTTAAAAAATAATTCTTTGAAAATGTCACATATGCATACAATGTATTTTAACCACCTTAACTACTATAAAAGGACTCCATTCCATATCAGGGTATGATTCCCTCACAGAATTTGTCAGCTATCTTTCTGTCAATTGTGTTTATTATTTATTGAGATTTTTTTTTTTATCAGGCATGGTAAATATCTTACCCCTGCCCCCTGGGCTCCTTGTCACAGCATGAAAGACAGAGTTTAGTTCTTCTCAGTACCGTGTGAGAACTCTAACACAGTGCCAGGATAGATCCAGAAAGCAGCCCTTGCTCCACTTGGACTCATTTTGTACCTTGGATCTTGACTTCCCAACTACCAGAAGCACAATATGTCAATGTCTGTTCTTTATAACTGTCCCGGTATCCGGCACTGTGCCTCAGAAAAGGAAGGCCTAGGGCACCTGCAAACATTCCACATCTGACTTCAGTGGAAAGGAGGCTTTTGGTCTCTAGGATTCTGGGATGACAGATTTTTTTTTTTTTCTGGGTCAGTTTGAATGTAAGATCCACAGACTTCTAATGTCCTGGGTTTCTGATGAGAATGCTAACGAGGCCTTTGAGGGAGGTTGGAGCGAAGCTCTCTTCCTAGTAGTCCTGTGCCTGTTGGTAAATGTCCCAGGGTGTCTTGGGAAATAAAATGTGTTCTTACAGCCTCACCATGCCAGTGAGGGGATGACATCCTTTTGATAGCAATCTGGGTTTTAAAAAAGAAATGAAGTGGGAAAAATGAGCGGTGGCTACAAATAAGAGAGATTGATACAGAAGAAGGAGAGAAGAGGGTAAAAAACATGATGATTGAAAAAGTCATAAGGAATATACCATTAACCATCTACCTAAAACTTTCTGTAATACATGTAAGTCACTGTATAAATACACACACATACTTGGAATGACAGTTTTTCCATCTGGGCTGACAGTGCTCTCCACAAATCATAGATCACGTAACAAAGACCCCCAGTACCGGCATGAGAAGCCCTCTTTTGTGTTATTGGTCAGGGTTGTTCAAGAGACTTCCAAAACATTACATCCAGGTGTGGTTGCCCCCCACACCTGGAGATGGAAAGTACATTCCTGTTGCTGAAGACACATACATTTCAGACTTAAGGCCCAGAGAAACCTGAGCTAGAACTGACCTGAATACCTTTTCCTTCAGGACTAGCTGTTGTGGTTTTTCTTTTTTTTTTTTCTTTCTCACTCTTTGCTTTTTGGGGGCCTGCCATTCAGCACCCAAATAAACAGATGAAGACTTATTCTCACTTATGAATTCCTGGCATTAGCTTGGCTTTTTTCTAGTCAGCTTTTCTTAAATTATCCCATCTAACTAACCTTTTGCCTCTGAGCTTAGCTATAAGAACAGAGAGACTGTGGGGGAGGCTCTGAGTGCCAGTGCTATGTAAGCCACCACATGGCCTGGCCGCCAGCTGCCCCCACCATGCCTTTCCTGCCCCCTGAAAGCATTAGCCAAAATAAAGCCCTTCTTCCTCACTGCTGCCGGTCATGTTGGTGGTCCCAGTGAAATGAAAATCAATTGCTAAAGATAGCCCATGGGGACAAGAAGTGGGTAAAACCACAGTGGGCTGTGCCAGCTGTGATTGGTCCACTGGTGCTCTGATCACACAAGGAGCCACGTCACTGTGAGGAATGACAGACAGCTGTCCATATACTGCACTGCTCGGGGCTGGTTTGTGTCCTGTGAAGAGAGCTGTTCGGTGATCTGGAGGTTGGTGGTTGGTTGGTAGATGGATTGTATCTGGACGTTGGTGATGGTTTGGACTTTGACATTGACAATCTGCCACATTTTGACATCATGAGTTTTTTCTTGACATTTTGTTGACACTCAGAGTCTTAGTTTTCTGGCTATGTGACTTTATGCATTTGGGAAGTTTGAATTCAGGTTTGTTTCCTTGTGATGTCATTTTGTCAAGTTAATTGTCTGTTTTAGTTTTTATGACTGCTTTTTTATTTTTATCACTTTAAAATTGTGCTTTCTTTCTTATTTTAGTTTTCCAGTGGTATGAATTAATTGTAAAAAGGAAGGAATTTCACTGACATTTGCACACATACACTCTGATCATGTAAGCCCAGTCTACTCTGGTACTGTCTATCCATCCAATCCCTCCTTTGATCTTCTTCCAAGTCCTTCATCCCTTAACTCAAGCCCACCTCTAAACCACCCAGATTCCTAGCATATGGAATAACATGACATTTGTCTTTGTTGCTTTGGGTAATTGTCAAATGCAGTGATCTCAATTTAGTCCACTTCTAGAAAATGACAAATTTTCATAACTGCTGTGTGCTTCTTGCCCTTGCTCCTGAGTAAATGCTGTATGTCAGTTTGTTTAGGTTGCATTCCGTGAATTCTCAGGTAAGCCCATCTTGATGCTGAACTGTGGACTTCTATGAGGTGTTGAATTTCAAGTGAAGTATTCAGTAAGAACTCTCCTTTGTGTTTGGGTGAGAATGTGCATTGCATGCGTATGTAGATATGAGGGTGTGCACAGGACCATGTAAGTGTACAAGGAGGCCAAAGGAGGATGCCCACTGTCTTCTTCTCTCACTCTCCACATTACCGTTTGACACAGGGTCTTTTACTGAGCCAGGAGATCACTGGTGTGCTACACTGGCTGGCTGGTGATCTCTGGGCATCTTTCAGTCTCTGCCCCTACCTACCCTCCTACCCTCCAGTGCTAGTTACAGCTATGTACCACCACATATGGTTTTTTATACAGATGCTGGGCGATCTGAACTCAGGGCCTTATGCTTCCCTAGAAGGCAATTTGGTGACTGACCCATCTCCCTAGCCTAGTGTTAAGGACTAGGCTTTTACACACACACACACACACACACACACACACACAGAGAGAGAGAAAGAGAGAGAGAGAGAGAGAGAGAGAGAGAGAGAGAGAGAGAGAGAGAATTTGATTATACTTTTTTCTTAATTGTGTCTTTATCCAGGTTTGTAGTCAGGATAATAATGGCAGCATGGAGTGAGTGGGGATGCCATCCTTCCCTTCTACTTCAAGGAGCAGCCTGAGAAGCATGGGTCACAGTTCTTTAAACCTTGGGGAGAATTCATGGTGTTTGCATCAGGTTTTGTGTTTCCTTTCTGGGGACATAGGGTTTTTTTTTTTTCCTGCATGAAGTTTGTTGGCTATTGTTTATCTTCTTAGGTGTTTTCTATCATCCTGATTTAATTTCAGTCAGCCCTATGAGTCTAGAAATTTACTGAGATTTTCCATCTGAGAGGACTATCAGTTTTATAAACATTGCTTAAGGAGCCTCTGGATTAGAGTGACATGTGACACAACATCACCCTTTCTTCTAATTTGATTGAACTTAGAGTCCACCCCTGTTGATGGGTTCCTTAGGTAACTGTGTCAAAGTTTTGCCCTTTGAAATAAGGATCTGCCTTTCCCTGACCTTTTGCCTATTTCCCTTTCTTTTCTGCTCTGACTTCCTTCTTTTCATCCACCGGGTTTGTCTGATTTGTTCTTGTTTTCCTGGGCCCTTGAAGTGTATCCTGACTGTTTTTGAGCTCTGATTTTTAAAGTTAGAGTTTATAGCTATAAATGTTCCTAGAGGTGATTTCTTGTCTTTGCCATCTTTATTTGTGGTCATTTCTACCAAGGGGAAGTGAAGTGTGATGCTGACAGGGGAGCCCAGGGCTGTTCATCATTCAAGCAAGTCAGGGCAGGAACTCAAGCAGGAAGGGACCCTGGAGGAGGAGCTGATTCACAGTCCTTGGAGGAGCGCTGCTTACTGGCTTTCCCCTTATGGCTTGCTCAGCCCACATTGTTACAGAACCTAGGACCACCATACTAGGGTTGTTTCCAGCCACAATGGGCAGGGGCATCCTTTACCAATTAAGAAGGTACCTTATAGGCTATATCATAGCCCTATCTTTTGGAGTCATTTTTTTCAATTGAAAGTCCCTCTTCCCAAATAATGTCAGCTTGTGACAATGAGAAAAAAACACCACCACCACCACCACCACCACCACCACCACCACCACCACCACCACAACAACAACAACAACAACAACAAAACTGCAAGGACACATGGCGAGGCCAGGTCCATTGTCACCTACTGGTGGGAACATTTCTTCACTATTGGCTCAGGTAAAGTTACTCTGTAGATAATAGGTACATGATAATGAACTCACAAAGAATGAAACCAGTAACATCAGATGAGCTCACACACCTCAGAGAGACTATTCAGAGGGCCAGCTATCTGATCAGTGAGTTCCCACAGGTTGGAGAGAGTCTAGCTTTCAGCCCCATAGGTGGGTGGGAGACAGAGCAGGGTCCAAATCCCGAGTACCCATCCAGTCTGCAAGGTGTCTTCTGGATTCCATGCTCTTGGCTGTCAAACATTCAGGGAGTGCTTTCTCTCTTTTCCTTCCACACCCTGTTCTGTCCCCTCTCCTGCTTTGGAATGTATTCAGAAGAACTTAGTGGCCTGTTCCAGGCCCAGTGACACCAGGGGGCTCACTAGCTGACATCTCAGATTCTGAAGCCTCTCTGTGGCAGTCATGGTGACCTTGGCAATAGGCTTCCAGGTAGGAAAGACATCCTGGTCATAACCTGTATCCGCACAGATGGGGCCTGTGCTCGGAAATGCTACTGCTCTGTGTGTGTAGAACTTGTGAAAGAAATAGATGGAGTGTCAGCCTCTGAGATCTAAACATGAAGTAAAACAAAACAACCAAAGCACAGATGAACTGTGAGAGTGCCAGCCTGAGTGACTGCCAGAGATAACTGAGGGAGGCAGGCAGGGCTCTCCAGGATTAGAAGAGGGACAATCAGTGGCACACAGTAGGCTGTGCATATCAGTGCTTACCCACAACCTGACTGGCAGCTTCGTTATTGCAGCTTGTGTGATCCGCACCAGGCAGATGACCTCTAATAACCATGTCTTTGTTGAGGGCCTGTTGTCAAGATTGTGGAAGGAACTTCATGTGAAATCTCACTTCATCACTTGTCACAAATGGTAGTGGTTGCTCTCCACAAAACTCCACAGTGGTCGTTTGCTCACTCCCGGGGCAATACCACAAGCATCAATGTATCCAGCAAATATTCGTTAGATGGGATGCACTGTTCTGGCTGCAGGAAATCACAGTGTTTTTTTTTTTTCCTAAAGTGTACATTTAAAAAAATGTATTTTTATATTACATGTATATGTGTGTCCCTGAATGTATGTGTGTGTACTTGTGTACCTGTACATGCAAGTGCCCTTGGAGCCCAGAAAAGGGTGTCACTTCCCTGGGGACTGTCAGTTACAGTCAGTGTGAACTGTCTAATGTGAGTGTTGGGGACTAAGCCCATGTCTTTTGCAAGAGCAGTATGTTCTCTTAGTCATTTAACATTTCTTTGTGTGTGTGTGTGTGTGTGTGTGTGTGTGTGTGTGTGTGTTTCATGAGAGGATTTATGGAACAAGGTTTTATTTTACCATGCCAGGTATAATAAATCTCATTTTCTAACTGAATCATCTCTTCTGTAGAGCACATAGAAGACATCACACACTCACAGGCACAAGCATGTGCATACAATAACAAAAACTAAATCTTGGAAAGTGGTTCACATGGTGGGTGAACCATCAGACTCCCATGCCAGCTTTCCTGATCCCTTCAGCACTCTATGCCTCAGTTTCTTCACATGTATGAGGGAAATAATGAGGGTGCTGCCTGTGATATTGTGGTTTATAATTACAATTATAAACTATTATATACAATTACAATTACAAGCACTTGTTCGATCTTTGTTAATTTCCTTTCTAGGTTTTTTGACAGTTGTAGTCTATGAAGTAGCTTGGCAACATACAGATTAATAGGGGAATATAAGTTTAATTACTTATCAAGAAAGGAAAGAAAAATGGAGAAGCATTTTGGGTGCTTAAAACAATCCTGGGAGTCTCTTCTTCAATCAGGCTTTAGGCATGCATGCCCCTTCAAGATGAGCTTTTAATTTGTTTCCTTGTTGTTGTTGTTTTATCATGTTCTCAGGGAGTAGCCCAGGCTTGCCTCAAACACACAAACCTCCTTCATCTTCTCCCAAGATCTGTGATGCCGATCCAAGATCCAAAATCCCATGCCTGGCTGAATTGGACTTGTCTCCTGGGCTACAGACATACCTACCTTCAGGTGTGGCCTGGTGTTTAGATCAGGCTGACCACAGCTGGAGACACTGTTAGATCTCACCATCTGTGCCAAGGATCCCTTCCCCCCATCACACAGAGAGTTCGCTTCACCTGTTGTGCCCCTGATGCAGACCCCCAAGCAAGACCACCTTGCCAGTATCCGATGCAGTACAAAGGGGTTTATTGAAACTAGCAAGCCTGGGCTTGGTCCACGTCCAACACACTGGCTAGTCAGGTGAGGGAGGATGGCTCTGAGCTCTCAGAGTGCAGGGTTTTTAAAGGGGGAAACCACAAGCTACGGAGTACAAGCCTTTGCATTTCGGGGTCATACTTCAGTTAACAGGAACATTTAGCCAAGAGAAGAACTACAGAAGACAAAGTACATTTGGAGAGTCTCCCAGTACTATTGGAGACTTTGATGAATTAAGCCTTTGTTTTAGCTTCATAACTGTTTCTTGGCCAGCAGCCTACCTACCTTGGGTGCGGGGTGTGTGTGTGTGTGTGTGTGGTGTGGTGTGTGTGTCTGCCTTGACCAGAGTCTTAGCTGGGTGTCTGTGTCTCTGGAACTTGGTTCAGCTTCTATCTTAGTGCTGTTAGGAAAAAATGGAGTTTGTCTTGCTCTCTCACACCAACCACATTCTTATAAAACAGCTTAATTTATCTAATACCCAAAATGGACTCTTGATTTAGAGTTTATAGAGAGCTGCCGTTTTCTTTGAGTCTCAGAACACAGTTCAAAGCTGCTTAAATCACTGTCTCCCTGGTTAAAACTCTAATTACAACTCCTTTGTTTTTGTCTAGACGGACATGCCTCCAGTGGGTCACATGGATATGGCATGAGACTCAACAGTGATTCGTGATTGCAAACAAACTCAAAAACAGCTGATGCTGCTAGAGAGAGGAAATAAGATGCGATGTCTATTCTTGGTTGTCAACTTGACTATAGCTACAATTTACTAAGTCACTGGGTACACCTATTAGGAATTTATTTCTTAATTAGATCATTTGAAGTGGGAAGATCTACTTCTAATCCAGATTTTTTGAGGTGAGAAGATTCACCTTTAATCTGGGTCACACCTTTTGCTGGCAGCCTATTTAAAGGACCTGGAAGAAGGAACCCTCTCTCTCTTGTCTGTTTGCTCTCTCTGGCGAGTTCATTCCTTCAGGGCTTTGGAACCTACTTCTTCAGGATCATGGTGTGATATCTAGCCTGTAAGTCATTCTAGTAAATCCCATATATATTCATTGTTTAAATTCTGTTACTCAAGAAAGCCCCGAGTAATATAGAAGGAAAGAGGAAGACACTACAGTGAAGATCTCACTCTGAAGATAAGGTCCCCAGGGTGGCAGCCACCAGGCCACCTGTGTTACCTATGTCTGGACAGGTGTCACATGTCCATCCCTCATTCCTGGGAAATGAACATTCCCATGGGGATGAGAGAGCTCAGAGAACCCCATTCAGATTGCTGTTTACTTCTGTTGCAGATACAAGTCCTGTCTTCCCAGTCTATTCCTACAGAAACTCAAGATCAAGTGAGCCTGTGCCCTTCTGCTCCATGGGAGGCTTCTGTCCTCCCAGTTGAAGTCATTGGTTCAACCCGCTGGACTTTGGTGGTTCCCTGACTATCATCTGCTGTCTGTTCCCTCTCTGCAGGAAGTCAGTCTTTGCTCAAGTCTCCCCTGGAGTAGTGTCACATGTCACACAACACACACCTAGTGGCTTTTTCTCTTCATCTGTTAGGTAGCTTTGGGATGTTCGCTCATACATGCCTGGCCTTCGACTTCTCTGCAAGAGCTTCATGGCTTCTTCTTCTTTTTTTTAATTTAAAAGCTGCAACATTGTCATTTTCAGGGAAGCCCTGACATCTAGTGGCTGTTGTTGTTACGGTAAAACACAGCTCATGCTCCATAAAGAGCAACAGTTTGTTTGAAGCCAAATGTGAGTGACTCTGCCAGGGAGCATGGATTCAGATTGCGCCAAGTGACCAGGATCCTCCCATGGTTACATAACATTTGTAGTTACAGAAAAAGAAAAAAAAAGAGTCAAAGCTGGGTGGTGGTGGAGCATGCCTTTAATCTCAGCACTTGGGAGACAGAACCAGGCTGATCTCTGTGAGTTTGAGGCCAGCCTGGTCTACAGACCAAGAGCCAGGACAGGCATCAAAACTACACAGAGAAACCCTGTCTCAAAAAAAAAAAAAAAAAAAAGAGTCAAAAGTCAATGAAGTTATGAGATATATTTGGTAAACGGGATATAGCAGAGTGGGGAAGACTCTGCTACAGACAGGTTTCACATGCTATCGTACAGCAAGAGGACTTTAAGGTTGGTGACAGCTGGTAGTTTCCCCATCCACTGCAAATATTTGACCTAATTGTCACAAAGATACTCAGGTACACACAAAGGAGGGTCATTGATGTCCATGGAAAGGACTGACGATGGCCAAAGACGCTTTTGGCTTTCAACTGTAACATACCACTTCTCAAGAATCATCACATTTTAACCAGTCAGTGTGCAGACTCTTCAAGACAGATGTGACATTTCCAGAGAACTTAGTCTCACAGCAGATGAGGAGGTCATCCTATAAAGCCAGAGCCACAGCAGTGTTTCAGGCAAAGACTCCATGGTAACAAGGGACCTACATCAGTCCTTCCTAAAGATGCCACTGATTGACTTAATCTTGTCCTAGTGGATTCCATCTCTCAAAAGTCTGAGTGTCTCTGCATTGCCATGCTGGGGTCTATCTAGGTTTCCAGCACTTGGAGCTTTGCAAGCTGTATTCTCAAACCACCTCCAAACATAAGGACCACTTCATAAAACATGGGCAGCTGTCCTTCAGCTAGCCTAGCTACTGAACTGTTTCAAAGGAGGGCTTTACTCAGATGACTGAAAGACCTTACTGTTCATTGTTTTAAAGTCATGACACTTGGAAACACATGAAAGAGGGCAGCTCAGGCACTTGAGATGTTCACACTGAGGAAACTAAAAATTAAAGGCCATGGGCTCTCAGTACTTTTGGAAGGCTAGAGACACAGCATAGTCTTCTCTGTATCTGCCCGTCCCTTCCTAAGTGTGACCTCCATGTGCTGCACAAGAGTACGTGTCTTTCTGTGGTCATCCTGAACTCCTGGAAGACCCATCTTGAAAGTTCTTCCTGCCTGCACAGTAGGGTCAGGTTTCCTGAAAGAGCACACTTCGTCCAACCTCCAGCTGCAAAAGCTCTCAACATAGCATCTGGGAGAGAAGCAGCTTTCTGTGAAAAAACATCCAGTCGGCGTGTAAGTGTAGATATGAGCAGATGTCATCTGTGGAGATAGCTTGTGGAGAGGCCTTGAATCACAAAATGCTCTAAGTAGACTTGTGATCAGAGGATGTGGGAAAGGGTCAGATGGTGAGATCCCAGAGAAGACTGGTCAAGGACATCAGACTAGAACATGTGTAGCATGACTCTTAAATGGTCTTATTAATAAAGTCAAACCTGAGGCCAGTTATTGGGGTGAGTGCTGGAAGATCAGAGAGACAGAACAAGCCACAGCTACTTCGCCTCCACAGTTCCTCACAGCTGATCCTGTTTCCTCAGACTGGATGCCTCTGAGTCCTCATCCAGAATGAATCTCAGCTGAACTGTGCTGCTCCAAAGCCTGAAAGCTTAACCAGCCAAGTGCTGCTAGTTTCTGGTCCCCATGCCTTATATATCTTTCTGTCATCACTCCCTGGGATTAAAGGCTCACTTTCTGGGATTAAAGGCATGAGTCACCAAGCCTGGCTGTTTCTAATGTGGCCTTGAACTCACAAAGATCCAGAGGGATTTCTGCCTCTGGAATGCTAGGATTAAAGGCATGTGCTACCACTGCCTATCCTCTATGTTTAATATTGTGGCTATTCTCTTCTCTGACCCCAGATAAGTTTATTAGGGTGCACAATATTTTGGGGAACACAATACCACCACAGACATGTTCGTGAGAGAGTAGAAAAGCAGACACTTAGACAGGCAGATGGGTGGTCTAGGACATCAGACAAGGACACCTTCATTAGAAGAGAGAAAGGACCACAAAGGATGGGTAGGAAAGGCTTGGTAGATGAAAGGATACATGGATAGAATGAATGGGTTGCATTCTCTATTCCTTCATGTATAACACCGCTTGCTCAGTGTACTTGATCTGTACATGTTTGGCCTTTGGGACCTAAATTACCCATACAGTAGTATTTTTCATGGGCTACTTAGGAGCCTGTGCTAGGGGTCAGCAAGCTGTGACCCTCTTGGTACCAAGGAATCCCTGTGGGCAGTGTAAGACCCACTAGAGGCACATCAGCCTAGACAAAAACAAAGGAGTTGTAATTAGAGTTTTAATCAGGGAGACAGTGATTTAAGCGCTTTGAACTGTGTTCTGAGACTCAAAGAAAATGGCAGCTCTCTATAAACTCTAAATCAGGAGTTCATTTTGGGTATTAGATAAATTAAGCTGTTTTATAAGAATGTGGTTGGTACAGCCAACTCTCTGTGTGATGGGGGGGGGGAAGGGATCCTTGGCACAGATGGTGAGACCTAACAAACAGTGTCTCCAGCTGTGGTCAGCCTGATCTAAACACCAGGCCACACCTGAAGGTAGGTATGCCTGTAGCCCAGGAGAAAAGTCCAATTCAGCCAGGCATGGGATTTTGGATCTTGGATCGGCATCACAGGTCTTGGAAGAAGATGAAGAAGTTTTGTGTGTTTGAAGCAAGCCCAAGCTACTCCGTGAGAACCTGATAAAATAACAACAACAACAACAACAACAACAGCAACAGCAACAGCAACAGCAACAAGGAAACAAATGAAGGTGCATGCATGCCTAAAGGCTGATTGAAGAAGAGACTCCCGGGCTGGTTTTAAGCACCCAAAATGCTTCTCCATTTTTCTTTCCTTTCTTGATAAGTAATAAAACTTATTTTCCCCTATTAATCTGTATGTTGCCAAGCTACTTCATAGACTACAACTGTCAAAACTTTACTATTGGTGAAACTTTTGCAGTGTTTGAGGAAGTCATTAGCTCGCTCCAATCCTAAAGCTCTGTTTGCTATAGGACAGATGAAGCCTATGGTAGGGTATATCCACATTCCCTGGCACAGCCACTGGCATTTGGCTCCAAATACACAGTTTCTCACTCCTTGTGGAGAAAGAGCCATGTTTCACTTCAACAGCATCAGCCACTAGATGTCAGGGCTGGCCTGAGAATGGTGATGTTGTGGCTTTTCCGTGAGACAGCAGGACACTCAGCTCATAGAGAAGCAGAAGGCCATACATGTAAGAGCGAGCATCTTAAGCTCTGTCTATTCCACGAAGAGAAAAAGGTACTAGCAGTTGTGGGACACTACTCCTGGGGAGACATGAGCAAAGGCTGATTCCCCACAGAAAGTGAACAGATCCAAGATCTGTAAGGAAACTGCCAAAATCCAGCGGGTTGGACAAATGACCTTTTTGGGAGGGCAGAAGCCTCCCATGGAGCAGAAGGGCACAGGCTCACTTGATCTTGAGTTTCTGTAGGAATAGACTGGGAAGTGGGAACCAGCTCTCCTTTGGTACAGGACTTGCATCTGCAATAGAAGTAAACAGCAATCTGAATGGGGTTCTCTGAGCTCTCTCATCCCCATGGGAATGTTCATTTCCCAGGAATGAGGGATGGACATGTGACACCTGTCCAGACGCAGGTAACACAGGTGGCCTGATGACTGCCACCCTGGGGACCTTATCTGCAGAGTGAGATTTTCACTGTTGTGTCTTCCTCTGTCCTTGTCACTGCTTCTCTCCAGTAGCATCGGGTTTCTTTCTGTATGTTTACAACACATTCCTCTTTTGAGTCTCATGCCATAAGCACGTGACTCTGAGTACAGGCATATCAGCCTGGTCACAAACACTGGAGTTGTAATTAGGGTTTTAACCAGGGAGACACAGATTCAGGCAGCTTTGAATTGTGTTCTGAGGCTCAAAGAACATTTTTTTTTTTTTTTTGAGACAAGGTTTCTCTGTGTAACTTTGGAGCCTAGAACTTGCTCTGTAGACCAGGCTGGCCTTGAACTCAGACACCCACCTGCCTCTGACTCCCGAGTGCTGGGCTGGCTCAAAGAACATTTGATATATTCCTCATATAGTTTTTCCTTCTTTTGAGAACACTCTATTTCCAGCCCATTCATTGAATGGTTCCTTTATCTTTTTTTCACTTTGATTTTGAGTTCTATGTTTATTCTGTATATTAAATCTCTGTCTTATGAAGAGCTAGTGAAGATTCTCTTATATTCTGTGGGCTTCCTGCTCACCTGGTTGATTGTTTCTTTATCTGTGCAGAAGCTTCTTCGTTTCATGAATTCCCACTTGTCAATTTTGGCCTTAATTCTTAGGCAAATGGAGTCTGGGGTCTAGCTTTCATGGTACCAGAAGGTGTCATGCAAACTTCCAAAGTAGGGAGGCAACCAATAGTCCTACCCAGCTATGACATCTATGAACCATGTCAGAACCAGCATGGTATATAACCGTAAGGGTGTGGTAGTGGCACATGTACCTTTGCTCTAACTAAGCTCTCTAGTTGGACTTTAAACCCACTAAACAAGAGGAAGACTGTGCCTGGTGCTGGAAACCCAGCAAACTCCTCAATGCTAGAGAAGTGTTGTCGAGGGAGAATCTAGCCCCCTAATTTACTAAATCAGCCTAACCTCTAACAACAATCTATAAATACTTGTCCTTTTACTCACAGGTCAGTGCAGTCATCATTTCTCATCAGGGAAAACTCTCTTGAAACAGATAGAGACCCTTGCAGAAATTGACAGCCAATCAAAATACAGAACCGTGGAGCCCAGTCCCAATGGTTACAGCTACAAAACACTCCTACACCCAAGGCTTGGGGAAGGGGTGGGGGCTTAAAGATTTTTAAGAGCTACTGGATCAGGGATTTTGCTGTGAGACTGTGTCTCTTAGTAATATAGAACCTACACCCACAAAGTCTTACCAACGTGACTGCCCAAATGTGAACTGAACAAGGGTGACATGCCAAACTGGCTGGGGGAAAGCCCAGGGTGTCTCAGTCTTACACAAAGAATGATAGCAACTGCAGAAAGATGAGATTGGGAGACATGGTCTTCCCCAAGGAAGAAGAACATGTATTGGTTGCCAATGGTGAAACCTAAAAACATACAGACAGGTAATATTATGTAGACTGAACAACTTATAGTTAGGAATATGTATATATATATGTATATATTCAATATATACAATTAGTTTATAAAAAGATGCTATAATTTGAAGGAGAGTGGGGATGGGTATATGGGAAATTTAGAGGGAGGAAAAGGAAGGGAGAAATGTAATTAAATTATAATCTCAAAACTGAAAAATTAAAAAAAATCAAAACAGGGAGTGAGGGAGACATGGGAGAGGTTGGAGGGAGAGGGCATAGAAGAAGTTAGAGAGCAGATAGGGAAGTGGGAAATGATATAGTTTTATTTAAATTAATATTAAAAATCTTTAAAAAGCTGTATTGGTTAGGGTTGCATTTGCTGTGATAAAACACCATGACCAAATGCAAGTTGGGGCAGAAAGGGTTTGTTTTGCTAATAATTCCATATCACTGTGCATCATTGAAGGAAGTCAGCACAGGAACGCAAGGCAGGAACCTGGAGGCAGAAGCTGATGTGTAGTCCATGGAGGATGCTACTTACTGCCTTGCTCCTTACGTCTTGTTCAGCCCGCTTTCTTAGAGAACCCACTGTGATCTGTGACTAGAACAGGGAATAGCTTAGGACTGAATACATTCTTCAGGGACAAATGGAGCTTTGCTTCAGGTCAGTGGGCTCTAATAGTTAAGACCATTCAGAAAGTACAAGTGAGTGTTGCTGTCTCTGGATCTGGCTGCTTAGTTGCAACTGAGAACCTTGGTCCCCAGGATGTGTGGGGGTAGGGGGTTCAATGTTCTTATGCTATTTCTCTCCCCTTCTCCACATAGTGGCTGAGGTGATATGATTATTCCTGGCTCAGGACTAGAAGATGGCACCCTGCCAAATTCCAGACTCCAGAACAGGAGAGATGCTGGGTGCATACTTCACTGCTGGTGCAGTGTAGACCCAGAAGGCTCCTGTGAGGGCTGCAGAAATCCTCAGACCCACTCAGGGTTGCCTCCCAGCCCTCCAAAAGCCTTTGTGGACAGTGACCTCAGCCCTGTTCTCTGATCTCTTTCTGTACCCACAGGCCGTGAGAGGGCATACGTCTGGGCAGGTTGTAGTGGGAAATGGGACCAGCTTGGTGATTCCCATCTGCTGCTGACTCATTGCACCTCAGGTGAAACACCCCCAGAATGGGTTTCTCTCCACCTTCTGGGTCTGTGCCTTTCACCTGCCGCCCATGAAGGATGGGACCTCAGAAGCACAATTCTCCCAGTGATGACTGTTGGGTGAGCACTCTGTTGCTCATATCTGAAGGTACCGTTCCATGACCTGACTCCCAAATGAGGATGAAAACATGGAGCCAACTAAGTCTTCATCTCCATTCTAGAGTGTTCCATCCATCCAGTCTGCCAATAAGGCCAGGGTGCTGGTGCCTCCTGTGCCCTCTGCTCACATACCTTCATACCCTCAACATTTTTTTTTTTTTTTGGCGGTCTTACTGTCCTGATTATGAGAGCCTCTAAGTTGTGAGATATCTCCATCTTGCCCCAAGATCCCTATGGGGATGCCAACCATCAACATACCTATCGTGTTGCTTGTGGATAGAGCCCTGGTCCACAACACGATACTTGTCCCTGAGGAGAGCACAGCTATGCATAGAGGGCTTCACCCTCAACTGTGCATCCAAATTCAGGTTCCTGGAAGGAAAATGTTTTAATTTCATACATTTGGTAGAAAGATTGCAGAAGTCTTAGCATCATGCCCACGCGTACTCCTTCCCATCTAACTTCCTTGTGCTAGTTCCTGAGGAATGATGGCAGCTAGGACCTGGGCTCTGGCTCATGCTCAAAGTTGGGTTTCTCCCACATCCTGGGCTCATGGGCCTTTGGTACAAATCTGAGGGGAACGTTGAGTGTCTGCAACACTGCTGGGCTAAGCTGTGAAGGGTCCCACATAGAACCCAGGGTTGAATAACGCTCTTGGTGGCTAAGATTCAGCTTTCATCGGAGTCCACCACAGTCTCCCCACTGTCGACAAAGGTAGCACTAGGTGGGCCTAACAAATACAACAGACAGCTGCCGCCTGTCCACCCCAGTCATAGTCTCCCCTAGCCAGGACCTAACTTGTGCTGCTCCTTAAGGATAGTGCTCCCTCATGGCCTGTTCAAAGCTGGGACTAGCAACACCTCACAAGGCAGCTGCTAGTGAGCAAGGCTGTGGAACAGGCTTGGGAACATGAGAGGCAGTCTGGTTTGCTCTCATTCTCCTCAGAGAGGATGAACACGTGGCCACTGTCTCTGGCAGTCACTGGTGCTGCAGAAGGAGGACACAGGGGACTCTGGAAGGCTGGCTGGCCACTAGCTGACCCCAGGAAGGCTTCTTTCTATCATGATTTGGTGGCTGCCTCTTAGGCTTTGGGGTTCTTGGAACTGGGAATTCTCATTCACAGCGTAGTTCTTTTTTCCCCATTGTGGCTAGACAAGTGCTCTACATGGAGCCCCAGCCCCAGCCCCAGTATTTCGAAGGCCCTCTTCCAACGTTCTGTTTGATATAGAAGCACATACACAAGCGCATAAATATATGTTTAAATATTTTGATAGTTATTTCAGTACAGTTGACTCCCATTGTAATTCAATGCATTTATTTTATTCATTAAAACATTCTTCTGAGAAGGGATCCCAGAGAAATAAGGTTGACACCTTCAGTCAGGAGTGGAAGTAACTTATGGGAATCACTTCCCTACAAAATTAGGCTCTCACGGTCTCTCTGTAGCATGTTGCTGACAGGTCTGACATGCGTTGTCTGGCATGTAAAGATTTTTGGGTCAGGCTGACTCTGATCAGGTGCAGCTGTCAACCCTGGAGATATAGAAACATTTCAGGCTTCAGTTTCATCTTGTGCAAAGTAGGCTAAGACTAACACTCACGTCCTAGCCACAGAGAGTGATCTGACTGAGCCTGGGCAGGTTCACACTGGAGTCACAGTAATAGCGTCCATTTCCCATTATGAGCATGATAGAGGTGGCTGGGAATCTCCTTAACAATGCATGTAAAGTGTATGTGTAAGGTGGAAGGACTCCGAGATAGAGGAGGATTGTGTGGAACACGAGGAGCTTGTGTGTGGGTCATACATGCAAAAAAGGATGGTAGACACATGGGGGAATAGGTAGGGGCCAGATAGCTCCCTGCTGCCATACACCTTAGCGACACCTCAGGATGCACAGTTATACCCTGACAATTTCAGCATAGACAAGTGTACTCCACTGCTTCTAGTACAACAAGATAGACAGGTGTGCACTGATGACCATAGCCCCCCAGAACAGGCAGCTGTACCTTGCTGATTGTGTATCTCACTGCCTATTGCACCTCAGGATGGACATGTGTACCTTGCTGACTATATACTCCACTGGCCATAGCACCTCAAGATGGGCAAGTATAACCCACTGATTCCAATACCTCAGTACTCTGCTTACCCCAGGACCTTAGAACAGATAAGTGTGCTCTACTGACTGCAACATCTCAGGATGAGCAGGTGTACTCTTCTGACCACAGCACTGCAGGCTAGACAGGTGTTATCATTTAACATAGCACCTCAAGATGGGCGAACGTCACAACCTGCAACTCCACAGGCCAGTGTACCTTGCTACAGACAGAGTGTGCTGTCAGCACCATGGTTCTGAGGTTGGTTAATAGTGGATTTCTAGATTGCACTGTAGAGACTCTGCATCAAATATCAAGATTACCTTCCTCCACTCAACACAATGCAGCCATCATTCCTGGAAGCAGGCCCTGACATTGTAGTGCAGTCAGAAGTTTACAAGGGGTGATCTGGGAGATCCAGAGGACAGGGATCAGATACCGGGCAGGGAAATGGAACTCTCCATTCAAGGGAGGAAACAGCTAGAGAGTGAAAGTGGATCTACCTGCCTATCACATGGGTAGCTATGACAGAATCTTGACAGGATCTCTGGAAATGGGATCACCACAAGTTTGCCCCATGGATGTACGAGGAAGTCAAACTCTTGTCACTCTTAGGAGTGATCCCCTCCCTCCCTCCCTCCCTCCCTCTCTCCCTCCCTCCCTCCCTCCCTCCCTCCCTCCCTCCCTCCCTCCCTCCCTCCCTCCCTCCCTCTTTACCTCTCTCCCTCTGCTGTGAAGTGAACAATTCTGCCTTGTCCTACACCTCAGGTTTATACCTCACCATGGTCTCTGTCTTAGTTAGGGTTTCTATTTCTGTGCAGAGACACCACGACTGCAGCAACTTTCATAAAGGAAAACATTTAATTTGGGTGGTGGCTTACAGTTTCAGAGGTTTAGTCCATTATCACCATGGTGGGGAGCATGGCAGCCGGCAGGCAGACATGGTGCTGGCTACATCTTGATCAGAAGGCAACAGGAAGTGGACTGAGAATGGCTTGAGCAGATAGGAGACCTCCAAGCCTGCCTGCACAGGGACACACTTCCTCCAACAAGGCCACACCTCCTAATAGTGCCCCTCCCCATGGAGGCCATTTTCTTTCAGACCACCACTGTCTCCAGACAGCAGAGCCAGACAACCATGGATCAAAATCTTTGAAACTGAGTTGAAATAAAGGTTTTCTTCTCTAAACTGTTTCTCTTCAGTATTAGTCACATCGAGTGAGAGTGTAACTCACCCTCACTACCCCTGTTTCCTCATTTTGTCCCCCTCCCCCTTTCTCCCAGTTCTCCTCACCATTGATATGGAGTACATTACCATTCAGGAAGGAGCATCACCTCCCTGCTGCTGGCTCCCACTTCCTGAGGCTGCTGGAAGGTATACAAAGGGGTTTCAATGCTCCACCAATGTCAACCTTGTCATTACCATGTTTCCTGATTCAGGATGAAGGGCTAAGTTTCCCCGCTGTCAATCTGTAGGTCCTTTGTGTGTGAGAGCGAGTAAGCTATGGTTGCAGAAATTGTAAGTCCCTGTAGGGAGCAGAGGAAGCCCTGGCTGAGTGAAGTCCTAAGTGTGTGTAAGTGTGTGTGTGTGTGTGTGTGTGTGTGTGTGTGTTGTTGACATAGGCCTGGCCATGTCAAAGACCTCAGAACCTCAAACCCATGGAGAGATGGCAAAGCCTTCCCCATGGGGCAAGGCACATAGGCATAGGCATGGCAAAGCCTTCTTTGGGGAGCTGAGTGCTAGTGTTGACAGTGTGTGCAAAAAATGGCCACCATAGTCCCTTCCCCCATGTTTACAGCATGAAGACTGCTCCCCTGTAGAGACTGCACCTACCAAGGTACCTAAATCCATCTTCTTGATCCAGCTTTATACCATAAACCTGGCCTCCTTATTTATCTGCATGTATGTGAAACTGTATGCTATAATCCCACCTCTCTGTTCAACTCTGTATAATAAGAACGCTGAGCTTTCACAGTGCTGAGATGTCTCCAGCAGAGAGCCCTGACCATCCAGTCTCAACTTTCTGTGTGTCTGTCATTTTTCTATCTCCTTGCCACCTTAGTAAAGTCCAAGTCCCTAGAGCAATGCATGGCTGTGGCACATTCCTCTCTTCCAAACAGGTGATAAGTTTTATTTTGTATAGTTAATTCTACTGTGTTGGTTGCAATGAAATTGATTTTGAAATAAATGAAATGTTGAAAGTAAATTTTGCTAGCTGGTTAGATGCTTATTGTTCAACTTCTTTTTCCTGAGGTAAAATGTCTTAGATTGCAAATACATATTATTGCAAAAATGCAGCATTTTTAAAGATATGACTATTACAGCTTTTATTTTAGTTTAACATTTGTTTCTCTATAAATTGAGTTTCAAAGACTAATCACAATCATGAGAATCTTTAGCACCAAAACCCTGGATGGAATGAGTCTTAAAGTTAGAAGCACTGTGTGGAACCTGGGCAGGCTGAGCTGTTCAAGGAGTGGAATGGCTTAGATGCCATGTATTCTGAGGTGTGTGGAGTGGTATGGGAAGATTTGAATATTGGAAGTGGGTGGAATGGCCTGGGAACCATGGGTCCTGAAGGTGGGTGGAGTAGTCTGGATGTTTGTGGGTACAGAAGGTGTAGCTCACACTGGTGTGGCATGAAAGTTGGATTTGAAATGAGACTGAAGTTCTCCCACAGATGGAGCTGTGGAATAAGTGAGATGGAGGCTGAGTGTCAGGCCCAGCTCTCAAGAAACAATGCTGCTGGAGCTCTTTCTAGCCCTGAGTTGGCTGGAGAGAACTGCATCCACTCCCAGGATGCCCTTTGTCCACATCCACAGGTCCAAGGCCTGCCCCTGTTTCAGACCTTTCCTGTCCAGACCTTCCAGCTATCCACCCCACCCCGACTCTTGGTATAACTATCCTTTCCTTGCTTCATCCTATCTTGAAATTTCCATCTGTTATCTTCTTTTGTAAATGTGTAAGTTTTTCCCCTGTATTTATGTCTCTCTTACCACACGCATTCCTGATGCCCACAGAGGCCAGAATAGGACATCACATTCCTTGTAATTGAAGTTACAGATAGTTGTGAGCTATCACAGATAGTTCACGTAGGTACTGTGAATTGAACCCAGGTTCTCTGGAAGAGCAGCCAGCATTCATCACCTTTTAGCTATTGTTACAACTCCCCATCATCTGTTATTCTATTTTTTAAATAGATCACCTGGTTTGTGCTTTTGTTTAATTTTAGTTATTTCAATCAATAGGTATATGGAGTACAAAGTGGCATTTCAATCCCTGTGCACAAGATATACTGGCTAATAGAGGCAACTTACACTTTCATGTCCTCATCATTACTGTGTGTGCAGCCTTCAAGTTCCACTCTGGTTCTTATGCACTCTAAGGCACACATGGCACTGTTGAACACTGGTTTACCACGTCTATCTAACTGTAAGTTACCCTGACCCCCAGCCTCTATAGTCTCTAGTCTACATTAGTTTGGCTTTTAAAAGCATCCACATGTGGTATTTGTCTTTCTGGATCTGAAATTTTACTCAGCTCAGTGTCCTTCAGGTCTGTTCATTCTGCCATGAGGGGCAGGGAGTCATCTGTATATGGCTGAGTAATGCTCCATCGTACACACAGCACATTTTTTGACCATTCATCTGTTAATGGACATCTAGGTTGATTCTACATCTTAGCTATTGTGAATGGCAGACAGTAACCAGGGGTGTGCCTGCTTCTCTGTTGTCACAGAAGACTGCTGTGTCAGCACTCCAAGAGCACCCGGCTAGGTGGTCAAGGCCTTTAGTCTTTCACCATAGGAAGTGAGTTCTGCCAGTGATTCCGGAGAATGCAGAAGTGAGACACTTCTTCAGTTGAACCTCTGATATGCCTGTGAATCTGGCAGGCACCTGGTGAGACCTTGAGCATGGGGCTGAGCTGAGCTGAGGCCAGGGCCCTGTGCCACAGTGCAACACATAATACTGTCATTGTCTCTGTGGCTCATAAATCAATAACAGACCCAGATGCAGGAGCCACCAGTGGTAATGCACTGGGTTTGGCAGGAAATGAGGTGTGGCAAGGCGGGAAGGGCCAGAACAGAAGAGGTTTGTTTTCCCTGGGGAGGGGAGAGAGAAGGGAGTGCCCAAAGGACCACTGTGAGCCTGTAAGACCACATGACAGCTGCACAGAGGGGAACAAAAGTATCAAGCTGGGTGTTCAACTTTGCCCTGGTCTCACCTGGCTCTGTGGCTCAGGAGACCCCACCTGGTGTCAGAGGCACATTATCCATGAGAAGAGAGAAGGTGTTGGACCACTAGTGCCTTGAGAGAACCGGCAGTCACTGAGGCATCCCTCCCCTGTGCCCTATTCTGTCTTCAGAGTGGAGAGGAGTGAGATGGACCACAGTGTTCCAGCTCTTGATCTGAAGCCACACAGATAGCTTCTGAGGAAAAAAAAAAATACTAGTGCGTGTAAACAGGTACCAATCACAGGGTTGTCTGATGCTATAACAGAATGTTACAGACTAATTTTTTTTTTAAGTTTAGTGAAATAAATAGAGGAACTTTATTAAAAGGAGGCTGCTGAGAGCAGCATTGAGGTAGGGAGTGGGGAAAATGTAGACACAGAATGGTGGTGGGCCACAAGAATCTTAGGATCTGTAACCAGGTGTTTGCTAAGAAATAGTTTACTTGGCTCACATTCTAGGCATATAAACTCAGGACGAGGGCCTTTGATCTGCAGCACTCAGGATCAAAAGATACAAGCACACAAGAGAAGTACGGCCCCCCCTTCATCCTTTCATCAGGGACCCACTCCTGTGTTCATCAACCTGGTTCAGCGGTAACAGTATTAAGCCATCCCCCTGTAACTGTTCGCCTTTTAAGCATCCCGCCCCGATACTATCATAGTGGCTATTCCATTACACCATGAGTTTTGGGGGAATATCCAGACCATGATAGGTCCACCTATCAGAGGTTTGTTTGTTTGTTTGTTTATTTATTTCTCTTGTGTTGTTCATTTTTTTGTTAAGAAAAATTTTCCATTCATTTTACACATCAATCAAAGAAGAGGTTTATTTTAAAGTAAATAGGGAGTAAATGTGAATATAGTATCTTGTGCAGGCTGAGGGAACCATGAGAACATCCATTCACAGTTATTCTTACTGTCTTGTTGGCTATTGGGTTGGCCAGGAAGACTGACTCAGACTCCAGCCGCAGGAGAAGCTGGGGTCCCCACATTCTCTGCTTATCTGAGATAGCAGGGTACCCCCTCCTGACTAGAAGTCCAAACCCCTGCTTTTTGGAGCTCAGCCTGATTATTTATTGTTACCCAGTAGAGGGCATCTTCTTCCCTGTAATGTGTCCTGTTCTGAACCACCTCTGTGGGCCATTTCAGTTAATTACTGATCTGCAGTTACAGCAAAAGATGGTGTCCCCAGCAGCCCAGTGGTGTCAAGATGAGCAGCCATGCCCTGGGGCTGGCTCAGAAGCTGGAGATGTCCTTGGCAGAGTTTTCTTCCTGCTTTTCCTCCTTGGAGTGTGATTCTGTGGATCAAAGAGGCTTGTACTGGCTTGGGTTTGCTTTCTATTCTTGTGATAAAGACAATGACCAAAAACAACTTAGGGATGAAAGGGTTTATTAAGCTTACACATTTCAGTCATAGTCTATCATGAAGGAATGTTGGGGCAGGAGCTCATGGAAGGGACTGAAGTAGAGGCCACAGAAGAACACTGCTTGTCAACTTCTCCTTGGCTTACTTAGCTCACTTTCTTCTACCACCCAAGATTACCTGTGCAGGAGTGGTACTGCCTACAACAATCATTAATCAAGAAAATACCCTACAGGTTTGCATACAGGCCAATCTGATGGAGGTATTTTCTCAGTTGAGGTTCCTCTTCCCAGATAACCATAGCTCATGTTAAAATGACAAGAAACTAACTGGGCATGGCTGGAAAGTGGTCCTAAGCCCCCTTTTTATGAGCCCCACAGTGTATTCAATCCATGAATCATTCCATTCATTCATTGAAGTTTCATGAACAGTGAGGTTGTAGGTTAGGTAAAGATGAGCAGAGAGAAAGAAGAAAGCATGTAACCAATCTATGTGAGGCTCGTTGAATGTTCAGTTGGGTTTCTGAGCTACTGAGTAATAAGTAAACTGAATACTGAGATGATGATTTCAAGGTCTGATCTTGAAGACGAGGCATGAAAGGACGGACTTATGAGGCTCAAAGGGTGACTCAGTCTCAACTCTTGCCCTCTAGGAACAGCACTGGTAGAGAGGAAGCTGGGAGTTGGCTGGCTCTACAGGTGGGTGGGGTGGAGGGGAGGCACAGGCATACCTCATCTCTACCCTGAGGCTCCTTTTCTGAGGCTCTTTCTGGTCATCTTCTCTAACAAATGCCCGTGATGTGATTTGTTAAATGCTGTGGACAATGGCAGGTTGGTGATATGCAGGCTATAAGTGCATTTACCAAAGCAACAGAAAAATGTAGAGTAGAAAGATTATCAAATACATCTTGGTAAGGCAGGTGATTAGGGGAGAAGGAATCCCAGAGTGATGCTGAAAGGCACTGGATGCTTTTTACAGTAGTTGACTTTTGGTTATTTTTTCCATGGGCCATTTGTTTGAGGGTGCATCTCTCTTGAGACTGGCCATTTGGAGTATCTCTAGATATGTGTATGAGCTATGACAATTCATTGGGGGAGACTTTGAGTAGTCAGGATCTGTTGTTAAAGTATGTGAATTTTTGTTGTTAATTTTGGCCTTTTTGTCTCTACATTCAAATTCAAAGGAAGCAGTGGGACCAACCATCCCAGGTGATAGGTGGATCTGCTCTGTCAGGGAGCAACAGGGAATATGGAATGAGTTCTTACAGATGGATGTAATGATGTTGCCTTAAACAATGCATTGCTGTGGGTTATCCCAGGAAATCTTGAATATTAACTCTCCAGTAGTGCACAGGTTGATCTTACATTGGAGTCTATCCTGAAGAAAACTGGCTAAAGTCTACAGAGTACTCATCCCCATACATGTCCATCAGTAGAACTGTGATCAAGACATCACTTTGCTTTTGAGAGAAAAGGTGGGAGAGCAGAGAAGCATCAACAGAACCTACAGATGCTAGACACACTTTCCATTCCTCCCACTTCTTTCCAGGGCTCCTATCTCAACATAGCTCAAAAACACAAGAACCTAGGAGCTGAGGAATGACAAAAAAATGAAACCCAAGTTCTATCTTTTGTTGTTTCCTCTTATAGTGATGGCAAGGCATGGACTCCCTTTTCTTGCATAGAGACCACAGAATTTGTTACTCTTTTGTGTCTGTCTGTAGGACCCTTCCTACTTAGGGACTGTGTGCCTTGTGTCATGTGCTGTTGTTCTATTACTTTTACTTTCTTCTGTAACTTTTTTTTTAATTGATTCTTTGTGGATTTCATATCATGTATCTCAATCCCACTAATCTTCCCATCACTTCACATACTCTCTCTGCCCTTGAACCCTCCCCCCAAAGATAAAACAAAATAAAAATTAAAATAAAAGAAAAAGGGAAAAAAAGAAAAAGAAAAATTTTGTGAAAGCTGTAGTATGACAAAGTGAGTCACACAGTTTACCTTTTAGTCCATACATCTTTACTTGCAAGTGTTCATTGTAATGAGTCATTGGTCTGGTTTGAGGCCTCCTGTTTCTGCTACACTATTGACAATGGGTCCGCACTGAGTCTCCTCTTGGATATCCTGTTGTTGTCTTGTGTCATGGAGATCCTACAACTTTGGGACTGCAGGACTGGCCCCTTCATGTGCTCCAGCAGATCATCAATGGGGTAGATGTTAGGATGGACCAACTCATAACCCTGGTTCTGGGACTGGGGGGTTGCTGGGTCAGTCAGCCCACAGGCTCTCCCTTATCCTCAACACCAGGGTGGGCTCTCAAGCACCATCCAGGTTAGCTCACTCTATTCAGTAAGCAGCAAGGTGCAGGGCTGGCTTTCTTGGTATCATATCCTCAGGACTGGCTTACCTACATCTATACCAGCAGGGCCAGCTCTACTGTGTTGCTCAGGTGAGGTGCAGGGGCCACTCTTCCGAGTTCTGCAGCTGGTAAGAGGCAGGGCCAGCTCTCTAGCTCTTGTGACCTCAGGGCCAGCTCTCCCACCCACTACAGGTGGTGATGGGCAGGGGGTGGAGGGGTGGAGAGGGCATCTCTCCCTCTCTCATGCCACCATATGGCAGATGATGGGCAGGGCTGGATCTCTCACACTCATGTTCTCAGGGCAGGCTCACTCATACTCCCGATGACAGGGCCAGCTCTATTGTGATGCCCAGGCAAGGTGTGGGCCTGTTCCCTTGAGTGCTGCAGCTGGTAAGGGGCAAGGTTAGTTCTCCCATCTGCCACAGGTGGCAAGGGGTGAGGGAGGAAGGGCATCATCTTTCCCTCACCCTAGCCACCATGTGGCAGACAAGGGGGTGCAGGGCTAGCACTCCCACTCTTATAACCTCATGTCAGGCTCACCCACACCCCTGATAACAGGGTCTGCAATACTGTACTGCCCATGTGAGGTACTGGGCTTAACCTCCTGAGTGCTGCAGCCAGTGAAGGGCAGGATCAGCTCTTCCAGTCTCATGACCCAGGGGCTGGCTCTCCTGCCTGAAGGTGGCAAGGGGTAAGGGGCAAGGGGGTGCATCTCTTCCTTGCCCACACTGCCACATGACAGAGGAGTAGTGGGGCCAGCTCTTCTACCCTCACACCCTTGGGGCTGCTTACCTGAGCCCCTGCCGGCAGAGTCAACATTACTGGGTTGCTCAGGTGAGGTGCAGGGCCTGTTTTCCAGAGTGCTGCAGCCCCTGAAGTGCCAGGCCAGCTCACTGGTTCTCATGTACTTGGGGCCAGCTTTCTCGTCTGTTACAGGTGGTGAAGGGCAGGGGGGGTTGGAGAGCATCTCTCCCTTGCTGGCACCACCATATGGCAGATGAGGGGCGGGGCCAGATGTCTCATGCTCACATTCTCTGGGCCAGCTCACTTATGTCCCTGTTAACAGGGTCAGTTCCACTGTGCTGCCCAGGTGAGAAACACAGCCTGCTCTCCCTAGTGCTGCAGTTGGTGAGGGGCTGGGTTAGTTCTCCTGCCTGCCATAGGTGGAGAGGGGTGAAGGGATGGAGGGCATCTTTCCCTTGTCCAGACTGCCACATGGCAGACCAGAGGGAAGGGACCAGTTCTTCCACTCTCACACCCTTAGGCCCAGCTGGCCCTCACACCTGCTGACAGGGTCAGTTATGTTGTGCTACCCAGGTGAGGAAGGACCCACTTTCTCATGTGCCCCTGTGAGAGGCAGGGCCAACTCTGTGCAGCCCTATCAACTCAGCCTTTGGTGGTGACAGGAGCCGCAGACATCAACACAGACCATGGCTGTGGCAAGGCCACAGTGGCAGACATGACCCCTGGCAGCAGCCCAGGCTCAGATATCATCATGGCCCTGGGTGGCAAGCAGGCCATCCACCTCAGCCCACTCTCTGCCTTCACTTTTTCAGATCTGCCTCAGGGTGCTGGGTGGTCCAGTGTTGTTTCCTCCCTGCCCAGGGAGGAGAGGCCCAGGCTGGCATGTGGATCTTTGTCTCCTGCTCACTCTCTATGGCACTGGGCAGGCTCCTGTTGTCTCCTTCCATCCTGGGGTGGAGAGCCCCAGACTGGCATGTCTATTTGTACTTTCGTATCCTGCTTAGAGGCTCTTCTATTTAAAAAAGGGGTGATCATACTCATGTAATATACTCTGAATGTTCTTATTGTCATGTGATAAGGTCAATGTAGTCTCTATCTCAGACTAAGGTAATCCCAGAACCCTGAGTGTATTCTTCTGGTTTTGAGTCAGTTATTTTATATAATGTATTTACTTGGTCCCGAGGGGAATTTAGAGATTCCTCTGAGGCCATGTTCCTCCAACACACTGTAGCGACAATCAGGCAGTTTTTGATCTTTGGTTTTCCTCCTGGATCACTACAGCTTGTGCAGGATGGAGTGCAATGAGATATCTAAGAGAGACAATTGTAGTTTTTCTATTAAAAAAAAGTAAAGCTTGATCCCTGCCAATCAAGACAACTTCTATGTCCTGAATCTCGCCAGTCAGTCAGGAAGCTTAATCCTCACTAATTAATAAATCTCTGGAACTGGAGAGAGTGTGCCACCCCTTAAGCCTTGCTTCTTGCCAACACCAGAATTTAAAAGTGCAGGTTACTGTGGATTCCCAGATTTATTGATTTGTCTCTCAAATATATTCCACACTTTTCTACTCATTGGCTTATTTAATCAGGTGAGAGGCATCAAGGTCATAGGACAAGGTGTTAAAAAGCCACATCAGTGAGAGCAACTTGCCTGAGAGGCCTCATCTCCTCTATTAGCCAGGTATGAAGGGGTGGAGCAAGGCAAAATTACTGAGGAATGCCCTGAGGAGAGAGGCAAAGGATACAGAAGAAGAAATTATAGCATCTGCTTTGATCCTGTAGATGGATAACACTGTTGTTCATTCAAACCATAGACCTCAAAAAACGAAGTCTGATAATTTTCTGTATCTGAGCCTAGCCTGACTTTAAACTAGACAGTGGAAAAGCAACATCTAAAAGAAATTATCAGTCACAGTATTATCTTTTTGTTGGAGAGAGGACAGTACTCCTACTAAGTTTTTCAGGTTGCTTCCACATATTATTTGATTGTATATTATAATTGAAACATATTATATACATATGCTTATAAAAGAAACATAATTGATTGTGGGGACAGGCTTTCAGTCAGTCATCCTCAAGTCTAGCCATGGGAATCTCAAGTAGACACAGACAATGATGTATGTATGATATTAAAATTTCTGAGGTCAAAGTTTAACAAGTGAATAACAAATTTCTATTTAAAGCAATAGCATTCCCTAAAGTTATTGATCTGCTCTCTATAAAATAAGTATATGCCCAATCAAAATAACTGCTTGGTAGACTGAGTCTTAACAAGATTAGAATTTATTTATGTCTAGTTTATGTCAAAGTTCTATCTAAATTTTATACAGAAGTTAAAGTACCATGTGCAGCTGACCTCCTAAGCTAAGATGTCTATACTAATGTGGATACTGGGATTAAAAGTATGGCCAACAACATCAACTGGGTTGCAATAGAATATGAGACATCACTCAAAGGGTTGTTCAGTTCAAAATGAGTTACCTGTCCTCTTGACTAAAGAGGCCATGCTGGGACATCTCACTGGCCCAAACTTTTAAAAAATATATAAGATTTATGTGAACTTGAGAATTTATTAAAAACTTGAGAATTCTGTTATAATCAGATGACGTTATATTGTCTGACTTGAAAATGTAAGTGAATATGTCAAACAAATGTCTCATCAGTGATAATGAATCATTGCTGCAGAACTGACTATTGACTAAATATCCACTAGTACAGTGCAATCTCCATTCAAATACTGATGTTATGTGTGGGGAATGGACAGGGACCTCCATAGAAAGGATAATAATAAGGAGAAAATTGCCCTATTAAGTATAAGATGTGTTATGAAAGTCCAATAGCTGGACTTTATTGATGCTGAGAGTTTTCATGGAGCAGATAGGGCTCCAAAACACATAAGAAATATTCACAATTTGTCTATGTGACAGATGGCATTTCAAATCAAAAGGTCAAAGAGGAATTACTGTTTGAGACATTTGCCTATTGGGAGAAGTACTGACCCTTGATCCACTGTCCCAGCAACCCAGACGATTCTAAATGCGGCTGAGACCAGAACAAATGAAAGGGAAACCAAGATTCTGAGGAGGAAAGGTGAATTCATTGACCATTGTGAGGGGGAAATGACTTTCTATTAGGATATAGATTTAGAAGCTTGATGAAAAAGGGTGATATTCTGTATTTGTCTGAAAATTAAAATAAATTGAGGGAAAAATATCACCAGAAAAAGCAAACTGTGAGATGAAGGAAATGTTTGTAGCCCAAGTGACAAGGAGCTTATGTGCTTCAGAGACACAGATTTTAAGAACAGCTCTCATTGTCAAAAAGGACAATGTTTACAAACCTGTATGCAAAAGGAAATGTTCGTGGAAATATAAACGAAATCGGTCAATACATTCACTTAACGGAAGCTTAATCAGTGTCTCTTAGAATTTAAAATGTACAATTTAAAAGAAGAAGACGAAAATTTTTCTCTCAGTAGCAAAAGTATCCATCAGGCTATACTGACTGCCTAAATTTGCCTCAGAGATAGAGAGGGAAGGATAGAGGGAAAGGGAGATGAAGAGAGAGATAGAGGGGAGGAGGGAGAGAGACATTTGTGTCTCCTCAGCGCTGAGCACCCTCACAGCAGGCCTGGGTTGCCCTGCCTACCAGTTTGCCCCATACAAGGCTTGCCTGTTGGTGATCCCATCCCCAGTAGGCTGCTGAATGTCTGGAAAGAGGAGTGTGATTTTATGGCTCTCATTAAGGCTGGCCCATGTCTACCAGCCAATATGAGCAGACTCCTGGACAGGGGCAGAGCAGGTTATGAAGCTGCCCAGAGAGTCTGAAGATAATTGTGTAAAAGGCAGCTTCCTTCTTGTTTCTGATAGAAGGAGTTGCTTCTGCCCTGTGGGGATCACTCCCCATCCCTGAATGTTCCTCATCCTCCATCTTTACTGGGAGCTTCCTTCTTATTTGGCCAGGTAACACGTGAGCTGCAGGATAAAAAGGCTCTATTTGCCAAGAACTGGACAGTGGCTGGGAGACAACAAGGGAGACAGGTCTGGATGTGATACTGTGTCAGGGAGGTGATCTCAAGAGGTGCTGGGACTGGAAGTGAGGGGTTCAACTAAAACTTGAACCACTGGGGCTCAGCAACAAACAATCTACTAGTCCATGGAATAGGCTCTGAGCTGAAAAGTCAGAGATTGAACCATTTACCCTCCAATTCTGGTCAACAACCAGGAAGGGAGTTCTGGCTCTAAGACAGGAGGACAGCTGTAGGAAGGAGGGAGAAGCCTGAGGACTGTCAGAGGCTGTGGTCATGGTAGTGGTGTGGACAGTACCCACAGGGCCTGTGCTGGGAGGGACCCATTGTTATTGGATGATTTGAAAGCAGATGACTGATCTCTTGGAATTATGGAACAGAGTCTACTTAAATAAGAGGGGGAAAGTGTTTTTTTTTCTTTCTATCTTCTAGTTAACTGGACTACTCTGGGAACGAAGATTTGGAATAAAGCCACTGTGATCTGGGTCTCTGTTTAATAAAACAACCACAAGCACAGCATTACCCAGCCATTGATATTTTTCTTCCAAGTCAGTTGGCAGCACTGGTATCTCTAATTGCTGAATACATGTGGTTACAGAAAAATCCAAAATAATAAAACACATATTCTCCATTTATTGCAGTCAAAGAATGTATGCTATTTAAAGATTGTGGGAAATTAGAAATCTTTAAACACAGTGGTAAACAAAGCCTGGGTTGTACTTCCTAATGCAAAGACTGCCTGGAGTTCTGTGTTCGTTGCAGGGATCATTTCACATGCAGCACTGGTTGATGTTTGCAGACAACCTTGCAGGCACTGTGTGGCATTGCTTTCTAGAGAAGGCATGTCACAGTGTAAGTGGAGTTTTCCCATCCTGACTGCCTGTTCCCCATCCCAGTAGCTGCTTCCAGATTTCCACAGAGACTTAATATTATTTATAAATGTTGGCCAATAGCTCAGGCTTGTTACTAGCTAACTCTTACATTTAAATTAACCCATTTCTATTAATCTATGTATTACCACATTGCTTGTGGTTTTACCTGTCCTCTAGCATGTCTTGCTTCCTGGGTAGCTGACTGGTATCTCTCTCGAGTCTGTCCTCCTTCTTCCCATCATTCTCAGTTTGGTTTTCCCACCTAATTTCCTGCCCAACTACCAGCCTGTCAGATTTTTATTAACCAATGAGAGAAATATATATTCATATTGTAGAAAAGGATTGTTACACAGCATTCACAGTCCCTACATTAAGGAGGCAGTGCTGGGTAGAGAATTTGGGTATAGAATGTCCCCCAAAGACCATTGTGCTGGGCTGGTGAGATGACTTAGTGGGTAAAAGTACTTGCCTGCTGTGGAATAATCCTTTTGTACATTGTGAAAATGTGTTGCTCTTATTGTTAATAAAAACCTGGGGCTGGAGAGATGGCTCAGAGGTTAAGAGCACTGACTGCTCTTCCAGAGGTCCTGAGTTCAATTCCCAGCACCCACATGCTGGCTCACAACCATCTGTAATGAGATCTGGCGCCCTCTTTCGTATACATACTAAATAAATAAATAAATAAATAAATAAATAAATAAATAAATAAATCTTTAAAAAAACCCTGATTGGCTGATAGCTAGGCAGGATTTTTTGGGGCAGAGAAAATGCTGGGAAGAAGAAGGAAAGAGTCTGGGGAGTCTTGAGCCAGATGCAGAAGAAGCAACATGGGAAGCTCACAAGTGAGGTAAACGAGCCTTAGGGCAACACATAGATTAATAGAAATGTGTTAATTTAAGTTGCAAGAGCTGGCTGGAGACAAGCCTAAGCTATCCGACAAGCATTTATAATTATAATATATATAATTTATAATTATAATCTCCAAGTGGCTATTTGGGAAGCAGCTGATAGGACAGAGCTGATCTTGGCACCTACAAAAACCTCAGCCTACACTTACAATAGATCCTGAGAACTAATCTCAAACCCACATGGTAGAAGGAAAGAACCAACTCTTGCAAGTTGTCCTTTGATCTCCATCAGTATGCCATGGCATGTACCCCCATCCTCCCAAACAGTGAACAAATAAAAGCTTGCTGCCATTCTGGGGAGCTACTAGAAGGTAGGGCCAAGTATAAGCAAGTTAGTCCATTGGGAGCAAGTTCTTGAAAGGCATATTGAGTCTCTGGTATCTTCTCTCTATTTCCAGGCTACTATGAGGTGAGAAGCTTTAGCATGAGGTCACCACCATGAGCTTCTGCTTCTGAACAGACCCAAATTAGTGTGCTCACTGATCATGAACTGAAACCTCTAAAACTGTGAGTCAAAACACACTTTTCTTCCTCATAAGTTGATTATCTCAGGTATTTTGTCACAGTGCATAATGATGGCTTTCAGTACACCTGGCCTGGTATAAGGCTACTGGTGTAGTCAGAGAAGCAGAAAATAAAGAATCAAAACAGAACTGTCACCATTGCACTGCTCTGTGCATTGGCAGTGTGTGGGCAGCACCTACATTCCATTCTGTCTGCACCCTGATTTCCCTTTTAGGGATTATGTTTTCTCCTCTGGGTTGGTTTGGTGGGACCAGGCCCTCCCCTAGCTCAGGGGCATGAATAAGCCACCCCAGACCACTTAGGTACTCTCTTTCAATTATGTCAAATTGTCAATTAATTCAACAAATGCATCTCCAGAAGCTCTGATGTCCAAAGCATTTTTATGGAGGTAAAGTGGTGAGAGAAACAAAAATACTCATTCCTGAAAGATCTCATTCCAGTGAAGGAGAAACATGCAGACAAGATAAAGAGGAAAAAAAGTGTAAGGTGCTAGATGTTGGGAGTTTCTGACATGAGAGTAGATGAGGGGATGGACTTCAAATAGAGATGTCTCGGGAGTCTCACTGAGAAGGGGTCTTTGAACAAAGAGCTAGAAGATGTGACAGAAAAGATAATGGAAAGAGGTGGGAGGGATGGAGTGGGGGAAGGACTGAGGAAGGAGAGCTAGAGGGATTAAAGGATAGAGGAAAGAAACATTGGATGGGGAGGAATGGAAGTAGATCAATGGACCAGGGAGAGAGACAAGGGAAGAAGAGACAGGGAGCAAGGGACTGAGTTAGAGGGGTGGAGAAAGGAGAGCTGGAGGAGGGGAGGATGAAAATACAAACAAACCACACCTGACCATTGGTGGTGGTCTAATTTGGAGGCAGGTGTTCTGTTCAGGCTTCTCACAGATCCTCTATACCTGTGCTGCCATCTGACCTGCTCTCACATCCTGTGTAGCCTAACTCTCTACTCCATCTCATCTCTATCTCATCACTGGCCTATGCTGATACCCCTCCCAAATAAGCCTATTGCCCTCAGATCTTGGCCTCAATGTTTGTTTCCTGTAATCCCAGTCTAGTGCAATTATATTCTCCATGGGTTAAAGGACAACCCTTCAAAGCCCAACACCCATGATGTCCTTGCTCTGTATGAACACATCAGTGACTGCATCTTTAGGGACATATGTGGATATTGGCAGTCATCCCCACTCAGCTTCAGTATGGTACTAAAGAAGGAGGGAAGACATGCATCATGGGCCCATCCTGGTGATTAGGACCCATCCCACCACACCATGTTTGTCAAGGGGGCAGGGAACGCACTGAGTTATCATGAAGAGTGGGCGGCTATGCCTTTATAATTTCATCACACTTGAATAATAAGCATTGTGATGTATTGCTGATAATCCATAGATACTGATGAAGGAACTATTTATTAAGAAATTATATTGAGGGGAACAACTCATTAAACAGGATAAGGCAAATCAGTTGCACAGTTCTGGAAGGCTGATGGTCGGTCCCATGCTGCTTCTGCTGCCTGAGTCAGTCCCCACCATCCAAGCCCACAAGGGAGAGAAGAGAAAGGGCATGCATACGTGGCCCTCAGGTCTTAAACTAGCTGAGAGGCTACACCCTAGGGACTGGTATCTCAAGGTCATAGGTGGAACAGGTACCCACTACAGTGATGTAAGAATGAGCCTTCTCCTGCCTCCATCTGTGGTGATATTGTGTTCCCCAATATATTGTGAACACTAATAAACTTATCTGGGGTCAGAGAACAGAACAGCCACTAGACAGACATAGAGGCCAGAAAATGGTGGCACTCACACTTTTAATCCTATCACTTGGGAGGCAGAGATCCATCTGGATCTCTGTGAGTTCAAAGCCACACTGGAAACAGTCAGGCATGGTGACTCACACCTTTAATCCTAGGAAGTGATGGCAGAAAGCAGAAAGTTATTTAAGGCATGAGGACCAGGAACTAGAGGTAGTTAAGCTTTTAGGCTTTTGAGCAGCAGTTCGGCTGAGATCCATTTGGATGAGGACTCAGAAGCTTCCAGTCTGAGGAAACAGGATCAGCTGAGGAATTGGCAAGGTGAGGTGGCTGTGGCTTGTTCTGCTTTTCTGATCTTCCAGCATTCACCCCAACACCTACCTAAGGTTTGTTCTTATTAATAAGCCCTTTTAAGATTCGTGCTACATCCATCTCCCCCTAAGTATGGTTGACCTTGCCTGCATCTGAACTTCTCTTCCACTGGCTTTCCTGTGTGTGTGTAGTGATGGTACTGGTTAAGCTTTTGTTTATTCAATAGTATATGATGCCACTGTATGTGGCAGCGTCCTGTGCTCCCTTTGTGGGAAGGGGCCAAATAGGCACAGAGTCAATGACACAGAATCTGAGAGAATGCTGAAACAACAAGTTCAGTTTATTCAGGAAGAGGCAAGCTTTCTATACCCTCGACCCCACCTTGGGGGAAGGTCTGATAAATATACATCTGCTGGTGTAACATGACTGCCTCTATTTGCTTCAGGTCATCTCCAGATCATGTCTCAGCTGCTGTTGCTAAGGCCCTTAGGCAGACCCAGGTTGGCTTTCAGAAAGTATCTGATTACTGGTTTGGGTGGGCCAGCTGGCCCTCAAGCTTGTTAGGGATGAGTTATCCCACAACTGTACATCATGGAATCTAGGGAGATTTCCTGGGCAGTTTGGCTCTAGGCTATGGAGAGCAGTCCAAAATTAAAGCAGTGGGAAGCAGAGCTGTAGGAATAGAGCTTCAGTCAAGGACTCTGGGCCTTGTCACATATACCCTGGTCCTTTGTTCATGACATTCTTCTTCATTAAATTAACATTCTCTTCCTTCTTATACCCACTTTCTCCTGCCTCCACAGGAAACAGGATGAGTTATCTAGATTGGGGAGTGTTGGGAGAAAGAACTGGACATGCAGGGTTTGCCTCCTTATGCCTTCAGGAAACCTCTGGTGAGCAGAAAAGACCCTACTATGATCCTATTTCCCATCCCTAGTGGAGAAGTAACCTCATCTTGGATACGTCAGGAAACCTGTGCCCCATGCATGGGCCATCTTGGTAGCAAAGCAAACCTTTGACTCTAGAACTGTGTTTCAGTGAATTTTGAAATTGGTTATTAGTGTTTTGGTCCACTTATTTTTTTTAATTTAATTTTTTTAATTTTATAAGTTAATTTAATTTCATGTATCACCCACGGATTCCCCTGTCCTCCCTCCTCCCGCCTCCCCCTGTTTTCCCCCCAATCCACCCCCCATTCCCATCTCCTCCAGGGCAAGGACTCCCTTGGGGATTCAGCTCAACCTGGTAGATTCAGTCCAGGCAGGTTCACTCCCTTCCTCTCTTCACCCAGGCTGAGCAAAGTGTTCCTGCATAGGCCCCAGGTTCTAAACTGCCAGCTCATGTACTAAGGACAGGTCCTGGTCCCACTGCCTGGAGCCTCCCAAACAGTTTAAGCTAATCAACTGCCTCACTTATCCAGAGGGCCTGGTCCAGTTCCATGGGGGCTCCTCAGCTATTGGTTCATAGTTCATGTGTTTCCACTAGTTTGGCTATTTGTCCCTGTGCTTTTTCCAATCATGGACTCAACAATTCTTGCTCATACATTCCCTCCTCTTTCTCGCCGATTGGACTCCCAGTGCTCCACCTGGGGCCTGGCCGTGGATCTCTGCATCTACTTTCATCAGTCTTTGGATGAGAGTTCTACCATGACAGTTAGGGTGTTTGGCCATCCTATCACCAGAGTAGGTCAGTTCAGCTTTCTCTCTTTCTTTCTTTCTTTTTTTTTTTTTTAAAGATTTATTTATTTATTATGTATACAGAAGAGGGTGCCAGATCTCATTACGGATGGTTGTGAGCCACCATGTGGTTGCTGGGAATTGAACTCAGGACCTCTGGAAGAGCAGTCGGTGCTCTTAACCACTGAGCCATCTCTCCAGCCCCAGCTTTCTCTCAACCATTGCTAGTAGTCTATTGTGGAGGTATCTTTGTGGATTTCTGGAGACCTCTCTAGCACTTTGCTTCTTCCTATTCCCATGGGGTCTTCATTTATCATGGCCTCTCTTTCCTTGTTCTCCCTCTTTGGGATCTCCCGCTGCCCTAAGCTCTCTTTCCCTCAACCCTTGCCCTTCACTACCCCCTCTCACATCTAGTTTGCTCATGTAGATCTCATCCATTTCTCTGTTGTTGGGTGATCCCTATGTCTTTCTTAGGGTCCTCTTCTTGCTATAACTGAACATTATACAATGGATAGATTATAAAGAATACAGGTATATTTGGCCCATGATTCTGGAGGCTGAGAAATCCAAAAGCATTGTGTTGTCCTCTGCTTAGCCTCTGGTGGGTCATTGCATGGTCAAAGACATCAAATGATGAGTGGAGGTAGGATATCAGAACCAGAGTACCCCCATAGCAAAGAATTTTTATAAATGGACTAACCCAACCATCTTTTTTCCAAACACCATCAAAAACAGATTTTGAGGATCAAACACATGAATGCTGTGGGATAATTTGATCACATTGTGAAACTCCGAGACTGTGCTAATAAAATTAACCTTGGATCAGGGGGTGGAGCCAGTGACTAGTTGACAGGAATTAGCCATAGAGAGGACAGAGGAGCCAGGCATACTGATAGAGAGGCACACAGGAAGGAATAGGGAGGGACTTAGATATTCAAGGTCTTTTTTGGTTCAGGACAGCTAGAGAGATGCTTCTCTTGCTGGGTCTTTGGCCAAAAAGGAAGGTCAGTTGGTTGCTTCTCAGCTCCTCTGATCTAGCAGGTTTTCACCCCAACATCTGACTCCTGAGTTTTTATTGGTAAATAGAATGATAGAGACTCAGTTAAAACTTACATTTGGCGGCTGCCCAGCAGGTGCCAGCAGGACCGGAAATCCTGCTAGGCTGTGGTCTGAGCTGCAGGGTGCTGACTGTAGGGCCTTGGCTGCAGACCATAGTTAAAAATATCAGTAGATTCAGGTGTGGCCACTAAGCCAACAGAAAAACAACACACAAACTTAGGGAGACTGGTTCAAACTATAGCAATGAATATGTCTTGGTTCTGAACTTAAATCTGAAATAAGAGCATGGTCTCTAGGCCCATCATAAACATTTGAGAACTCTGATTTGCTCTCTAGCTTTTCTTGTGGATACATATGGTGGCCTCAGCTTGTGATTGAGTATGGTGTAGGACTGGTAGGTAGCAAGCACTGAGGTAAAGCTATGTCAGACACTCTGTCTGCCTTCCCCAGGGTTGCTGGAGACATCATCTCCTATTGCCAGGACTCCAGGACCCCCACAGGCTCCATCAGTGACAGGGCAGTATCTATCTTCTGCCCCATGGGCATGCTACAGGAACTGCTGATAAGCTGTGCCTTCCATTCTACCCCTGAGATATCAGCATCAAGAATTTCTTGACACTTGTTCCAGAAGCTTCTTCAGGAAGAGAATTTTTCCTATTCAAGGTGGGTGGAGCACTCTCGGGAAGCTGATGGATGGCACATAGTGTGAGCCTGACTCTGGAGCAAGCTGTCAAGGCTGAGACTGCATCAGCCAATGCTGAGATTAGGCTATGATAATGGAGAGAGTCTCATCAAAAGCAATCACAATTTTGATGTAAATGCCATTTTGGAAGACTGATTAATATGCCAAAATATTCAGCTCCCAAGGTATGATAAAAATAAGCAGAGTCCTCTGTAATTTCATGGCTTAGCATTCAAGTGACTGATTTAAATTCCATTTCATAAAATCCTATTTAGTATGCCCTCTTTTCCTAGGGATCTTGGAAGCCTGCTTCCCTGGGACCTGAATTTGCATGGGCTGGAAATAACATCAGAAACCACAGGCTATTGTGAGACTGTCTCCAGACTGGGTGACAACAATACTCTGACTCTCAAAGGCTCTGAGACCAGTGACCTGGCATGTGAATCACAGTAAAGAAAGCAGGAAGCTGGGCACAGGTGGAAAGACATCCACTGCCCACGTGGCAAGCTTTAGGCTGCACACATAAGCCATACCCAGGCTGGAGCGACTATTTCTGTGGACTTGTTTTTGAAGTCAAGGTCTCCCTGAATGACTCAAGCCTCTCTGCTGTCCTCCTGTCTCAACTTCCTGGGTGCTGGAATATAGGCCGTGCCACCAGGTCTAGGTGGAGAAGCCTATTTATGCACATTCCCCAGGGGCACATGGTGATAGTGACGTTTTTAGCTAAGAAAAGGCCTGGTCATCTCTGCCAGCTCTCTTCCTTTCTTTCCTGTAAGTGCTCTTTTGACTTTGCCAAGGTCTAAGTGTGCACAAACCTCCCATGTGCTTATCAAGCTCACTCAGATGAATTTGTGACACCATCAACATGGCTAAGGTAATAGACATATCTTAGGTGTCTTGACTCTCTCTCTCCCTCTCCCCCTTCCTCTCCTCTTTCTCTTTCAACAGGGTCTAAATAGAGAAGATGCCCAGGCTGAGCTTAGATTTACCATATTTCCTGGGGTGTCCTTGAACCCATAGTCCTTCTGCTTCAGCCTCCCATGTGCTTGGAACCTCCCCTGGTTCAGTTGCCATAGTTTTTATTTTCACTTTGTTAGTGGTAAGAACAGTCCATATGACAACTGTACCTTCAACAAGTTTTCAAGTTTTGTTGAGGTGTAAATGACAAATGGAAATTGGATGTAAAGTAATATTAGATGAACGTACAGAAAATGATGATGATGTAAAATCAAATGATTGTGGGATGGAGTAAAGGATGTATGGGAGACAGTTGCCTCAATTTGTACCCTTTTCTGGAAGCTTTAAATGATGTAAAGATATGGTTTATAATACATATATATGTGTGTGTTATAATAAATCATAATTGTGTTGATCACAAATAGTGTTTATGTACATTTTATCTTCTAGTTGTGTATTCTGATCTATTTACCTATATAACCTTTACCTTATTCACCAATTGCTTACATTTTTGGCTCATTATAATTTTATCTATGAGTAATTCATGTTATTTTATCTTTCTGACCAGTTAAGAGAAAGTTGGACTCATTATACCTTTAGCCCAAAGCCCTTTGCTTACATTTATTTTACTTACTTTGTGTGTGTTCCTGGGGGAGGGCAGGTGGGAAGTACAGCATTACTCTTGTGTCACAGTGTGTGTGTGTGTGTGTGTGTGTGTGTGTGTGTAGGCTGCAGGACAACATTTGGGAGTTGAGTTTCTCCTTACTCCATGTAGGTCATGGTGCCTGAATGCTGGTTTTCGGACTTAAGCAAATGTTTTTAATCACTGGGACATCTTGTTAGCTCTTTCCCTGAGTTTTCAGTGTATCTCTTAGGACCAATAGCACACATTTTTACATAGCCACAACACACCTGTCAAATTGGGAAACTGAATATAGTCGTGTTCTCTAGCAATGTTTGTTGATTTTCTTGGCAATGCCCATAGTCAGTTGCCTCCTCCATGTGGGTTCCAAGCATGAATCATGAGTCCTTTCTACATATATCACTTCATTCTTTACTTTTGGAATGATTTCTTTCTTTGTCTTTCACTAGTTTGATATTTTTGAGAACAGACCTATTATTTTGACAATGTTCACATAATCAGACTTGGGTAGGGCATGCAGGGCATAGAAAATCCAAAGCCAGCATATGAGATAGACAGCTCAAAGAGATAGTGTAGTTGACTAGACTAACCAGCTGTCCTAGTTAGGTTTCTCTTTTTTGTCACTAAACTAGAGTCACTAGAGAAGAATAATTCTCAATTGAGAAAATAACTCCATCAGATTAGCCTGTGGGGTATTTTCTTGATTAATGACTGGTGTGGAGGGGCCTAGCTCACTGTAGCTGGAGCTTCCTGGGATGTATAAGAAAGTAAGCTGAGCAGTCTATGAGGAACAAGCCAATAGACAGCTCTCCTCCATGGATTCTGCTATAGTTTGTATCTCCAGGTCCCTGCCTTGACATCCTGTCCTGGCTTCCCTCAATGACTGACTTATAAGCTGTAAGATGAAATAAGCCCTTTTCTCTCCAAGTTGCTTTTGGCAATGGCATTTTATCACAGAATAGAGACCCTAGCTAATACACCAGCTGTGTGTATAAATATGGGATTGTTTACCAGCAGAAGGCTCTGTTGGTGTTAGAACCAGATTCAAGATCTGCAAAGAAAATTCTCAGCAGGCAGAGCTATGACCCTGATTCAGGTCTCTCTCCCAATCCACAGCCAGAGGCACACATTGCTGGTTTATCTCCCTGTGTTTCCAGTGCTGCAGACAGAGCCCCACTGAGCCAGTGCCAGTGGGAAAGTGTCATCCACATGCCTGCCTCTTGTGGCTAAGTAATGTCCTTGTTGGCTTCTCAGCCAAGGCAATTAAAAAGACATCGCATCTATGATCTAGAAATAGAAACTGAGACTATGAAGTACATATCCAGTTCTGTCTTGCAATGGTGGCCACATCTTCTGTTTGCCCTCTTCTGTGCATCTCAGAGATGCTGCTACCATTGGCAGTGACTGCACAGGGATGGTCTCCGGGGGATAGAGTAGTTTGTTTTCCTGGTGTAATCTTTAGTGTGTAAGAATGAATAGAGCTTGCTTCTGTGCCCAGTGAGAGGCATTTTAATAGAGGCAGGAAAGTCTACATACAGACAGCACAATGATAGATCCCTCCATCCTACATGCAGGTGCATAGCCAGCAAGCACAGCTGGGCAGAACTGCCTGGCTCCTCCTTAGCAGGTTCTGAAGGCTGCCATGCTCCCCTAGATAGGTTAGTATGCTACCACCTTGAGGGAAGGAGTTTGTCTCTCTGGAAGAAGAGCTGTAGGAAAAAGGCAGCGTTGTTTCTGCATTTGAAAGATGCGAGGGGTGGTAGGTTGGTGTGGGCAGGCCTGGCGGGACAACAGAACAGCTGGCAGCAATGTGTGGGACTCAGCTACTGTTTGCTGTGAGCTTCACTGGAGAATGCAAATGTTCAACCCCTTGTTACATTCACTGGCCGGCTCTGAAGCTTCAAAGACTTTGGATTCCAAGCTGCCACGTTCAAACATTTGTGCTGGGAGCCTTTCATCACCTCTTTGATGCTGGGGAGACCTCTCTCAGCTCATTATAGCACAGCTCCTGCCAATATCAGCTGCCACAATAGTCACATCTACATGAGGTGGCTACCCCAAGGAACGACTCTTCTGCCACCTTTCTGGCACCAACATTGTAACATGTGTTTCACAAAGGAATTTTATATTGTTTCCAAGTGCAAGGACCTGCTTTAATGATGCTGTCTGGATTTCAAACTACCACGTTAAAATTTTTATGGCAGGGCTGAGGAGATGGTTCAGTAGCCAAATCACTTGTTGCTTAAAGGGTAGGACCAGAATTCGGATCCCCTCTGCTCATAATCAAAGGTAGCAGGCGTGGTGGATTCCAAAGACAGAGGCAAAGCATAACCAGGGAAATCTGGCAGGGTAGGACAGTCAAGAGCAGAGCAATTGAAAAGGGCATCTAACATCAACTTCTGGCTTCCATGTGCATATGCCCTTGCATGCTTTCACACTCATGAACAAATGCACTTACATATGCACAAGCAGGCATGCACACCACATACAGACACATAAAAAATTGGGGGGGGGACATAGGACAGAGTTGTTTTAAATATTTAGTGTGTTTTTAACGTTTGAGCTAATTGCTATTATAGATACTCAACCAAGTCTATTATCCCATAGGTAAATATGAAAGTCAGCAACTAATGTTTATTTAAGCAGATAGGTGCTCACCTGGGTTAGGTACTTGGCTGACATCACTATATTTGTTCTTATCAAACAGCTCTGAGAGATCCCTACCCCATTCAGTGTAAAGATGAGAATAAAACTGAGGAGCGCTGAGTCTTAAGTTCAGCCATTATAAGATGAGAACCTGGTGCTTTAATTCAATTCTGGCTCTGGTGCTCACAGTCTTCATTAGCGTGTTGCGTGGCCTCCTTTTCCTCCTGAGAGTTGAATGCCTTGTCACATCTTGTTTTATGCTCTTCCCTTGGCTCCTTCAACCCATGAGTGTGCAGTTTTGTAATTTTTTTAATGATATAGTTTGGGGTCTGTGGATATGTGCAAGCATCAGGACCTGCGTATGAGTTCCCAGCATTCACATAAAAGCCAAGAGTAGATACGCATGTCTGTAACTCCAGCCCTGGAGGGCAGAGACAAGTGGATCTCAGGAGCTCTCTGAGGACACAAGTTCATTTCCCAGCCTGCACATCTGGTGTCTCACAGCGATCCATTCCAGGGAACATAATGCATGTGTAGCCTCCCATGTACATGTAATTAAAATTTTAACCTTAAAAAAATGATCCTATCATGTCACCTTGTTGAATTGGAGACAATATTCAAACTACAGAAATTAAGATGAGAGATTACCTTTTTATTTGAAGTCTAGCACCCAGCAAAAACATGCTAAAATGACCTTGTGATGAAAACAAATAGGATCACTCAAATGTACAGCCCTCCAGTCCCACAGCCAACCACCTGCTGATAAGGTGGTTACTTGTGGCATTGTTGAGCAGAACAGTGGAATACAGTTAAATAAATGCCAGGAAATTCAGATAGATGAGGTGCTCCGAGGAAGGGAGACCACCCGGCATCCTGCCTTGTCCTGAGCTCTCTGGTGAAGTTAGTGTGGGTATAAAGTACATGGCCTCCTTGGAATCCGGGGGACATGTGTCAGCCTATCCTTTCTACATGAAATCTACCATCTGGCTCAACTTTTTCGTCAATGCAAAACAAATCACTAAGCTTCTTAGTATTTTAAATAACTCAGTTATTTATTTTTCCTGACCCTATAGCCATGAACCATATATAACCTTTCTTTCTGCTCTTGATCTCATTCCTGCAGATTTATTAAGGAAGGGTTTGCAGTGCAAATGGAGTATTGCATCCCAGGGGAACCATTTTCCAAGGTCTCTGAGAGTGCAGTTGCATCTGCCCTGGGTATACCTTTGCCTGCTCCATCCAATTCCATGCAGAACCAGATAAAGATTTTCACACCACACCTCATACTCCTCGGTTATCACTTTGGGGTGTACCTGAAGGAATCTAAATCATGCCACAGAGATATTTGCATTTCTGCATTTACTATAGAACAAGTTACAATAGTCAAGATATGGAACTAGCCTAGGTGCCCATTAACAGATGAATAGATAAAGAAAATATGAGGCTGGCAGGAGATTAGGGAGGTGAAACCATGATCAGAATATATTATATGAAAAAATTATTTTCAATGAAATATTTTTTATAAAAGAAAATATGGTTCAATACATGCAATAGTTTTATTTAGTCATGAAGATGAATGAAATTATATCATTTGCATTTACCTAGAGATCATTATATTAAGTGAAATGAGCTAGATTCAAAAAGACAAATATGCTTTCTCATATGCAGAATCAATCAATCAATCAATCAATCTTTTAATATTGTTGATATGACCATATATACATATTAATAAAGCATGGAGGGTCAGTGTAGCAGGGAACACTATTTCCCCCCCTCTTCCCAGTCATTTCCAACTCTGACTCCATCTTGTCACCAGTGCTCTCTGCAGCCATGTGCCCACTGCCCTGCTCAGCATGGTGGACTGTAACTCCGCCGCCCTCCTGCTCCCTAGACCAGAGCTAATATCTCTTGCCTTTTCCAGGGAGGACATCAGTAGGTCTGCATGGGCAAGCTGCAGGGAGATAGTGAAGAACTCCCTACTTTCCCTCAGTCCTTAGTGAGCTAATGACCTTTATTTTCTTTTCAGTTCAGTTCTAAGACCAAATGTGAGTGGACTAGTCACTTGACAGTTTGTTGTGTCAAAAACGGGACAAAAGCAACTTAGGAAGGAAGGCGTTGTCGCCCAGTTCTAGGGTACAGTCCTGCATGGCAGGAAAGTCACACTGGCAAGAGCTCGGGGCAAATGGTCCCAGCTTCTGCAGTATGGAAGGAAAGAGAGATGAAGCTTGTGCCCAGCTCCTCTTCTCCTTTGTCTTCAGCACAGGAACCGCAGCCTATGGGATGTAGTGCCCACAGCTGAACTGGGTGATTCCACTTCAGTTGATATAATCTAGATAATCTCACACAGATATGACTGGAGGTTTGTCTTCTAGGTAATTCTGGGCCTTATCCATATTGACAGAATTATTTATTAATTAACCATCCCAGGGAGTAGCTGTCCTTCTTGTTCAGAGAACCCAGAAACCTGTAAAAAGGTTTCCATTGACTTCCTCAATCTTGGAAGAAAAGCAGCAAGTGATGTATCAAAATAAAAGTGATAATGTGGGGACACTGTCCCCTGTTAGTGTGTGGATTGCTTACCTAGCAGAATAAAGCATAACAAGACTCCCCCCAGACCCTCACAGATGACTACGGAGGGGTTTGCTGGATGTTGGGGCTAACACTACTGTATGAGCTGTACTCCCAGATGGAGCACTCTGCTGTGAGGACCCACACTGAACCACAACTGAACCTTGGGGGAAGTCCCTCCCTGTCCCTAGCTGCAGAAAGCATAGCATCTATTTGTTCTTTGCAGAGCTGGACAAGCCCCTAGGGGGTTGGATACAACTTTATGGAAACCATGCAGTCCTCTTGACTAAAGGCCAAGGTTATCCTTTCTTTTGTGTTTATGAGCAGGACATTTATTGGTTTACCTCTAAATGAGTCTTTCCTTCCCATGTGACCTTATGGTGTCTCACGCAGGACAGTCACCACTTGTGAACGCACAGGTCTTCCTAGCCTTCCTAGCATTCTACCCTGCTCTTCGTAAACAATCAGATAAGCTGCTACACATTCTACTGATGGACCAGACATCAGGATCTAGGGGGCTGTATGGCAGGAGATGGTACACTGGCCTAAGCTCTCCTCTCATACAGGACAAACTTGCTCACTAGAAAGAGAGGAGGGAGGATGGGCAAATGAATGAGAATGAGTACTGTTAGGCAGCCTGTGGCTCTGGAAACAGAAGTGTGATTCTTCCACTGCTGGTCCCTCACTTCCAACCGAGAATTCCAACACCATTGTTGACAGCCAGTGTTACTCCTTCAGTTCACCCCCACTGCCTTAGTCTGTCATTTATCTCCCTCCAATATCATCTAAGTCTGAAATCATGAGCCAGTCTTGACAGAATTTCCTCTCCTGACCTAAAAAACTCATCACAGGAAAAGTCTTAGCAAGGTGCAAATGAAAAAAGATCACTTAGTGTGTATATTAAAAGTTCATCTTTGTCTATACCACTCCTGGGCATATACCCAAGAAATGCTCAATCATACCACAAGAGCACTTGCTCAGCTATGTTCATATCAGCGTTGTTTGTAATAGCCAAAACCTGGAAACAACCTAGATGCCCTTCAACTGAAGAATGGATAAATAAATTGTGGCACATATACACAATGGAATACTACTCAGCAGAGAAAAACAATGACATCATGAGGTTTGCAGGCAAATGGATGGATCTAGAAAAAATCATCCTGAGTGAGGTAACCCAGACTCAGAAAGACAAATATGGTATGTACTCACTCACAGGAGGATGCTAGATGTGGAACAAGGATGACTGGACTGCTACTCACATTACCAGTGAGGCTACCTGGAAAATGGGACCCCAAGAAAGACTCGGAGAAATGGATGAGATCTACATGAACAACCTGGACATGAGTGGGAGCAATGAAAGGTGAGGGTCGAGGGAAAGAGAGCGGGAGATCCTAGCTGGATCAAGAAAAGAGAGGGAGAACAAGGAATAGGAGACCATGGTAAATGAAGACCACATGAGAAAAGGAAGAAACAAAGAGCTAAAGAGGCCCACAGAAATCCACAAAGATACCCCCACAAAAGACTGCTGGCAATGGTGGAGAGACAGCTGGGACTGACCTACTCTGGTGATGGGATGGCCAAACACCCTAATAGTTGTGCCATAAACCCCATCCAAGGACTGAGGAATCTGGATGTAGACATCCATGGCTAGGCCCCGGGTGGAGCGCTGGGAGTCTAATTAGTGAGAAAGAGGAGGGTTTATATGAGTGAGAATTGTTGAAACCAAGGTTGGATAAAGCACAGGGACAAATAACCAAATGAATGGAAACACATGAACTATGAACCAAAGGCTGAGGGGCCCCCAACTGGATCAGGCCCTCTGAATAGGTGAGACAGTCGATTGGCTTGATCTGTTTGGGAGGCATCTAGGCAGTGGTACCAGGTCCTGGGCTCGTTGCATGAGTTAGCTGTTTGAAACCTGGGACTTATGCAGGGACGCTTGGCTCAATCTGGGAGGAGGGGACTGGACCTGCCTGGACTGAGTCTATCAGGTCGATCCCAGTCCTGGGGGAGACCTTGATCTGGAGGAGGTGAGAATGGGGGGTGGGTTGGGGGGAAGGGGAGGGGGCAGGAAGGGAGAGAACAAGGGAATCTGTGGCTATTATGTAGAACTGAATAGTATTGTAAAATAAATTTAAAAAAGTTCATCTTTGTCAAAAAGCACTCACTTTTCTGATTTCAGGTAATGATAATGTGCATCGGCACTCTTTCCTTCTCCTCTGAGAACAACTGTGCATGCCCCATTTTACCTCTGGCCATGGGGTAAAAGGGAGTCATACCTGAAATACTTTTAAGTCCCTGAGTGACCAGCATGTCCTTCATGTGAGATAGATCTTCAGTTGTTGCTGTTCAAACACCAGCACAGGGTTCTCAGATTGCTCTTAAATCACCAAATCCCCAGAAACCAGTGGGTTTCTTATCTGCTTTTCCAGGCCTTAGAAACACAGCTTCTGAACCTAAAGGAGACAGTCAATGCTTTCCCAGATGGCGGAAGCACAAGATAGTTAACTTAGGCATCTGAAGCAGAACCCCAAACATTAACCTCTAATTAAATCATATCCCCCTGACACCTATAATGTTGAGATTATGGTAATGCATGAGGTTATTAATTATATCTAATTATTCAATTAACGGAAAGCAAATACCAGTGGAGATGAAAGTTGGTGAGTGATTTATGAGAAAGGCCAAGTTTGACAGGCTTGGAGTCTGCTGCTTCTTGACAGAGAGAATTTTCTAGGCACTGGGGAGGAGAAAAGATATCATTCTGCCTATTATGGTTTCACTATGCTTTGTTCCCAAAAGTCGTGGTGGAATTTGATACATGCTGAGATGTTAGGAGGTGGCACCATGGGAATGTGTAGAGGCTCTGAGGGCTCTGCCCTCATGGATGGGATGGATGAATCCACTTACTAAATTAATGGATCAATGGGTCATTGAAATGTTTCCAGATTGGGTCTGCTATGAAGGCTGTGTTGTCTAGATGTCTCACATAGTTCCTGTCCCTTAACATGTGATATTTCTTGTAGGGTTGGGATTCCACCAGCAGCAAGACCATTATTAGATGTATACCCTTGATCTTGAACCAGAACGTGAGCCCACATAAACCTCTTTTCTTCATAAATTACCTATACTCTGGTACTCTTCCATAGCTTGTGCTGGGGAAAGGCCAGGATAGGTAAGAAGGGCCCTGCTAGACAAGGGCATTTTATCTTTTTCTCCAGAATTAAGGTAACATCAAGTCTCAAGTTCAGATTGCTGTCTATGTCTGGATAGGGCATACCTGGCCTTTTAGCAAGTGTTAACTTGCTTCTTGAATGCTGGGTGATGTCTGGGTAAGGTAGTAAGAGAGTTGTAGCCTGAAGGGAAACAGGGACTCCATGTTGATTTGAGAAGCAGGAAAGATAGCGGCATTTCTCCTGGGTACCCTTGACTCCTGATGCTTCTTAGCAATAGATAAGGTTTGTATCTTCACAGTGGCCTTCCAAAGTTTGATATTCTTGGTGACCATGATTGACTCCCTTGCTGTTCCTTGGCAATGGTACCATCCCACTCCTCAGCATTTTGTGTAGATGGCAGGGATACTTGAAGGCTGAAGACTGACACAGAGGCTTGGGCCCAGCCTGGTTTTCTCTGACCTTGGCCTCTTCTGTTACAGAGAAAACAGTGGAATGTTCTTAATCTTTAGTCATCACAGAGCAGAACACACCTTTTATGAACAGCTTCCTCCATGTTTAGATGATTGCTAACAACTGCAGAGGCCCCAGGGTTGAAGCTGAGGGAACCTGGTGAGAAATAGTGGCCGAATTCTTTCCCCCATGGATTTAAAAGTAGCTCCCTTTCAGTTCTCGGTCATGCCTAACATTTGGGGACCTCATTGGCCAGAAAGATAGACTTTTGAATAACCAAAGTACTATGGTTTATATCTTGTTGTATACTATAATTTAATTAGATTAAACATAGTTAGACTTTTAAGGAAGAAGATCACTAATGTTTTTCAAGATACATGTGCTAAAATTTTCTGATAAAATTTTTTTGTATTTCCAAGGAACATTGAACTTAATTTTATCAAATCAGAGTGATATGCTTATCCTGACAGCAGTTCTCACATTTATTACAAACCACATTCATTTCATCCTTCTTAATAAAAATAAATAAATTTATGGATAGGCATCATACCTGTCTGCATTTTAGCAGTTTTTTTTAATAAATATTCAGAAAATTTTGGATTATTATGTCTAGTAAACTTCATAAAGGTATTTGTGATCTTAGTAGGTGATTTCAATTATTTTCAGCATTAGACCAGACAACCAAAGTGTTTAAAAAGTTTCCAAGGGCTTCCTGATGAGGCTATCATGCAGTTATTTCATAAATGGTAGCCTGGAGTCATGGTATGTCACTGTGACAGATTTAATAGCAAAACAGAGTATACATATTTCATCTTATAACACATTATAATAAAATAAATATGACAGATTGCATTAGGTTTTGATCATTTTAATCATTTTGCTCATATTTTAGTTAAAAGTTCTAGATAATTGAATGGATTTCATCATGACACTTTATCTATTCCATACCTTCCTTATGTAAATCCTTATTCCCTCCTCTTGTCTGCTTTCCTTCTGGTCCTCTTCCTCCCTCCAGATGTTCCTACTCTTACTCTTGTGTTGTGTACGTGCACGCACACAGGAACACACACTCCACATATGAAAGGCATAGGTAAGATTTGTCTTTTTCTCACAATACCCTTTTTTTCCCCCTCTGGTTTCATTTAGATTGCATTTTCTACTTCTTCCACAGTGTTCCTTTTACTTTCATATATGCTTTTCTTTTACTGGTTTCAAATAAGAGAATGAACATAAGACGAGATGAATGAATATAAAGTGAGATGGAGTTTCAATGTAGTTTTGTTTTCCTGATCGCTAAGGATTTTAAATACTTCCCCTATATTTACTGATCATTTGCATGTATTCTCTTGAGAACTTTGACTGATTTCAATCATCTTTGTGAGTTCACAATTTGTTTCTTAGCAATTTTTGTGCTATTTCTTTTTTTTTTTTTTTTTTTTTGGTTTTTCGAGACAGGGTTTCTCTGTGTAGCTTTGCGCCTTTCCTGGAACTCACTTGGTAGCCCAGGCTGGCCTCGAACTCACAGAGATCCGCCTGGCTCTGCCTCCCGAGTGCTGGGATTAAAGTCGTGCGCCACCACCGCCCGGCTGTGCTATTTCTTGAAACACACAACTTGCACATTTATTTGAGTTGAAAAACAATGTACTCCCTTACCCAACAGCAAGTCACATCTGACAGTTGACTTCAGTCAATGGAAGCTGGAAAGATGGCTTTCCAGGCCTGCTCTGGAGGCTGGCTAATCCCTAATGTCTTCTTGAAAACCTGTTCAAAGCATATGCTAAAATAAGATCTGAAGAAAAGGCCCATGAATGCAAGAGGAAAGGCCAACATGGCAATCCTCTGAGGGCTCTAAAATTAGGTCTTTTGGGTAGACTTCCAAATTGTAGAGTGAGACTGTTTTGAATGACTGGACCAACTCCTTTATAAAGGCATGTTTCCCATTCTTTGCCTTAAACAAAGTTGGAAACAGATCTAATTGTTGTAACTCAAGATGTGGTCTAAGAACTGAATGATGCTGGTGTAACAAAACTCTCTCCTGCTTTCAGATGTGAGTCAGCTTTTTAATTTTTTCTTTTATTGAAAATAGATTCTTTTCTCACATAATATATCTCGATTATAGTTTTCCCTCCCACTACCCCCTAATTCCTCCCCACCTTCCCTCTCCTCTATACCTATTACCTTTCTGTCTCTCATTAGAGAAGAACAGGCTTCTAAGAGATAACAGCCAAACATGACAAAATAAAATATAATACTATAAAACAAAAACCATCACATCAAGACTGAACAAAGCAACCCAACAAAAGGAAAATAGCCCCAAGTGTAGGCACAAGAATCAGAGACCCAACTGTTCTCACACTCAGGAATCCCACAAAACTACTAAGCCAAAAGCTATAATATATATGCAGAGGACCAGTTGCAGACCCATGTAGGCCCTGTGCTTGCTGTTTCCACTTCTGGGAGTTCATGTGAGCCTTGCTTCATTGATTCAGAGGGTCTTGTTTTCTTAGTGTCCTCCATCTCCTCTGGCTCTTACACTCTTTCTGTCTCTTCTTCTGTAGAATTACCTGAGCTCTGAGGGAGGGATTTAATGGAGACATCCCACTTAGAGCTGTGTGTTCCAAGGACTCTCTCTCTCTCTCTCTGTGTAATGTCTGGCCATGGGTCTCTGCATCTGTTCCCATCTGCTGCAGGAGGAATCTTCTCTGATGACTAAATAAGGCAGTGATCTACAAGTATAGCAGAACATCATTAGGAGTCATTATATTGATACTTTTTTTTTTTTTAGATCAGTAATGTTTGGTTTTACCCTTTGTCTCAGGGATATGTCGTCTCTGGTTCTTGGTCAGGTATAGATTCCATCTTGTGGAGTCAACTCAGACTACTCCCATAAGTTCTGTGCTGCCATTGTCCTAGTATATCCTGCAGGAAGGACAGATTGTAGGTCAAAGTTTTGTGGCTGGGTTGGTGTTCACATTTCTCTTTTAGTAATCTGAAGAGTACCTTCCCATGCAAAAGATAGTAGAATGTAGGGGTGAAGGCTCCATGTAGGCACCAGCTAGACTTTTCCATGTTCAATGAGTTGTATAGGTGTTGTCCACAACAATAGTGCCCCACTCTCAGTTTGCAGAGAGCAATCTATTGTCCTAGCAACAGCCTGAGTTGTTTGGGGATTTTCATGGGGCCCCCTTGGCCAACAACTCAATTGAATGAAACCCAGTCCTGGCACTGGAATCCTAGTTTGGTGATAAGAGATGGCCATTTGAGACTCCATATCCCCCATTATTAGGAAACTGCATTAGGATTACCTTCATATATTTTAGGAAGTTTCCATAGGCAGGGATGGGAACTGGAGGACCAGGTAGGGAGTTGGAGGGGAAATAGGGTTGAGGTGGGAATCATGGAGAGAGACAGCTGGAGTTGAGTGGCATTTGAGGGTGATATGGAAACCTAGTGGATCAACTTTTTAGTGTTTATAAGTCTAAAGCAAAGCCGGGCGGTGGTGGCGCATGCCTTTAATCCCAGCACTTGGGAGGCAGAGACAGGCGGATCTCTGTGAGTTCGAGGCCAGCCTGGGCTACCAAGTGAGTTCCAGGAAAGGCACAAAGCTACACAGAGAAACCCTGTCTCGAAAAACAAAAAAACAAAAACAAACAAACAAACAAAAAGTCTAAAGCAAACCAACTAAGACAAAATAGCATCTTTCTTTGTTAATTCTAGAGATAAACACTTTTCACCCAGGCAAGACCTTAAATGAAAACACAATTTATACACCAAAACAAAGGTGAATTCAGATCAGTATGAGCCACAGAGGTTGGGAGGAGTTCTTAGCTCTCTCTAGACCCCCGAGCCAGTTCTGGGCCCCATCTCCTTAGGGGAACAGATACATAATCCACTCTGGCTTAGTCTTACTTTTTACCAAAAATGATTTAACAAAAATTGAAATTATAGTATCTATCTTGAGTTGCCCCATTATGTATCAACAACCATTTTTTTTAAAATGTTAACTTAATATAGAAAATATTTAATCACATTGAGCTTTTTGGTCAGAGGAAATAAAATAATTTCAATTTGTATACATGTGTTGGCTACAAAATTTTATGAGTTGATAGTAGTACAGTACTTTCAATATATTAAATTCATAACATTAAGATAAAATTCCACAAGGGAAGTAGTAACTGTGAGTTTAAACAGAACAACTGAAGAAGTAGTGAAATTTCTCCCTGCTAGATTGGAAGTTGTTCACATGACTTACAAATAGATAATAAAGGATTTTATGTAACTGGGATGTTTTCTTTTCTTACATAAAATCTAAGGAGATTCATAATAGTTTTATTTTAAAATACTAGTGTGTAAAATATCTGAAAAATTAAATACTTATGTAGAAAAGTTAAGTATTACTTTATAATGTGGGAGACTAGTTCCCTACTTTTGTTCAAAATCTTCACAGGTGTGAACTCAGTGGTTGGATTGGTGGTCCAAGGAGTAAGAACTTCAGTTAGGAAGAGTCCCATGGGAACACAGAGCCAGATGGAGCCAGATGGAGCCAGATGGAACAAGACAGAGCTGTTTCCAGGACACTAACATGACTTGGGTTCTTTTAGATGCTATGGAAGGATATGGTTTGGGAGAAGACCAAATCTAAAAGCAAGTAGGAAGATGACTAATCACAAAGGCCATAAACAAGATGCTGTAGAGGATTCTGGAGCTCCTAGAGGAATTGAAAGAGTGACCAATTGTGTCACAGGGTACTTTAGAAGGTATATGTGGTGCCACAACAATGAACCAATTAGCATGTGGAGAGGGCAGAGGGACAGGAAGCAGGATGAGAGAAATTAGGAATTGAGAAATGAGAAGACAGAAGAGGCAAGAGAGGAAGAATGGAGGAAGGGAGGTGGTGTGGAAATATTTGGCAGGTAGAACTAACAGGTATTAGTGACACACTGTGATAAGGCATGAATGGAGGGACAGGGTCCAGCCTCAAGTGTGTGACTCATTGCCCAGGCACATATATTGTGGAAGATATTAGAGGCAAGCTGAAGTCTTTAGATGGCATCTCTAAGTATTTTAGGCTTAGCAAAAAATGAGATCCTGTTGTTATTGCTTATATTTTCACAACTGAAAATGCATATGTCTGTGTCTCTTAATTTCAGCCATGGAATACATGGAAGAAATCTAGAATCAGGTCATTCCTGAATGGGTATGGAGAGCATTGTCTGAACACTGGCTGTCAAAAGAGTATTAGAAGTCTGCATCAATTTCTTATTTGAGAGATGAAGAAGCTGAGACCCAGAAAGAGAATCAATTGTCAGAGGTATGGTTTTAGTGGTTTGATAGTTTCTTTTTGATGTCTTGGTTGGGACAAATCAATTAAGAGTTTATATTATATGCTCAGAAAATAAAATAAGTGTTATATTCTTGTTATCTTTAGTGGAGAAGGCAGATTTAGAAATATCTTAAACTCTTCTATTAAAAAACTGGGAATGGGAGCTGCTAGGATGGATTGGTCAGTAAAGTGCTTACCTTGCAAATACAAAGGCTTGACACTGAACACAGCACCCACATAAAACTTCCATGCACAGCGGTGCACACATCACCCTACTACTTGGGAGGCTGAGACAGGAGGATTCCTGGGGCTCTCTGGCCAGTCAGATAACCTAATTGATGAATTAATTCCAGGCCACTGAGAGATACTGCCTCCAAAGGAGATGTACAACATTACTGAGGATGAAACCCAAAGCTATCCTCTGGCCTCTGTTTTCGTACACAAACATTCAGGTAAACATATATCCACAAAATGCAAAGAATGGAATAATGGGTAAAATTTGCTTCAAAAATGTAACAACTTTTTATTCTTTATTTTATTTTACATACCAACCATAGTTTTCCCCTCCCTCCTCACCTCCTGTGCCCCCTCCTCCCTTCTACCCCCCCCCCCATCCATCCCTCCTCCTCCATTCAAATGTAGTAAGGTCTCCCTTGGGAATCCACAAAGCATGGCATATCAAGTTGTGGCAGGACCAGGATTCTAAAGGAATTACTTTAATTTCAAAGACAGAAATAGGCTGAAATAAAAGCATGTAAAAATGTGTTGCATGCAAAACAACCCAAAGAGAACTAGATTATGTATGCTAAACCAGACTAAACAGACAGACTTTAAGATCAAAACTGTTAGTTGAGACATAGAAAGACATTTTATAATAATAAAATGGAAACCCCTTAAAAACAACTGACAGAATTAGAGAAATCGTGATTCAGTCACAATAGTCTAGTGCCATTTTTAAAAGAGTGAGCAGAACAACTAAACATACGATCAGTAAAATATGGATGACTTAAAAACACTCACGACGGGCGTTGGTGGCGCATGCCTTTAATCCCAGCACTCTGGAGGCAGAGGCAGGTGGATCTCTGTGAGTTCGAGGCCAGCCTGGGCTACCAAGTGAGCTCCAGGAAAGGCACAAAGCTACACAGAGAAACCCTGTCTCGAAAAAACCAAAAAATAAATAAATAAATAAATAAATAAAATAAAAAATAAAAATAAAAACACTCACAATGGACTTTTAACCCCCAAGAACCAAACACCCAAATAAACCCTTTCTTCTATAAGTTGCTTTGGTGATTTTTTTTAAAATCACAGCAACAGAGCAATAACAAATACATCAGGAGAGGAGGTGGGCAGATGGTGAAAGCTGAAATGAGACCACACCTTCCAGAAGGTCACAGCTATAGAGGGTGAGTAGTTACAGAGTCAAGACACTGTATGGCAAAGCTGAGGTAAAAACACACCATGGTGGGTGTATAAACTAAGCACCACAGAAATCGAGAATGTCCAGCTTAAGTGACATTTGAGGCACCTTGAAGAAGATGAGGGTTCCTGAGTTCAGTACTCACTGAGCCTGCCCAGTTTAAAGTCTTTCTTTACTGTGCATGGAGAGGGAACTTCAGTTGAGGAAATGAGAAAGGACAAAGGTGGTGGCCCTTTCTAAGCCAGGAAAAGGGCAGGGAATGTAGAAAGATGCACATCTCCGTGCACCATCCTATGAGGAAGAAGCCATCACCTATCCTCACTCTACAGGGGAAGGCTAGGGCACCCATGTGACCAGTGAGCTTTTACAAATGCACTTAGTTATGGGTTCGTGAGTGCCCACACAGTAAGTGCCACTGGCTGTCATGGTGCCAAGCTCAACAGTGATAAGACCAAAGCTTTTCAAAACCATCTTTCCCTCACCTGGCCTTGGTCCTTCCCAAGAATAACTGAAACACCACTACTGAGTACCCTGATATCAGTGGTGGGTGGGTCTCTCCTAGAAGGGACTATGCCCCAGTTATTCAAAGATGACCACATGACATTGCCCTGGGTGTGACAGTGCACTCCTGTAATCCCACAGAAGATCTCAATCTTCTCCAACTCATGGCAGAAAGTGGTAGGGCAAGAGTAAGCACATGTGAGCAGAGGAAATAGAGCATGAGGACAGCCATGATCTGAAGCAACCCTCTGGGTAACCCAGTCTCTCCAGACCAAGAGCTCCTTCCTGGAAGAAGGGCACTGCTCCTTCTTCAGGCGAAGCCCTTCCAAAGGATAATGACTGACAATGCAACCCAGAGGCAAGGGACAAACAGAACGGAGGCAGAGACTCAAAGTTCAGTTAAACTGGAAAACCCTCTATTCCCTCAAAGAGAAGCGGGAAAATAAGGTGCACTTTTGGGTCAAACAGAAATAAGAGAACAGAGGCAAAAGAACACCTTGCATTCAGGACAGAATCCTCAACAAGAAGTGAGGCAGCCAGAGAACCAGCTAGTACTCACCTGCTATTGCAGTCACAGGACCAAAGCAGAGCACGAGCTACTTGCAAGAGAGCCTCCTACCTTTGATGGAATGGAGACTCAGCAAAATAAGAATGAGCACATAACAAACTGCAAATTGAAGAAACCACGTACAGGTGTAATAGCAGGCAATGTGCACTCTAAGGGACAAAGCACGTTTCAAAGAGGACCATTTAATAATAACTAAAATGCCATAACACTAAATGATGTGTAATAGCTCTAAATTTACATCTACCTGTTAATATAATTCTACTATATAGGATCCAAACTAGTAGAAGTAAATGGTGAAATATCTAAGGCCACAGACTGTGGGCAACTTCAGCATGCTTCTGTCAACTATTGATTAAACAAGATGAAGAATCTTGGGACAACTGATGCCACAGACCTTGAGCTGACTTCTGCAGGAAGAACTTAACTCAACCAAGGTGCAGGGAGGCACAAGTATGCTTCTCCAAGTGTCAAAGGACTGAGAACATCCAGGATGTATTATGTGACATCATCTGAGGCAGAGAATAATAACAAGCTACCAGGAAATTTCCACACACCTGGAGATAAATCAGCATACTTCTGAAACAACTCATAGACATGTGGAGGAATAACAAGAGCAATGAGCAAATATCTTGAAATTAAAAAATTATAACACATTAAAACTTGGGTTGTAGCCAAAAGTGTCTATAGGGAAATTTTTAGTTTTAATTGCATATATTAAAGAAAGCAGAAATAATAAAATCCATGATATAACTATTCATTTCAAGAAGTTATAAATAATAGTAGCAAACTAAACCCAAAACACATGAAAAGGTGAAAATAGTTAAGGTAATAGGGGTCAAAATAGTTAAAGTAATAATAACTAAATGAAAGAACATAAGGACTTATTTTTTTTAACACACACACACACACACACACACACACACACACACACACACGTAATTTAGATGAAAATTTCTCATCTGGGCTGACAATGCTCTCTCCAAGAGGCAAAGACCATGTAAAAAAATCTCAACACCAGCCATGAGAGGCCTCCTTTGATTCAAAAAAAGCACTTGAAATACCAAACATTTCTGCGTTTCCTTTTCTTTTCTTTTTTAAAATCAACTATCACATTATATTACTGTGATGTAGTAAAACTAACACCCAAGGTGACAGAAAACAGTAAAAGTGATGTTATGTAACTAAAACTATTCCTTCAGATACAAAATCTTTAAGCTTTAAATGACATCTTGTTCACATAAGTCAGGAAAAGAAAATACGTATTCAATGTGTGAACAAAAGATGAGATCAGCCTTAGAAAGGAAACACAGGAAATTAAGTGCTCTAAAGGCAAGAGTTGGAAACAGTGGTGACTGGAAATGGTAAGGAGCAAACGCCTCTTGAACTAACTTGAAGATAGGTGTGTGCAAGCTCACTTTTGCACAGATGCTGCACATAAGCAATGCACACAGTAATCCCCAGAACTCACTAGCAGTTGTGTGTATGTATACATTTGTGTGTGCTGCACATGCACCCAATAAAAATCAATGGCACGATGAAAGGACATGAAAAATGACAATGTGAATAAACCACAGAAATGTCAAATACAAGTTCAAAAGAATATATACTTAGTTTTAATTACATATAAAAATATTTATGGATTTAAGGATTTCCTGGAAAGGTATAAACCAATGAAACTGACTCCGTAAGGTCCCAGGAGCCTAAAAGCTCAAAGGCCACATTATAAATTGAGAATTTGCTCAGGTTATACTAAAGAAGTATTGGAAGTGATGCTGGTAGCCATTTGCAGATGACATGGCATCTTCTAGAAGGTACTGCTGCTGTGTGGGGAAGCTGGAGCAATGTGGTGCAATCCCCTTCCTGCTGTAGTACAGAGGGTAAAGACTGTGGATATGTGTGCACATATACCACCTTGTGCATGATCATCCATGCTGTGGCCACAGGAGAAATGACTCACTCCGAGGTGCTGAGGGTTGCTACTCAGGCAAGTGGGTTGGGAAGAAGCTAGACTATTACATTTTTGTTTGTCTTTTATGATCTCTCAGAATAATTTTTAACCATGCTCTTGTCATTTTAAAATGGAAAAATAGACAAAACATTTTACAGAAAACTTCAAAATAGTCTTCCCAGAGTTATTTCTTATCAGCTAGCCAGATGCAAACATCAGGGGCAACTTTGAAACCTTAGTCACTGATGTCATATATGCTGCTGGCTGGGGCTGAACTGTGTGGAGTTTCCTGCTAGGACAGGCATGGGGTGGGGTGTGGCAAGTTTGTCACCCTGTAAGCAGCAATACAAACCTGAACTTGGTGCCCCCAGTTCTCTTTCTGCCAATGGCCTCTTGCTCATGCTTTTATCATGAAATAATAATAAAATTGAGCCTGGAGAGTGATTTCTGAAGTGAGAATGGTGATTAAAACCCACAACTGTCGAGATTTAGCAGAATTTGTCATAGTTTTCAAAGAATTAAATTACTCCTCCATTTAAAAAAATGACTAAGGGAATTAATTGTCAATTCAGCAGCTTGCATGACAATGAGAGTTCTTGAACTTTTAATGAACTGCTTCCTTTAAAATATTCTAACGAAGCTGACTTCAGAAAGCAGTTCTCAGATAATTACCAAGATCCAAGACTCTCCCAAATGAGCTCTTGGGTGTCATAATTTCCAGTTGACCTTGGGCAAAGGACTGATGAATCAACACTAGTATAGGAACAGGTGGTGAGAGGCATTGGTGGATGGTCATATCTATGACTCCAGTGCCCTGTCTTATATCTTCAATCTTCACTCTTAGGGCATCCTCTTCCTTGCTAAGTCTGGATGATGTTGGGTGATTTGTTTGGGATGAAGTTTGTGCCGATGGATTTCTGTCAACTGGACAAAAATTAGAAATGCCTGAAAGGAAGAAACCTCAGTTGAGGAGTTGCCTGTATCAGATTGGCCCATGGACATGTCTGTGGGAGTATGGGAGTATCTTCTTCTTCTTCTTCTTCTTCTTCTTCTTCTTCTTCTTCTTCTTCTTCTTCTTCTTCTTCTTCTTCTTCTTCTTCTTCTTCTTCTCCTCCTCCTCCTCCTCCTCCTCCTCCTCCTCCTCCTCCTCCTCCTCCTCCTCCTCCTCCTCCTCCTCCTCCTTCTTCTTTTTTGGTTTTTCGAGGCAGGGTTTCTCTGTGTAGCTTTGTGCCTTTCCTGGATCTCACTCTGTAGACTAGGCTGGCCTCGAACTCACAAAGATGTGCCTGGCTCTGCCTCCCAAATGCTGGGATTTGCCGGGCGGTGGTGGTGCACGCCTTTAATCCCAGCACTCGGGAGGCAGAGGCAGGCGGATCTTTGTGAGTTCGAGGCCAGCCTGGGCTACCAAGTGAGTTCCAGGAAAGGCGCAAAGCTATACAGAGAAACCCTGTCTCAAAAAACAAAAACAAACAAACAAACAAAAAAAACAAAACAAAAAAACAAAACAAACAAACAAACAAAAAACCAAATGCTGGGATTAAAGGCATGTGTCACCACTGCCCGGCAGGGGAGTATTTTCTTGATTGATGATTGATGCAAGAGGACCCAATGTGCTCTGGGAAGTGGCACCCCTAGAGAGCATAAGAAAATAAACTAAGCAAGCCAGTAAGCAGTTCCCTCCATAGTTTCTGCTCCAGTTCCTTCCTCAAGGTTCTGGCCTTGAGTTCCTGCCCTGATTTCTCTTACTGATGGACGATGACATGGACATGTCAGCCAATAAATTCTTTCCTCCCCAAGTTGCTTTTGCTCATGGTATTTTATCATAGCAATTAAAAAAAACCTAACTGGAATGGGATGTTAGCAAATATGGCTCTGAGCAGAGACTTGGGGACACTTGTAGGTGGAGTTGTTTTCTTATGATTCTTCCTCATGAATGCTCAGTGCCCTGCAAGATTATACATGGGTTGGGACCATTTTACCAATAAGGATGTGAAAACTGGAGCCATCCCATGGCCAGGTCACATGGAGAGGGAGTTAAAGTCTGGCTGTTGTCTTGCTCTCTCAGCTCTAGTGCAGAGTGGTTCCAGGTCTGTGAGTATTGATGCCACAGTCCTGGCCCAGAGAGGAAAACTGCAAGCTAAGCCATGGCTCAATTTCATTATTATTATATTAGCTTTTAAGTGTCCAAAAGTTTGGTCACGCATAGAGGAGTAAAGTAAAGCTAGGAGCCAGTGGCCCTAACTGAGACAGACCTGAAGAAAGGTAGCAGAAGTAACTATGGAAGGAATGACAGTCTTTCCAGCTGCCATGGTGTCACTCCTGTCTCAGAATCCTGGGGGGAATAGCCAGTGTTGACCCCCGAGGACTTAATGTGCAGGGCCACGACCAGCAACATAACATCCTCCAGTGTGCTGATTTTTTCGAATCTCAGCTCCTGCCTCCTATCTGTTGATTCTGATCTGTCTTCTATCAAGATTTCCTATGTTTTCTGCACTTGGGATCACACTTGTAAACTCCCAGGGATTCCACTCTCCTGATCCATGCTTGGAGCAGGAAGAACGTGAGAGTCAGTACACCTTGCACATCCCTGTGCTTGGAGAGGTCTCTGCATTCCTTCAGAGTCTTCCAAAGAGAAATGTTCATCCATCAGGGGTCTCACTGTCGCTTTCATGTCAAATACAGTAAAGTAGGATTTAGGAGGCCATGCATCATCTGAGTGTCAGGAAGGAAGACTTTCTTTTTCATCATCATCATCATTATTATTATTATTAATAATAATAATTATTATTATTATTATTTTACCACAGATCACCCTTTCATCCCTCCTCCTGATCCCCCCCCACTTAATCCTCCCCTGATCCACTCCTCATCCCCTTCTTCAAAAGGGCAAGTTCTCCCATGAGGTGACAGGAAAGACTGGTACATTCAGTTGAAACAGGACTCAGCCTCTCCCTGCTGCATCAAGGGTGAGCAAGGTGTCTGACCATAGGTAATGGGCTCCAGAAAGCTGGCTCATGCAGCAGGGATAGATCCTGATCACACTACTGGGGTCCCTCAAACAGACCCAGCTACACTACTGTCTCCCATATGCAGAGGGTCTAGTCCAGACCCATGCAGGTTCCACAGCTGTCAGTCTAAAGCTCGTGGGTTCCTATAAGCTTGGTTCAGTTGTCTCTGTAGATTTCCCCATCATGATCCTGATGCACTTGCTCATAGAATCCCTCTTCCCTCTATTTGACTGAACTCCTGGAGCTCAGCCTGGTGCTTGGTTGTGGACCTCTGCATCTGCTTCCATTAGTTACTGGATGAAAGCTCTGTGATGACAGGGTATTCACCATTCTGATTACCAGGTTAGGCCAGTTCAGGCACCCTCACCATTATTGCTAGTACTCTAATCTGGGGTCATCCTTGTGGATCCTGGGAATTTCCCCAGCACCAGGTCTCTGCCTTACCTCATAATGTCTTCTTGTATCAAGATACCTCTTTCATTGTTCTTCCACTCCATCCCTCCCCCGCCACTCAACCATCCCTTTCCCTCATGTTCTCATTCCCTATCCCCTCCCCTCTTCCCCCCCAACTCATCCTAGTTTACTCATGGAGATCTTCTCTGTTTCCCCTTCCCAAGGTGATCCATGAATCCCTCTTAGGGTCCTCCTTGTTTCCTAGTTTCTCTGGAGCTGTGGGTTGTAGTCTGATTATCCTTTACTTTATATCTATTAACCACTTATACACACAATGGAGTATTACTCGGCTGTAAAAAGCAATGACATCAAGAAATTTACAGGCAAATGGATGGAACTAGAAAAGCCATCCTGAATGAGGTAACCTAGACTCAGAAAGACAAACATGGTATGTACCCACTCATAAGGAAGACTTTCTTAAAGCGTCAAAGTGGTGCTTTACTGCCTGGGAAAGGGAGGGAGTGGGAAGGGGAAATGTCATGTTTGAGAGATTTGAAGCTTCAGTTGAGAACATCTCTGAGCCTTATGATTCACTATGATTCACTACCTGCAAGGCTGGCAGGGCTCCTTCTTATTAATGTACATATAGTCGTCACCTTTTCTATTCAATGCATAGGCCCACATGCAGAATCTACTACAGGAGAACCTTCATGTGGCAAGGTCATCCTACAGAGACTGCTGGATTACCACTTTTAATGTTTTCTTTGGAAACAACAACAACAACAACAACAACAACAACAACAACAGTTTATTGCAGTGGAATCTTAGTGAACCAGCAATCCAGAAGGAAAAGGAAAAAATAAACAAGTAAGCAAGCAAAAAACTAAACCCCGCCCCCCCTTCCTTACTCAGCATCTTCTGATTCTGTGGTGGAAGCCCTCCCTCACTGCAGACTTCAGTCTCCTGATTAACTATCAGCTGAAGGTTTAACAGTGACTCCCTTGTGCTTGCCTGAGCCAAATGCACCATACCTGGGAAGTGGTTTTTCCTGTAGTGATGCTAATGCCAGCCGTAGTATCAAAACTCCTAGCCAGAAGAACACAAAGTGCTCAGCCTGTGTTACATGATGTATGCAGTACCTCACACTGTCAACAATTTATGGGGCATGTGGAAAGAAGCTGAGGTTTTACGGGTTCTTACTGGCCTTGTGCTGAGAGATGGAGCCAGTATCTCAGTCTTCAGCTTAGCAGTATTGATGACCTTCAGGGAGCTTGCTTGGTTCCCTCCCTCCTTCCTTCCCTCCCTCCCTCTCTCCTTCCCTCTCTTCCTTTTTTTCTTATGTGTAACTCAAGGGAGGGTACTTGCTCACAAATTCCGTCACTACCTGGTTGCAAGGGTCAGTCTGGTCTTGGTGCTTGATGTGTCTGAGAGGTACAGATAAGACACTTCTGGGGTCTGTCCCTTTGAGATGTTCAGGATGGCTAGATGGTGCAGACCAGAAGAATGGAAGGTTGCTATGTATAGGTGATTTCTGGCCAGGGACAAGAGGATCCAGGTGTGGCTTTCTTTTTCTCTGAGTCTGTTGACTTCCAGGAACTGTTTGAAGCAAGTGAGGTACCCAGTCTTGCTAAAAGTTCTTTGTGGACCTTGTAATGCACTCTGTGGGGTTTGGTCTCTCACCTTCTCTACCTCATTCTTTCTGAACTCCAGCTCTTTGTTCCTTGGTGTTACCTTGCCTAGGAAATCACCAGTATAAAATTCTTGCTGAGATCTGCTTTATTGGTCTGAAATCCAAGGCTGTTTTGTTGAGTATATGAGTGGACCCCTGTAACCCCCACTCAGAGTAATGCTGTATTTAATGTCACAGAGTTGCCTGACTCTGCTCTGGCCAGGTGTTCAGCAACAGAAGCGATGTTGGGCTTATATACCTTGTCCACCAGCCACCTGAGGACCAAGATTCAGAACAGAAAAAAGCCACGGTCTTTCTCCTAAGCCATGGCTTGTTGGAAATCTAGTTGAACAGAGAGTCTTTCTGAAAACCCAGCTTACAAAAACATGTCAAAAGAGTGTTCTATATTTTCCAGAAAGTTTAGACATACTTATCTATCACACACACACACACACACACACACACACACACACACACACACACACACACGAGAGAGAGAGAGAGAGAGAGAGAGAGAGAGAGAGAGAGAGAGAGAGAGAGAGAGAGAATGGACAGACAGACATAAATTACACAATATGAGAGTGACATGACTCTGCCCAGAATTACTAGTTGCAGGCAATTTTTCAGGGGCATCCATGTACATGAACCTTAGCTGTATGAATGGAGTGCTCATGAATGAATAAAGTTAAAGTCACTATAATGCATTTGTAATCTGCTTAGTTGATCCCTTTGATTTGGCCTTTGCATAAGATTCACATCGTTAAAGGCCTCCTGGACATGCTTTTGAAATCCAGAGGTCCTGGGTACAAGAACAGGAGTCCCAGGGCCCTAGATGCCTGCTAGCTCCTTGACGTCTCCCATGGTAGGCTCCTACAACAGGCTGGCAGCTCTGCGACCTGGGCAAACCCTCGTCCAGAACATTGTACAGAGAACTCATTTGTGCAAAATTGCTCCTGTTATTTGCTGCAAGTAGGAATGAAATGTCATACATTTCTTGCTTGATGCTTGCACACATGCTACTTTGCTGTTACTTGCCATGGAAGACACTAAGGTGAGGCAGGGATAAAAAGATGTGAAATAGCAAAGCCAAACAGAGCTCCACAAAGAAGTGAGGTACCACCTCCTCTTGTGTTATGATTGACAATAATCCTACCAAACTCATGGCCCATAGGCTGCATAACAAGCAAACATGCCCTTGGGGAAGCTAGATTGTTTTAGTCACTATGCTTGATGCCAAACCACCCCAAACCTTTAAAAATCTAGTAAATTATATTTATTACAGTCATGACTCGGTAGGTCAGAAGTTTGTACCCAGAGCAGATCACTGGATCCTCTGCCTCAGACCATGTCATAAGACCATATCATCTGGACAGCCGAGCACCAGAGCTCTATGACATCAGAGCTCCTATATTTTTTTTCCACATGATCCCAAACAGAGAAAACTCCAGGGTATTGTCATATGGTGTCATCTGTCTCAAAGAAGCATAGTACCCAGGGAAGAGGTAGCTTGCCCCCTAAGCCACACAGGGTCACTTCTGCTGATATGTTGCACGGGACAGGCACACAGTCCACTTGGGTCCAGGAGACACAGATAGTCCCTTCCAGTGGCAGCTGAGAGTCACACTGTGAGAACACAAGGATGGATGTACCTTGTTGCAGCTGCCTTTGAAGGTCTTGACTGGGACCATTGTTAGGTAAAGGTGACATCAGGAATGAGAGCAGTTGGACACATAGGAACTTGTCCCGGGACAAGAGAATGCAGAGGTTGGGGACATTCCTTAGAAGAGGGTTTCCCAAGAAACTAGGTGCTCCACCATTGCAGGGTTCATGGAAGGTCTATGGCCCATTGACTCTGTCCATGTCTGGGGCTTGAGTGGGAATTGGAACGCCCAGTAGCAGATGGAGAGGATGATGGCAGTGATTCCATGCTGATGTGGGCCTCTTGGATCATTTATACAATGGCAATAGAAACAAAACAAAACAAAACAAAACAAAACAAAAATAAAACAAAACAAAAACCAGAAAAGTGGAAGGGTCTGGTATTAGGCTGTGTCAAAAAGGCTGAGCCCTAGCAAGAGTTGAGGTCTCTCTTAACCTCTTCCCTTAGCCAAAGGACTTCTGTGCCAAAGACCAATTCCTGCGAGTCTGTAGCTCTGAGCCCTGTGGGAATTTTCTGACTTCATACCATAGTCTTCCTTCTGGAAGCCTGTTGCGACTTTCTGCAAACAAATACCATGACAAGCCAGAGAAAAGGCTGGAAGTAGGTCTGTGTTGCCTAGCTGGTCAGTCCTAACAGGATATACTGGTCATTCCTGGCTGTGCCATGGTGAGCCCTGACCACTCAATATACCCACCTGGGAGGATGGCATGAGGGTCTGGAACTCCTTTTAGGAGATGCTAGGCTGTTAAGGGATTGCTCTTAAGTCATATCCCCTCAAAATGGAAAGCATAGATCAGGAACTTGAGGAGACATACAAATAGAAGTAGCTGTCACTCAGTCCCCAATGCCTTGAGGTAGTTTCCTGTGTCCTCTGAACTCATAAATAGCACTAGAAGACTGGGAATACTGTCTTCAAGAAGCAGCAAGTGACTAGATCAGGTCATGGCAGGGAGGCAGACTGGGTGTATTTGGGTGTTAGAGAGAATTTTATTTACATGGATACCTAGCAAGATGATGTTCTATGAGGAGAAGCTGTAGTCTGGGGCCCTAGAAGAGGGCTGCACTGTGTCTAGGGTCTAGTCCATCATGTGTTTTTCATGGGAGGGTGCTCCTCCTACAATGTCCAGACTTTGAGCCCGCTTATTCAACTAGACCCTGCTCCTGCTCTGTTGTAGTTTCCAGGCCAAAAAAAAAAAACTGTATTGGAGTGTGAGGTTCTCCTGGGAAACTCAGGCTCAGCTGGCAGACTCCTATCTTCTTCTTTAGCATCACCCTCTCTCCCTGGAACCCTAGCTCCCCCTCCATAAATACCAAGCTCACTATCGTCATTTGGGGATGTCTCAGAAGTCTTTTGTTCCTACTTGTAGGATGTCATATGTCCCCACATGCCACAAAGGGACTCTGACTTTGCACATTAGACCATAGAGTTCAAATAGAAAAGGGACAGTGGTTAGTGGTGTTGGAGGTTAGACCGCTGCATGATGAGCTCCTAGAGAGTTTGAAGGTAAAGCAGCTGGATGGTACTCCTGATGATTTGTGTGTAGGGGCCTGACTGCTGACAAAGGGGGCTGAAAATGAGGAGGGAAGAAGATATTGAAGGAACAGTTTTGGGGAGACCAAGGACAGAGCCAGACATCTGCCTCCTCATGCCCAGCAGCCTTACTTAGAGCCCAGCAGAGGGCAACAAAGGCTAGAGAGAAGCTGTGTAGGCCATGGCTCTGCCTGGACAATGTAGATATGTGGATGCTTAATTAATGCAAATGTGTCTTAATCACCCTCAAATGCGGCTCCTGGTGAGGGTTGCCATGGTCACAGGTCTCTGTCTTCCACATTAGCTCCACATGTCCACGTATAATTCAGGCAGTGCGTGACTATGCTCTGAGCCCTGGGTACCTATAGCAGTTACCAGAAGCAATCCTGGAGCCTCTTCCTCCTGCCACATTCCAAGAGTCACTGGAGGTCTCCATGACTATGAGCCATGGTAGAAGTGGGTGGTCTGGTTAGCTTTGTTCCAGCTTCTGTGTCACTTCTATGCCTTGAAGGGACACTGCCAGGCAAGAACCGGGCAGAAGCAACCAAATCACCAGGCAGAAGAAAAATAGGCTCAGAGAGAGTGACTCATACAAGCTCATTTTTGACTGTCCAGGCTCCAGGTCTGGTGAAGAGGTTTATGATACTGGGTAGTTCTATGGCTATGTAATAAGTTGAGATGTATCTTGTGTTACCTAGCATCCCAGAAACTAATAAAAAAGATAAGACATCACCCTGTTTTTCAGGTGGTGAGAGAAGCTTGGGAATGGTGTGTAGTTTCCCCTGGGTCATAGAGCAGTGGGGTACATGAGTCAGGAATCCATGTTTTGGAGCAGAAGTGGGCCCTAACCTATATTATACATTTCTAATCTCAAGCCCAGCATTTAAAGGTTGCCATAGTAGGGACATGCCTATCTTTACTTACCCTGAAATGCTGCCGGGGACCCTGGCACTTGTGGGAAGGGAGAGATTTGGGGGTCATGCCTTAGTGGGACAAGTTTCAGTCAAGGGGTCTTAGCCAGACACCTTCCCTGCCATAGCAGGGCATCCATGCAGAAGTAAATTGAGTTGATCTGTGTCACCACATAGGGATGGCCCAGGAACCAGCACAGATGTGTAGTGGGTCTGTACCAGCTGCAGTAGTAGGGAAGGCACTCTGGGCTACAGTGCAAATCACGTGTCCTCAGCAGAGGCAATGAGAAGTAGGCTGGAGCCTCCAGGACTGATGTCACCTTCCTGCTGTTCTTGTCCTTCTCATGAAAGCCAGATGTAATCATCTGAAAAAAAAATCACTGCTTTTTCTTCTTCTTCTTCAGATTTCATATAGGGCTGTTAGCCTTAATAATGTCAGAGGTTAGAGTAATGCATGGTTAGATACTCACATAGAGAGGCTGGATCTCTAGAGTGTGGACAGTTACGTCACCACAAGCCTGTGGCTTGAGGCTGGAGGAAGAGCTTTGAGCCTGGGGCTGACAAGTGGGTGCTCAGGGTTTCTTTCCTTGGCAAGGCATGTGCTTTGAGAGCAATGTGACCGGGTCCTGAGAACAGAACTCTTTCAGAGAGCCTCATAAGAATCTTTGTGGCTGATGCAGAGATCCACAGCCAAGCACCAGGCCGAGCTCTGGGATTCCAGTCGAAGAGAGGGAAGAGGGATTATATGAGCAAGTGGGGGGCGGGCATGCGTCAAGATCATGATGGGGAAATCTACAGAGACAACTGAACCAAGCTCATAGGAACCCATAAACTTCAGACTGACACCTGTGGAACCTACATGGGGCTGGACTAGGCCCTCTGCATAAGTGAGACAATTGTGCAGCTTGGTCTGTTTGAGGGGCCCCTGGCAGTGTGATCAGAATCGATTCCTGGCGCATGAGCTGGCTTCCTGGAGCCCATTACCTGTGGTGGGATGCCTTGCTCACCCTTGATGCAGCGGGGAGGGGCTTGGTTCTGCCTCAACTGAATGTTCCAGGCTTTGCTGACTTCCCATGGGAGGACTTATCCTTTTGGAGGAGGAGATGGGGGTGGTTGTGGTGGGAGCGGGAAGATGGATGAGGGGGGATTTGTGGTTGGTATGTTAAATGAATAAATTTTTTTTAAATAAAAAATATTGAAAAAAAAAAAAGAATCTTTGTGGCTGATTTGGGCCCATATTCATTGAAACAATCCTGGCTGCTAGAGCCAAAAGATTTTAAAGGTCGAGAACCCCAAATACAAACCATTATGTGTGCTCATTAAAGAGTGCAAAGTGTTACATCCTTGTCATCAGATAGCTTTCCTTCACCCCAAGAGTCCTGGAAAGAACCCTCCTCCACATCCCCTCGGCCATGTCTGCCCTTCCCTGCGACCCTGACCCCATCTTCATTTCCCCACTAGATTTTATCCGGGCTTCCTCTTTTGATTTTCCTCACCTATTTTGCCAAGTCCTTCCAAATCTTCCCCATTAACCTCTGCAAGGGCTTCTGAGTCCTTATTCTAGTACTCTAACCTTTTACCCAAACTTTCTTAACTCATGTCTTTCCTAGCTGATAGGAGTTCTGAGCCATCTTCCTCCAAGTACAGGATTTGGCTGTGGCAGTCTCCTAGGGATATTCTGCCCAAGAGGAAAAGAAGAGGAATGGAGTCATATGAATGTCCTAGCACATGCCCTTCTTGCTTGTTAAGCAAAAGCAAAAAGCACAAAAATCTCATTGCAGAATCTAGCTAAGGATGTTTCCATCATATCGAATTCCATAAATAATATGGAATGTTTCCATTATATCATATCCCAGGGCCTCGTTCCAGCACAGGGCCCTCAGGATGAAGGGGATGCTGGGCTTGAAGGACCGATAGCACTTGGGGATACATGCCATCTTTAGCAGCTGGCACTGCCCACCCTCCTCTTACTGCCTTGCTTTGGGGCATATGATAGAGAATTCCTGTGGCCAGGAGGCCTGCCATCCATGGGGTCTTCTGAGACACTTTCTAAAATGCTCTTCCAGGAGGAAGAACAACACACTACATCTCTTAGGGCAAATGCATCTTCATTTTTAGATGGCCATCCATGTTTGTTTAATCATATTATTATCACTAAATAATTCATAACACACACACACACACACACACACACACACACACACCTCTTCCATCCTTTATTTCCCTCTCGATGTAATTTTCTTAGCACAGTGCCTGGGTTATACCTCCTTCTTACTCGTGTTTGTTGAAAGCATCACTACAAGTGAGTGAGACATGAAGTTGGAGGTGGTAGGAGATGGGTGGATCTGGGAGGAGTTAGGGAGAGGAGTGAGGGTAAATATGATCAACATACATCATATTAAATAATTAATTGCTGTGGGATGGTCTGTATGTTAAATTGCTCTGATTGGTCAATAAATAAAACACTGATTGGCCAGTGGCCAGGCAGGAAGTATAGGCGGGCCTAACAGAGAGGAGAATTGGAACAGGAAGGCGGAGAGAGTCACTGCCAGCCATTGCTGCCGTGACAAGCAGCATGTGAAGACACCAGTAAGCCACGAGCCACGTGGCAAGGTATAGATTTATGGAAATGGATTAATTTAAGCTATAAGAACAGTTAGCAAGAAGTCTGCCATGGCCATACAGTTTGTAAACAACAAAAGTCTCTGTTTACTTGGTTGGGTCTGAGCGGCTGTGGGACTGGCAGGTGACAGATTTGTCCTGACTGTGGGCCAGGCAGGAAAACTCTAGCTACAAATAATAAAATATATTAAAAAGGAATTTGTGAGTAAATGAATGGATGGATGAAGAATGAATGCACTTGTCAAGAATCCATGTATTTCAACTCTATCTTATGAATCAAGCATACTGAACCTATCACTTGCCATGCCTCTTGTAAATTTCCTATGGTTGGTTCTCATAGAACCTGGGGGCTGGGTTGAGACATTGGCCATTGAGTTGGCATGTGCTCTATGTCACGCCGTAGCCTTCAGAGCACCCTCTGACTGCATTCACCCACTGCCAGTGCTTCAGTGGGAAGCCGTTCTGATGTTGGCTGTGAAGCTTGAAAAGGGCAGTTGTGGAAGGGATTTTTATGAAACTAAGAAAAGAGTGAAAATGGGTCCAGATAAGCAAAGCAGGCAGCAAGGAGAGGCAAGAAGCACTTCCACATGTGCTTGAACAAATAAAGTCATTCGTCCCGGGGGTGCCTGGGACTCAGGAGGCTCCAAGCATTCTGTCTGGATAGGCAGCTCAGTCACAGTTAGAGGTAGGTGTCAGGAACAGAGGATGGAAGGCACTCTGCAGCGACACTGGATTTATAGCAGCCTTTCAAAGGAAGCTTGGCTTGGGATCAAAAAGAAAATTATCTTCTTCAATGCTTCATTTCCTTAAATTTACAGCATCAATAACTCCTTCAGCTCTCATTGCACAGCCCAGCAGACTTAGCAGATGGAGACAAGGCATGAAGAAGACTCCCAGGGCACTTCTGTGACAGATTCACATCAGGCTTTCCCTCAGGACAACCATGCCTTTGAGCCTTGGTGTCTTCTTATCCTGTAGGTTCTAAACCCTGGTCCTCCTCAGAATCTATGGACCTTACTCCTACTCCACAGACTCATAATCCAAGGCAGAGAACATACTGTAGCATGGTCTGTAGGTCTTGCAGGTCCAAGGCTTGGATCACTCAGATGATGGAAAAGCATGTGCCATTCACAAGCAGCACAGAAAAAATCAGGACCAGTCTGTACACCATGGAGCACATGTGGCCTACCCTCCCAACATCACTAAGGATGTTTACTGACTGTTCCCAAGACATTTCAAGTGTTTCACAGAAGCTACATTGTGGATTTTTTCCCTCCCGTTAAACATCTGCTCTCCAAAGCAGCCATCTTCAGGACTGTCATTCTGTCTACTTGCCTCGCCCCTCCACGCCTGGCATCTCCTCAGAAGCTTTTCTCATTCTTCTGATTGCTGATTTCCCTCACATTGACCTCTGCATCTCTAGCTGACTTTGATGTCCCTTGGAAATGGGTTCCATTTTTGTTTTGAGGAGGATTGTGGCAGAGGAAATGATGTCAGAGACAAGCATGGTTTGGACTTTGGCTTACCAAGGATGGGAAGGTACTTTCATGACATTGACTTATTACATTTTGCTGTTTGTACCCAAGGGCTATGTCTTCTACACATTCCTCAGCTTTACTTCACAATCAAACCTTGGACTGGTTACAAGCTTCTAATGTGTTTTCTTAGGCATAAAACCTATAGACTCCAAAGGCTGGCACTCTGGGCATCCTTCAATCCAGATAAATGAATGTATGCAAGGGGGATGTTTCTGCTCAGCTTCATGTCCTTGACAGTATCTGAGCTTCTTTCTTGGTATCTTTGGATCTTCCTGAAGATCTCAGACCCCTCCCCCACCCCTTTTTCAGTTGTCACTTAGTCTTCATTGGGCCTCTGTGGTTTGACTCTTGCTACATCTCTGATGCCTTACACTGAAATCTCTCTCCATGAATGCGGGTACCAGGAAAGGCTCAAGCCAGGAGCCTCAGTACCCCTCAAACACAGGGGAGCTTCATTTATTCACATGACACAACCCTGAGTTACCCAAGGGAGTCTCAACTCAGGTACTGCCTTGATCAGACTGGGCTGTTGTCATTTTGTCTGTGGGGTATTTTCTTGATAGTTTACTGATGTGGGAGTGCCCAGCCCACTGGAGGTGGTACCACCCCTGAGCTGGTGATCTTAGGTTGTATAAGAAAGCTAGATGAGATCTGTGATTGTTATGTAAAATGAATAAAAAAAATCTTAATTAAAAAAAAGAAAAAGAAAGAAAGCTGGATGAACAAGTCATGGGAAGCAAGCCAGGAAGCAGCTTCCCACCATGGTGCTTGCCTCTATTATTGCTTGAGTTTCTGCCATGATTTCCCTCAGTGATGGGCTGGGATGAGGAAATACAAGCCAAATAAATCCTCTCCTACCCAAGCTATTTTTGTTCAGAGTATTTTTAGCGCAGCAACAAAAGTAAAACACAACAATACCCCCTTCACCTTTTAGTGGAATAAGGCAAAGTTAGAAAGTGTGGAAGGACAAGATACAGACATCAAAAATGGCGGTGTCCTTTCATCCAGAAAGGGAAGGTCATTGTTGAGTGGTTGAGAAGAATGCATCTATGATTTACTTGTTAGAGTAAAACACAAATTCCCATTAGGTACAGGATATATCTGAAGTGACTGAACACAGCTGTTAATGGAAGTAATTTTTGAAATAAGAATTGTGAATAATTTTCACATTTTTCCAAATTATGGGATTTGTAAAACAGCAAATAAAATTAAAAAAAAAGGAGTCATTGCAACATAGAAAAAGTGGGGCCACTCATTCTCCACCAGGGGTCTAAATTTCGCTGAAAACTTCTTCATGTAAAATAGTCAGGTTGTGCTGAGAGCCAGTGTTGGCTAAAACGAAGAAGCCCCCCGAGGAAATAATGTATCTGGACTCTGTACGTCATTTGTCTACTACACCTGTCCCTCAGAACCAGCACTGCTATGTGGTGTCCCATCTCACCCAACTTCCACTTTGTATAATAGCCATGCACTGCTTCAGCTGGGTATCCCACATCACACCTAAGACAAGGGACAGTGGTTGAAGGACGCACAAGTAAGGCAATGCAGACCCGAGACAGGGAAAAGTCACACGACATAGAGGTGTTAGTAATTCACTACTGGTCTAACCCTGCACACACTTGCCCCAAACTGAAAATAGCCCAAATGATCCTCAGCTGGTGAATGGAAAAACAGTCTACAGCCACAACATGGAGCAGTACTCAGTAATGAAAATGAATAAAGTTGGATGCCAGCAATGACCTGGAGGTATCTCAAAGGAAGGCCGAGGGAAGCCAGACTCATGTAGTACTCTTGAAAAGGCAATGACCAGGTAGTAGCTCCCATGGACTGTGGGTGGGACAGGCAGAGGCTCCTAGGAACATGCACGCTCTGCTCTGCATGGCTTGGGTCTTGGAACCTTGACTAGGAGTGGCAAAAGAATAAAGAAAGGACAGACGCATGTACAGAAAAGCTGGGATCAGGTAGAGTGTATACACTCTGATGCAGAGGCACCTACCGATGTACCGCCATACCCTGGACCCTCAGCATGTTTATTATGTACAGTACAGGGGCAGGAGGTGACTGTAGGTGAACTGTCTCAGATGGTTATCATCCAGGAGGAGGGGGGAGCTTCAGTTACTAGTTTTTGCACACACCAATCAATTGTCTGTAAACTCTTGGACCAGATGAAAAGAAGTCTTGACAACTCTGAGCATGGCTCATGTAGAGATAGCTTTGCCAATCTGCCATGGGTCCAAGGCCCTGGTCTTTGTTATGGCTGTGCCCATGTCAACAATACACATTCACTCAGGACTTCACTCACTCAAGGCATCTTCTGCTTCCTACAGTACATGGGTTTGGGTGATGAACTATCTTTGACTGTGATGGCTCTTATTTATCAGTGTTTATTGTTAAAACTTCTGTAACCATGCACTAAAAAGGGTCAACTTCAGGCTCACAGTAAAGGACAGAGACAGGTATGATTGCTGTTATATTCATGAGGCCCCTGGACCAGCAAGCTTGTTGGAGCAGAAGCCACAAGCACAGAAGTGCATGGTATTTCCCTGAGGTGCCGTGTGCAGTGTAGGACTTCATGTCTACAATGGCCATGGTAGGCAGTAGTAATCCCACTACCTACTGCAGTGGGATAGTAAAACAGTGATGATGCAAGAAAATCAAGCAGAGTTGTGGAGGTCAGTTCTTGCGTTAGAAAGGGGGAGAGAGGACGGGAAGGTGAAGCCTTGGGCAGTCACCCCTGCAGATCCCTCAACAGATGTAGTGCCAGTGGTTTGCTTGGGAGACAATCCCAGGAAGCACTGGGGAGGCGATGTGAGATCCAAAAGGGTTTGGAGCTAGAAGAGGCTACCTGCAAAATCAGGCAATGGCCGTGACTAGCTGAGGCTTAACCTCATGAGGGACCCTGAGAGCCTGTAGTCTCCGCCCCCAAGACCTTAGAAAACTGGGACAGTTGTCCACTAATTCCCATGGCTATTGGCTGGAGCTGCTCCCTGGGTGTCATGGGTTTGATCTGGCTGTCTTTCATCATTTGCAGAGATGGCATAGGAGGGGAGGAGACGTGAAGACTCAGCCTGTTAAGAAGACCCTGAGGAGGACAGTAGGATTGACTCCTCTTTTTTGGAGAAGCCTTGTCAGGAAACATTGTTGAACATATTCTTTCATTTTCTAGTTTTGATCTCATGGACACCCACGTGAAAGAGTGCACAGAAGATGGCGTCTCTTTTCCCCCGCCTCCACCCTCACGATTGCAAGCACACTTGGGGGTCAGGGAGACATCTCAGGCAGACAGAGGTCAGGCAGAGGAAACCTGAAGGTGCCGCGGATGCTGATCAAAAGCCAGACCTCAGAACTTTCCTTTGGAATCCTTTTGCTGCATCTCAGGGGTGAAGTGAAAACACACAGCTTCCGGTCTCTGGGAACAGAGGCTGCCAAGCTCACCTCTTTCTGTGGAGCTTTCAAAGAACACACTTCCCTTCTCTCTGGAGATGAAAGGAAGGTTGTCACAGCTGTGTTGTGAATCAAAATTTTTCCAAGGAGAGTTTTCAGCTTTCAAGCACACGTTTTTCTCAGTGTAGCAGTTTCCCCAGTTCCCTAGTAACAGCCTCCAGGATCTCTAAAAGGCTGACAGGAACTTTGGGGACTGAAGAGCGGTGGGTGCTGAGTGTCCTTGGCTGAACATTTGAACTGGGTCTTTTCTTTTTGTATGTGGGGTGAGATTTTCAAATGTGGAAAGCAGCCTTTGGGTTTTTGGAATACTTTGTAAGAAGAGGAACTACTCTATGGAGTAGAATCTATATTTGAACTTTGAGCACCTCAGTTTTCTTGTCAAATTTAAAAATAGCTTTCCCATTTACATACTTCATAAGAGCATTATTAATGGGATCAGATTTAATCAGGTCTAAGAACATCTACCTAGTATTTTTCTCCAAACAAATAATGCTGATGGAAATAAACAAATACATAAAGTAAAATACCTGCTTTAAAATAAATACTCAAATACAGAGGGAGTTGAAGTCATGTGGATGGCATGATGCAGGGCTGGAATGGGAATCACATTTACAATGAGACAGCAGCCACGGCTGCTGCTCAGGAGCCCCTGCATCACGCCTGTCCCTTGTGTTGTCTCTCAGTGCTTCTGTACCAGGTGTCTGCTTCTCCCACTGTGAAAATGGAGCAAGTGAGGCTCAGAGATGTTTGATGAATTGATGTTGGTGAATTGGGTTTCAGAATTCCCCATTCATGTCTGCCAACCCTAAATCACACACACACACACACACACACACACACACACACACACACACACACGTACGTCAATTGGATACATGGCTCACTGGATAAAGTGCTCACTGCACAAATATGAAGACCAGAATTTGGATCCCCAGCACCCACATAAAACCCAAATGGGCACAGCTTCCCCTGTAGAATCCCAGCATTCAAAAGGTGGAGGCAGGGGATCCCTGGAGCAAGCTTGGTAGGTCAACTAGGAGAATCCGTGAGCTCTTGGTTCAGTGAAAGACAGTGCTTCAGTAAGTAAGCAGAGAGCAACTGAGGAAGAACCTGATGTCAACCTCTGGTCTATACACATACACACACAGACAGACATACACAGACACACAGACACACAGATACACACACATACACACACAGAACACAGGAACACACACAGTGTGCACACATGCACAAATGTTTACGAATATGAGTATACAAGTGTATGGGCAACACACACACACACACACACACACACACACACACATTGTGTACTGTGTGCACACACAGTTTAAGATGATTCGAAGTAGTTTTACCCCTCTCATCCTGAGAGCTGGAGATTGCCAGTATTCCAGTCATGCCTCTGCTGCCTGCCACCCTCAATGCCTCCTTCCCTAATGAACATCCACCACCTTAAAGTGTGTGTGACCCCAGATAAGGAGGACACAAAAATCACTCTGTTGTTAGAGGAGGAGTGGAGAGGGTCTCAGTGACAACAATCCCCAGGATTCATAATTGAATGCCGTTGCACTCAGCCCATCATTACCAGGCAGCTTTCATTCCTGCCTCTCTGGTCCTCCTCACATTATGACAGGCCTCTCATTGAAGTTTGGACAGACAGCATATCGCTCACTGCCCACCGAGAGAGAAAGCACGGACTGTGTATAAAATCACAAATTCAAGTTAATCAAATTCAGCACACATCCAGCGAAAGTCTTTCCTGCACATCATTCTAGACACTTGGGCAGATCTCACTGTAAAGGCATTTCATTGACCAGCACTCCGTGATGCAGAAAAACAGAGAGCTCCAGAGGTGGAACCGGCAGGCAAGCCACTGTGGAAATGAAAGCTTCAACCAATGAACATTACCCACAGGCAGCAAACCCAGTCAACCCTGGGGAAATCAATGCATTTCAAGTAAACTGGCAGAAAGAACGCTTGAGTGGAGTGGTTTTACAGTTTTCCTGCCGCTGATGAGAGATGGGGAGGAACGGGATGCTGCAGCCCCTGTCCATGGTTTATCTGCTGTGCTCCAGGTAAAATCAAAGAGGTCACTGGTGTCACTGAAGACCGGCAAGGGACAGCTGGAAGATCTGATACGACAATAATAATGACCAGTAGGTTAAGCCAGCACAGCTGGACTGCTGTGCACCGGCTGCAGTGTGGCCAGCAGTGTACCAGATTCTTATGTGTAAGGAGCCCTTGTGTGTGATACAGGGGATGCTGTTATCCTCTGCTCAGTCTGGGGGTACAGCAGAGAGACTGGGGATGGTGCTGGGTTCTCCATGTCTTGGAGTAGTGGCTAAAGGTACCACAAGTGCTTCTGGGTTTCTGGGGTCTGATTAACCTATATTCAAGCCTGTGTTGCCATTTTGCATCTTCCTGGGCTAATCTCTAGGAGCTGTGGCTTCACTTGATTAATTTTCCAACAAATCACATTTTCTGTTTTAGCTTTCAAACTGAAAAATTGTTATGCACGTCTTTGGTACATAACTTAGAAGTGGAGGCTGCTTTCCCAGCCACACCATCATAATTCAGAAGTGCTTCCAGGACAACAGAGCATAGTCCAGAGGAAGTCTGTTTCAGATGTGATCTGCAAGTGAACACTTGTGGGTTTTCAAAGTGTGCAGGTAATCTCAGGAATACAAGCTGTCTCAGTGCTACACAAATCTTAGCTGCAAACGTCCATGCCACACATTCTACCCTTCTTTGCATTCTGCTAATGGGAGCCTCTGCAAACAAAACCTGTGCCCAGTCTCTTTTCCAGGGCTGGGGGACAAGTGCTCTCTGTGCTGTGAGTTCTGGGTAAATTTGGCAAGCCTGTCAAACTTGTCTTCATCCAGTGAGTTTGCAGGGGCCAAATCTGTGATAGCAGCCTCCAGGTAGTGGCACACTGCAGAAGTGTTCTTACTAGGGAGGGGACTAGGAGACCAGATGAATAGCACTAGGGGATGGCTACAGGTCTCAGGTGAAGTAACACAGAGAAGTCCCACAGAAGCTATGGTGGAGGCTGGGTTCCCATCCCTGAGAAGGAGGCTGGGGGGACCATAATGTGATGTATTGAGGGATGTTATAATTGGTATGTGGGCTGCTTGCTTTTTTATGGAAAGTCACATAGGGTTGACTGAAAGCCTAAGCTTTCATTTCCCTATCCCTTGTCCATGGGTTTGGGGTAGGCTGGTTTCTCTAGGAAGCAATACACACACACACACACACACACACACACACACACACATACACACACACACACACTACATAAATATGTATGTATGTATATATATATATATATATATGTTTAGTAGGGTATAAGGTCTGCAAACTAGAAGCACTAAGACCAGGAGTCTCTAGTAGAGGGGACTAGGACAAAGACACTTGTGACAGTGTCTGGAAGAGCATCTTGCAAAGGGCCAGAAGACAGCAATGCGTGTGTCTTATGGGTTGGGACAGTATCCTTTACCTGCCTTAGCAGAGCAGTAGGGAAGGAAGCTCAGCCAGTCATGATGGGAAGGCTGGAGTCCCTTTCTACCCCCTTGGCTGACTTGGGAAAGTTGCCTTACAGAGAACCTTGGTTCTGCCATCTGTGAATGGCGTTGTGGCCCTTCTGGGGTGATGCAGACCCTTCCTTTCTGGAGCCATGGTTTAACCAGTGTGAGGGCCATCATTGTCTTATTGCTTACCTTGTACTGCAATTAAGGTACGTACAGGTAAAGGCAGGCAGAGCTGTGCCTTGGGCTGCTCTGGCATTTGGCTTCTTCCTCCCCTCCTCTGGTTCTACCCTCTCACTTCTCTTGCTCTCCTGCTAAGCTGTGAAGCCTTTCATGGGTCTGTGAGTAGATCTCAGGCTCCCCGCAGCCAGGTGACCCTCTGCCTGTATGGCTGATCCTTCCCTTATACTGCTTAAATTGTAGTCTATTCAAACATGACTTCATTTACAGCCTCCTTGGCCTCTGTCTAAAAGACAGACAGTTGTGACAATGTCTCCAGACACTGACAAATATCCACAGTGGTGGAAAGTTGCCCCTGGTTTGTTGATTTCGTTCTCTGTCACACCTTCATACTGCTGTGTCTGTCTTTTGATCCTATGCCCTTCTGGTCTTGTGACTTTTCTCTCAAACACCCCAGTCTCTCCCTCTCTGGGAACTTGACTTAGACAAATCCAGTGCCAGGTGACATCTGGGGAGGGGTCCAGAGAATGATCCTTTCCCGGTCTGGAGTCCACACCTGCTCTAGGGTAAGTCACAGGACAGGGCATGAGAAGGTCGGTAGCTCCAGCTTTTCTTCTGCTGCAGGTCTCTCAAAGGGGTGCTCTGTGTGGGGGTGGGCACAACTGGGTGTCCTTGCTGCCCAAATTTCAGTTAGACCTCAGTTGGGGACACCCAAGGCTGTCTCTGACTATTGCTAGGAGGACACTGGCCTCAGTACTCCTAGATTGAGCCCAAGGCTCTGTTTTGTCCTTTCCCCAGAAGGTGACATGGAGAACGCTTCACTGAAGATAGGGACAAGGGTGGCAAAGTCCTGCTACAAATGTGAAATGCAATGGCTTTGCAATGCGTTCCCCAAATGCAAGACACATGTTATTTTAAAAGACCCGTTGCTAAGAAATCCAAAATATGCCATGTGAAGAGCTGATTTGGGATATCGGAAGAAGCTGAAGATTTTCTTGAAATAAAAACCAGAAGAGCTTCATTTGTGAGGGTTCCCCCCCCCACTTCCTCGTCAACTGAGTTATAAAGCTGAAACGAGCCTGGTCTCTTTTCTGAATTAAAGACTGTCAGCGGTCAACCACTGCCTCTTACTTCTAATTACCCAAGGGTCTCTTGAGGAAACAAATAGGAATGTTGTCTCACGCTAACAGGAGATTGCATTTGCACAGCTCTTTGTGAATGGGTGGCTAATTCTGCATTCAGTAAGTACAAAGCCAATCTTAACAGATCCTGCCTACACACCAGGTACACCTCACCCGCCAGTGCAATCAGAAAACAGAAGTCACTTAAAATGTGTGGGAATCATATCCAGGTGACAAAGATGTTAGTTAGTTCATGCGACTTAGAATAGCACTAAGCATCTTGGCTAAACATCTTGATTTGCTGAAGAAAATAATTTGAACCTAAAGATGGATTCATTATGTAGTAGAAACAGATACAAATCGCTGCTTCTTATTAATTGGAATCGTGAGTTAGAGCCAGGTGTCATGAATGTCACGGTGAGGACATTAAGTCATTCTACATTAAGTCAGAGCTGCATGCTGATCCTGATGTGTGGTACCTCTGTTCCCTACACACAGATATGTTGGTATCATACTGCTCTGCTCTCTGTCCATCTAGATTCGGACCGTTCCCAAATGACCTGACTTCAGTGAAAAGCAGAGTAGGTAGCTTTGGCGGACGCAGGGACTGTCCTCACTGACACTCACTGGCAAAACACCCTGTGTTTACTCTGCTTCCCGATGTATGCTTGTGTGCTAGGCAGACACATAGACTTTTCGCTCAAGTCTTGATGGAGGCAGACCTGAGCTCACACTGTGCTGGAGCAAAGGGCTTGGCTATGAGAGTAGAGACTGGCTACTGTGCTCACCGCGGAGCTGGGATAGGTGCAGTGGCTATGAAAAGCAGTGGCCTGATGGCTCAGTCACTCAATGGTAATCCTGACAAGGAGGGAGGCAGAGAGCCCAAGGTATTGATTCAGAAGCACGTATGGAAGCTTTGTGGCCTGCATATCTCAGTTGTGCTGATTGGTGATAGCTAACGGGGCAGATGTATGTCAGGCAATGGCAGTGCCTACGGTGAATGTCAATGAGTATGAGAGTCAGGACAATACCATTCCATCCCTGTGACTCATTAGAAGTGGCTTTAGTGCCATGACAGTGAAGGTTTCGTAGTGGACAAGCAAACTCTTTTAGGGACTCTCATGGGTTAGCATCCCAGCAATTCTCATCTTCCATGGAGTCTTCCACAGGTGTGGTCATGGAGAATCACAATAGATCCTGAGGCTACCAATAGCCAACAACAGCCTTAAAAGGGAACTGTCCCGCCAGGGGCAGCCCTCACAGGATGTTGGCAGCAGCCTCATAGAAGACATCAAGGGAGGGAGGAGGAGGTGGCACATGATACCAATGCCAGGGACTCAGCCCTGACTTCATCTCACTGTCACCTGGCCTTCCAAGGCTTTCTGTAAGAAATCTGTCCTGCACACTGTTATTTAAAAACAAAGAAAACCATAAGATAACAGTAACACTAGAGGTGACAAAACCCTGAGGAATTAGCTCTTGACCTTCCTCTTGGTACCAAGGTTTGCTTGCCAGTTTTTGCCTCAAGAAGATACAGGTCCACCTATGATCCTGAGTTGTCCCTCTTGCCATTGTTAAGCTTTAGAAAGCCCAGGCAGGCATCACCCCCTAGAAATGCCTCCAGCCTATAGCCTCTCGCAGGAGACAACTACATTCTACTCCATCACCTCCCATTACCTTGAAGGTTTCACTTGCCATGAGTCACTCGACCACATAGAGCTGTGGAGCTCCTTGTCCAGTGCCCTGTCCCGGGTGTGGGGGCAGCAGTATTCAGCCTCCAGTGTGGCCAAGGCTGTGGCTGCCATGCTCCACCCTTCATTCCTGCTGCGACAGACAATGCTCTGAGATTCCAAGCCCTGACCTTTTCCTGGGGTGCTCAGCAGGCTGATGTATTCATTACTCCATTTACAAGCTTGTTTGGCAGGGTGCCAGCCATCATCAGGCCCCATGTGTCTGTGGGTTTAACATCCACTGTTATCTTGTAGAGCTAAGACGCTAAACCCTGGAGCACAAAGGCCTCTGGTTCTGTGCCCCTTGGTCAGCTAAACTTATCCTGATGACCAGGGATGTAACTAGTTGGGGACATCACAACCATGATCACCCCGTCTGGTGCATCTAATATTCCCAATGTTTGAGAGCAGAGCAGATGCACAGCCTGGACTCTTAAGAGATAGGTCTACTCCACTTTCCAAGAGCTTGCTTGGACTAAGGTTCAGAGTTGCTGTGCCATAGTTTATTTGCACTTGAGTCAAGAGATGTCAATATGCATGGCAATAAATGTGCAAGTAGAAACGCAAGTGTGTCCTCAGAAGAGACTAGAACTTTAACCAGACCACTAGAGCTTCAGAGCCTCTGAAAATCAGATCAAGTTTTGGCCATGGCCAGAACTGTGGTGGCCATTTAGCATTTATATTCAAGGAGATGAAACAGTTACTGGCCAAGGAGGGGTGTCCACTGATGTTCTTCATATTCAGAGTTCATTCTGCATTCCAGGTGGCCTCTAGTGCTTTTAGAGGGCAGGAGTCTAGCCAGGCTTGAGGGATGTCCTGCTTAGGACAGAAGAGTCTGTTCATGTTCTCCTACTTAGTCATGTTGCCTGTCTGGAGGAACCGGGCAGCCAACCAGTAACTTACAAATCAGTACTTACAGATATGGCCTTTATCATCATGTTCTTAGGACTCACTGTAGTTTCATGAGGCTAGCTAGGATACCTGGTCAAATGGGTGTAGCTGGTTATGTAATGCCTGCTTAGATCAAGGAAGGGCACTTGGAGGGTGGAGATGCCTGGTAAGTTGAGATATGCATAAAATGGGGGCCTATTGTGTATTCCAGAGACTTAATACAGAAGGAGTTCTAGGTATGGTTAACTATCTGATAGAGTGGGGACTCCAGTGTGGGGGTCATAGGATATCACAGGAGACCCTAGTGAGGTATGTATGATGTATATATGTGTGTGTGTGTGTGTGTGTGTGTGTGTGTGTGTGTGTGTGTGTGTGTGTAAAATACCTGGTAAGATGAGACACCTAGTATATGCAGGGTACCTGGTGGTGAGAAGATATTTCATAAAGTGGGAGACCTTGTGCTCTGAGGATATCCGGTAAAGTGAGGACTCCTGGTAAAGTCAGTCTTATCAAGCAAAATAAAAAGAATAAATGAGAGGTGAAAGAGCTATTTTTCAGGAATGGAATAGCAACATTTGGAGAAGCGAGTTGATGTACCACCACCATCTTAAAGAAGGGAGCATGGAAACCAGCCACTGGAAGAGAGACTTCCTATGCATTGATGTCATTTCAGGTCTCTCCATCCTGCTCCCTAAATTTCTGATAGTCATCTGGAAACATAGGAAGCCAAACATCTTCCATGTCCCTAAGCATTGTGTCTGTGTCTTATGAGCTCTGTGATCCAGGCCATTTCTCTTGCCACGTTTTGCAGCTGAGGTCTAAGACATGGACAAAACTGAGTAGAGTAGGGTTGCTACTTGGCTTTATAGGACTTTGGGAAAAGTATTATGTACTCTGGGTCTCTGTTTTTCAACAATATGGTTTTGAGAATGACTTTTCACAATGCTTGAATAGGCTGGCATGGAAAAGACACTTTTTCCTTGGCAGGGGCAAGGATGTAAATGCCAGAAGCGGCACTTTGTCCCTTGGGGTAAGCCAGGCTGGGGCTTTCCAGGTATAGCTCTGCCCTCTCACAACACCTGCCTACGTATGTGGTGTGGATATATGCTCGTTTCTCTGACCTGCAGTTTTCATCCTTCCTTACTATGTTTCTCCTAGGATGTTGATATGAAGTTGTGTCCATGTGCCCAAGGATGGGGCTGCCCATGCAGTATTAGTCAGTGATGGGAACAACAAACAAGATAATAAGATCCAATGAAGTACGAGCTGTGGGAAGGTTGTTCTGCTTTGCAGCAGATACTAACAGGTCCACTGAGGATAACATTCAGCCACTTCCCCTACAGTCACCACAGCCGTGCTGTTGACTGGACTGTTCTACCCACTAAATATGCTGATGAGCAACACAGCCCCAATCCATTAGTTCCAACTCTGCACACAATCACTTTTGATCATGACCAGTATGATGCCTGAAATGGCCTTGGTCTCCTTGCCCTGGAGAAATATGGGTGTAGTAGTTCTTGAGAATCTATAGCAAGGGCAGCAGCCTTGTAAACAAAGGCTCTTCCATCTGGAAAGACAAAACTGGGATATGGTGGGTAGCTGGGCTAGCATGAGTGGACTAACTTGCCTAGACAGACTGAAACTATGTCTTTACCAAATCTTAAGAGATGGAAGTTTGGGCATCTCTTGAGTTTAAAATGCATCAAGACCAACACCCCTCCCTATTTTATACAATGGTTCATGATGCTTGAATCCTGAGAGGTGGAACTAAAAGAGAAAATGATAGAAAACAAGCTATGAAATGGCCTATGAATAATTCTGACAGTAACCAGAGACATACCCATCACTGTTCTCTTGGCCCCAGGAAGTCTCCAGCAGTCCTATGAAGTAAACCTTTCAATTATCCTGTCCCAGGGACACAGGATAGTCTCCAGCAGTCCTATGAAAGTCCTATAAACATTTCAATTATCCTGTCCCAGGGACACAGTTCAAAGAGTTGCAGACATCTGTCCAAGATCACACAATGAGAAAATAACATGACTGAATCTGAATCCAGGTTAGGTTGACCTCCAATCCTATACTTTCTATATGGCCAGCTCATTCAACTCTCGTTGGGGAGCATTTGGGCATCTTCTATACATTCTTCCTAGAACTATGGCCTTAGAGAATGTTCTGGATTATCTTTTTGAGATGAATGCTCTGTGTTTAACTAAGGAAAACAATGCTAGTAATTTTGACAACATTAAAGTTCAAGATCAAGGTGGGCAGTGTCAAATGGGAGAGACTAAACTTGTTATCATTATTCCAGGCAGGGTTCTCACCTGTAGTATCCACTGAAATCATCAGGCTGAATTTCTGACTAGTTAAGTCAGTATTTCTGGGGCTTTGATGCCAGGATCCCAAAGACTGGGAATATTTTAAAGCTGCAGGGAGAACTCAAACAGAGTGCCTCTGCATCCTTTGATGGCTCAAGATGGACATTTAAGCAGCCAGGGCTGTGTGATTCATGACTCTTTCCCTGCAGGGCCACCTAACCATCGTTGCTGAGCGCTGGCTGGCTCTTCCACAAGTAAAACATGAGGTAAATCATCAAAACAGAGTCCAACCATCACCATTCATCAGAAAGAAAAGTCATAAGCAAACAAGCTAAAAGATAATTTTTGTTAAATAATGAACACTCGTAAAACAGCAATGACATGGTATTAAAACATCTGTGATTACTTATTTCTCAGCATTCATCTGGCAACTGAAGCAGCATGAAGCAAGAGTTGCACTTAAAAAAATGACAAGAAAATAGCCATTCATTTAGTCGACAGAGTAAGGCCCATCTCATTTCCGGGATCCCAGTATTGCTGCTCATGACCAGGATGAGCGTCCAAGAGTTAAACCTCCTGTGTGTCTTCACAGTTCCTCTCCTTCAGGCTCCTGGGGCAAATGCTGGGCTTGTTCTTGAGGGAGGCGGGGCTATGGCTGCCTCCCTTTGAAGATTAACGAGGCCCCAGAACTGTGTATTGCTGGGTATCTGCATGGAGCCCGATGCTCCAAGCTGGGGCAGCGTGCTGGGACTGAGCAGGGCCAGGATAGGCGCTATGCTCCTCTAATTTTGAATTCTCAGGCAGGACCCATCTGTGGACAGAGACAGCAGATCTCCCAGCAGGTGTTTTCTTTTCCTTGTCAACCTCACTTGTTTCTGAAAGGAAGCCACAAGGATGGGGGACACAGAGGACTTAAGCGGGCCACAGCTAGTGGTGACATGTCTCCTGCATTCTGCCTATTGCACCATATTCCATAAAAAATAAACATATTTTTTTAACTGTTTGTATATTGCTAATGGGGTGGCGGTCCAGGCACTGGCAGGCTGCAGAGCTGGGTTATCATCGATCCATTAGAATCCATCCAGGCTCAGCCACTGGGCTGGAATCTTTGGAGCTTCCATGTGGAAGAATCAGCATTGCTGGCTGCCTGGTGCTCTGCACAGTGCTGAAGATGAAATGGAAGGATTAAAAAAAAAGAAGAAGAAATAGTCCAGGAGTAGAAGATTCCAGGGCCATCATGGAGTCATTTGGCAATCACTTGTACTGTACAGTATCACACAGGTGTCTTTTCGCCACCCTCACACACGTGGCCTGGCTCCCCTCCTTCTGCCAGCCTTTAGGAAGCTCACAGGTGGTTATTCTTGGAGAGGTAGGCGATGAGGGCGACAGCCACACCCACGTAGATGCCAGTTCCAATGGTGATGGATAGCACTGCCAGGAACAGGGCCCTCCGGGAGCTGGTGCTGGCCTGATGGAAGTCTCCTTTGGCCACAGCTTTGTTTGTCTGCAGAGTTGGCAGAGAAAAACAGAGGGAGAGTGAACAAGTTGGAAATGATGGTGAGGAAAGGGTTCTGCTTGGCTCCTTCCCGACATTCAACTTCACTGGACTATGGAGAGGATGTGCCAATACAGGCAAGGACACAGGGGAACAGCAAGTATTCCCATAACGACTGGGCACCTGGTAAGTCCCTAACTGTTAAAGGAGTGTATGGTTGGTATTTGTGACTGCTCCCACATGTCAAGGGAGTCAAAGCTCCCATTCTGTCTTTTTTTTAAGGAAGTCACATCTTGAAGTATCCCAGTGAGACCACACATGTGAAGGCAGGGTCTCAGGAATGATATGCCAGGGGTGGGTGAGGCTCTCATCTCTATCGCCATGCTTCCTACTCAACAATGGTGTAGTTTTTATTAGGAAAACAATTTCTAAAGAACATTTTCAATCCCCATAGCCCAATAGAAGTATGGAGAAGAAAATTGTATCTCTCATTTCTCAGAGAGAAAAGTAGGGCATAATATTATTAAATGCATCCCAGAAGTCTTGAGGTCCATTCTTCAGAAGTTAGCCACCATGTGCTGCGGCACCTTTGATTCCTGACTGCTTCCCACCCCTGAAAAAGCTGGGTTAGGTTTAAACTTCCTGGAGTCATGAGGTAAACAGTGATGTTGAGATTAGATATTGGCTCAGAATCAGCATTTTGAGGGCAGACCCTGTAAATCCTTTTTTAATTCCTCCCTTCCTAATCCCTTCCACAATTGAGACTAAACACACTATCCAGAGAGGGGAGTTGAGTGTTGTAGGAAGGTCTCATTCATCTTTGGAAGAACTCTGGGATGTATTTTCTTCTCTGATAAGCCATGAAACTACATAAGACACACTCCTCCTTCCTGCCTGGGGACATGGAGTCATCTATATAGTGGGTGTCTTGAGGCTGTGGGGAATCCCAGAGGTGATTATGGAAGCTCATATCAACACTGAGAGACCTGTGAACTAGTTTTAGAAACCTCCTGTCCCAGATCTGCTGGCTGAGGAGCATGAATTCCTATGTTCAGATTCTACTGGCTGGCTGGGACTCTTTGCCATACTACGCATGCTCCTTGATTCAGGAAGTAGAGCACTGTTGGATTAAGTTGTAGCAATATGGAGGGACTTCCTGAGCCACATGGCTCATGGGCTAGTGGAGTGGATACTGCCGAGACACATGATCCCCTGTAACTCTTAGTGATGCAGAGGAAGGCTAATCCTAAGGAGCAGAGGACTCACTGCTCAGCAGAAAGGTAGAGCTCATTCTTCTGTGGCATCCCCTAACTCATGAGCCATCTCTAAAAAGCTGTATATTTTCACTGGTCCCACTTTTCATGGTGCATCTGTGATATTTCTGGATTATATGTGGGTACAGGAGGACATACTATTCACTTAACCTAAAAGCAATAACATATGCCATGAGTTATACAGAAGGCCAGACTTGGAGATAACTGGTGAGTGGGAAAATCATTTTCCAAATCTCCTGATGCTGGTTTAGTGAGATTGGAAATCTGTGATGTGTTCATAAGGACCCTCTTCTGACACTGAACCCCTTCTTTGGACGCTAGCTTCTGAATCTTCAAAGCTGGGTTTTATTTTTTCCTCCCTCATTTCTTGCCTTGGCATTGAGCTTGGAAGCTAACTGTGGACAAGGTTCTGATGAAGCGGAGTTGAGGGAATTTAAAATGAGAAGCCTCAAAGGACAGCAGTAATTAATTAATTAAGCTATAATTAGCTGGGTTTCATTTTACATAGCAATGCTCCCAAACACTCCAATGTCCTATAACATAATTCACTGTAATTGCCCTTCTTGGCATTAACCCCAAACAGCCCTGGGACATCAGCAAGCAGCACAGCTAACCATTGCCTGTCATTATCCTAGCCTTCACATGGTATAGTGTGCCTGGGCTAGCATAGAGGAGGAGAGACAAAGGAAGCCTGGAGGGTGGGTGCAGAGCCCACTTTAGCTGATCAAGAACCTTCCAGAAGATCTCCTGAGTGCCACTTCCCTGACTCATCAGAGTTGAACCTGTGGGTACTTACTATGGACCAGGGCCTGCACTTCCCTTTTCCTCTATGGTCAACTGGGAACCTAGAGCATGGCCATAGGAGGTGGATGGTAATGTTGGTGGGCAGTCAATAACTATTAATGGATGACCAAGTGTGCAAATGCTGAAATATCACCTTCAAAAGCTGTGCATGGTTTAGCCCTTAGTAACTGATCTTTGTTTGTTCAGGGGTGACTTCCCTGGGAAGGAGTAGTGGCCTGCCCATCTCTACAGTTGAACTCTGGCCCTGTACTGAAGGTTCTGAGCATAGGGAGCCAAAGCACTCATACCCCAAGTCTCCATGTCTGAGGATCAGGCTTACTCCTTCCTACTCCTAGTCTGCCTTAGAAGACCTTGCTTTCTCTTTTGTTGTTGTTGCTCAGTTGTTGAGTATTTTTTCTTCCAACAAACACCAGGGGTGTAACATGAGGATGGTGTGGTAGAGATGGCCAAAGAAAGCATCAGGTAGGTAAGGTCATGGTGTGCTCCCTTCACATTTCCCTTTCCCAGGATCAGAGTTTCTGGAGTCCCAAAGCCATGAGAAAAACTGCCATTTACCTACCCCATGACCTCAGGAAGGGGATTCCACACCAACCCTTCATCTCGGAAAGTGGGTAACTGTGGCTACCAGCCTTCTTCTTGACCCTTTGGGAGGGGACAAACTGCAAGAAATGCCTGCCTCCTGGCTAACAGCATAGGGTTCTATGACAGCTTAATTGCTAGGCATGAAGGTAGGAGTGCTCAGCCTGTCTGCAGATGATGGAGACAAGACTATGTGCAAGTGTTTGCTTCATAAACAGACCGGCCCAGCTCAGTGGATTCTTCAAGCTGCTCCTGACGACTCTTTTGGGGAAGGAGAAGGAGGAGATGAGGACAAGGGACAGATGTAACCAGTGCCGTTAGGCAACAGAGACACAGTGGGGGTGGGGAGATTGGCTGGAATGAAGAGTGCCCCAAATAACTAGATGTGTCTATACTCATCTACACAGGAAACTCCTGTGGCAAAGGTGAGTATTTAGAAAGCACCCCAAGAAGTTGGTCTCAGAGTATCCCATGGGTGTGGAAACACTGCTTGCTTGTATGTGAACTAGCCACCTACCTGTTGCAGCTTCCCTGAGACCCAGCCTGACCTGCTGCTCTCTGTACCAGAACAGGCCTCAGCCCTCACAGTCTAGAAGTTTGTGCTGTGTCTGTCATCTGTTGCTAAGAAACATGACATCTCCAACCTCTGTGGCCATAAGCAAGGCTACTCACTTATGTCCCACAGTTCTTGTGGTCAGAGGTCTAGAGGAACTGGCTTGTCAGTCTGACTTGGATTCTGTTGTGGTCATCTCCTGTCCTGTGGAAGATGTCTGCTTCTTGGGCTGGAAAGACTGGGAATCTTTCCCAGTCCTGTGGAGCTCTCCTCGCGCTGAATCTTCACTCTTCCTCAGGATGCAGTACTCAGCACCTGCCCTCAGTGGCTTCTGGCAACCTCTTCCTGATCCTTCCTCAGGGTCCTGCTCATCACCAGGTACATGGAATCATCTTCCAGATAGACAACTTGTTTATCCTCACTGTAGCTCAGAATCTTTGCTTCTAGAAGGTTCAAACCATAGGCTACCCCTACACCCCTAAAGCCACTGGGAAACCACCACATGGTCCCTGGGAGGAGGTAACTAATACTGCCACAGAGGCACATGCAGAATGTCTACCTGGGGCTCCTCTAGCCAGAATGGAATCTGACCTCAACCAGCCTTTGGATTGTAACCAAATTCAGGCTCCTGGGCTTAAGAGGCTGCACCTCTGGAGGGTCATAACAGGGGGCTTTCTTTTGGGTCTTCCTCTGCCACTTTAGAACCCAGAACTTTGAAAGTCACCAGACTGAACAAGAGGGAGGTGACAGTGTGTAGTAAGCACTGAATATCCCTACCCATGTGAGTACACCTTCCTAGCCACAAAGACATGATTCACAGCCCCGAGAAGCCCCGTAAGCCTATGCTTATTGTGGTGAGAACGCTGCTGCCTTCTTTCCTCGGTAGATTAAGAACAAGCTCCCTTGTGCCTGGGTATTTCTTTCCCTGCCCTTTAGCCAACATGTTGTGAGTAATGTCTGTCATAAAACAGAAAGTGCCGGAGGCTCACAAGCCTGGAGTAGCAGTGGCTCGGTGTGCACCTTTGTGTGCCGGAGGAGGAGGAGGAGGAGGGCACAGGGAGGGGCCTTAGTGTGGCCAGCAGCCATGGCTTCTCTACTCTTGAACACTGTACAGGTGGATTTCAGCCCACAGATAAACTCACAGGAAAAAAGAACCTTAGAAACTGGGTTGGTCAGATGGCTTAGTCTGTAAAGGAAAGGGCTTACTGTGTTAAGTGAGGGCCTGAGCTCAAGCCCTAGTTGGCTGTGGCAGTGTGTGCCTGGAAACTTAGTGCTGGAGAGGCAGAGACCAGAGGAACCTGGGGTTTGTTGGCTAACCTTTTGTGCCAAATTGGTAAGCTCTAGTTTCAGTGAAAGACTGTCTCAAAAATTAAATGGAAAGTGATTGTGGAAGACGTCTGATGCTGATCTCTGCCTCTACAAGCTTTTGCACACATGTGCCCATCCACATCAACACATGTACACACACACACACACACACACACAGAGAGAGAGAGAGAGAGAGAGAGAGAGAGAGAGAGAGAGAGAGAGAGAGAGAGAGAGAACACGGCCTGAGAAAAAAGCAACTATAATGCAGGCCCATATGCAAGCCCAGGGTTTTAGACAAAACTGGAAAGGGAGAAACCACCTAAACCACGAGGGGCTGAGCATGCAGAGAGCACTGTGTACACTCTGATTCCTGAGATAAGAAGCTCTCTTCTTTTGTCTGGCTGTAAAGACACAAGGAAGATCTGATCTTAAAATCAGAGAGCAAAAGCAGCTATTAAGACTCAAGGAAGCAGTTCACCTTCATGAATGAAAAGCAGTTCCAGCTGAGACAAAGAAGGCTGAGATGGAGCTCGGCAGAGTGGGCTTGCCTGCAATGCCTGGCTCCCTGGATCCCATCCCCCCCAACAAATAGATGAAATAAAGAAGTATATAAAGAAATGAACGGATAAATAAAATCTTAAACTAAGAATATAAAAAATGGAGAACTCTTGGTGAGGACAACTGTGCATTGGCTAAAATTGCCACTACCCGTTCATGTCTCTTTAGCTAGAATTGTGGCCACCCAACAACTGGGTCAAAGGAACACACTGTGTTCCTGTGAAAGAACTCAAGGCTTTCTGACATGTGATGGTCACTTTGCTCTAATTGTCGAGGTAAGACATGCCAAGTTTGCAGAGAAGTGGTTGTTTCTTCTTCTTGGGTGGTCGTTTTAATGGCCCTGTCTGGCTGATAGGAGAGCTCATCCATGGGCAAGGGCTGGGTGATGGTTCAATCTAAAATAAGTACTGCTTTCTATGGGGGAAGCAGGGCAGTTCTGCCAGGATTCCTGCTGAGTCTACTAGTGGGTCCAGACATTTCCAGACCTGGAGATCTGTAAGCAGACCCCACCTAGCTTCCCTAATGTCTCCTCTTTGTGCTGAAGATCCTGGTCCCTGAGTTACCCAACTGACTTTTCTTAACATAGTTTCACAGGCTGGAATATTCTCCTTTCTTCTCCTGGTCCCCCATATTTGGACACAGTGAAATAGCTTCAAAATGAAGGAAATTCTATGGAGTCAAGGAAGGGATCTTGATATCTGCAGAAACTCACGGTTCCAGTATCTCCACATCACAAGTGTCCACAGACCTGTGCTCAAATTTGAAGTTTCACAGGAGACTCACTGACATCCAGGGACCCCAGTTTTCAGCAACACCATGGCACCCTCTGCCTTGAGGACACCCAGTCTCCTGCTGTGTTCTCTGAAGTACCTGGGCTCTGGTCTTTCAGTGCGCCAGTGACCGACCCTGTGCTGAGGATTCTCTAGCTCTAGATTAAAATTTTAACAAGCAGTTCTCAAAGTGTCCAGTTCCTTCTCCTGGAAACCGCTTAGTTTGAGGTTTTGGAAAAAAAGCACCATTTTCTCTGAAGGAGTGCCCTGCGGCTCTGCTCTTCCTGTAGTTACTATCCTAAAGGGAAGGAGGCATTCAGGCCAGATACTTCCATGTTCCGCATCATCTACCCAGCCAGGCGGCTGGTTGCTCATGGAGAGTCCTGGGTCACGCACAGCATGAGGGCCTCGGCAGCAAACGCTGGACCCCACCTCCTCGAGTCTGTGACAGGCTCCCACAGTCTTTGCAGCCACTTCTCTGAAAATTACTAACACTGTGGGCACCTTGACTGCCCATGTTTCCTCTGGTATGAGCACCTGGCTGCCTTACATGTCTTTGCATTCTCAAGGTCATTTCCATGGTTTACTGCCAGCTGACATCCACTGTGCCAGGACAAGACACCAAGAGCTGTACTGGCAGTGGGAGGAGCACAGGGGAGCCATGATGAGCCCCCAGAAGGGGATGGTCCTTAGACGCAAGCAGCTCATTCCAACATTAGCTGCCATATACACAAAGTTTAAGAGGAATGAGGGACAGATGGGAAATCTGAATAAAAAATGTCTAGCCACTTACCACTGGTTAGATCTGAAAATCAGGCACTTATCCCCATGCTCACTCCATCTCCAATTGTGGTCTAACAGGGAAACTTCTTGCATTCTTGAGTACTGTTACACCTTAACATGCCACATTAAGTTGGCATGTCCTGAGTAGAGCAGGCTCACTAACAGACTCTGAGACAATTTGTGGGTATACACTGGCTTTGGAGCCCAACTCTGGCCTGGAAGAGGCCACAGGGAGAGAAAAGCCTCAGCTGACACCTTCTGAGATAGGACAGTGCTTTGGATACAGGACAGCAGATCTCACATTCCCTGAACAGGCTCTTGAGGGCAGCCTGCCTCACAGCACACCACCCCTTTCCCACCAGGCATGCTGACCCTGATTTGTAGGTTCATCTGCACGGGTCCAGGGCCAGCATAAAGAACATATAATAATAACCCCCACAAAGGAAGTCTAGCTGAGTGCACTCCAGGGCTTGGTGGCTTCTATATTTCACGAAGAAGGGCCTGATAACAGCAGCTCATCAGTTTTGTGATAGGGAGGCCACGAGTCTATGGCCTCGACTGCCACTAAGTGCTCACAGTTGTGTTCTGTGTACATTGAGATCCTGAACGTTTGACCTGGGTGCCAAGATGTTCAGATATCTCCCTAGAGCACCTCTGTCCCTAGCTGTGGGTAGTATCCAGACTGCGCATTGTGGAGGGTCTGCTGTGTCCCTTTGTGATGTGTGCTGTCTGAGATCTGTGGTCAAGCCTGCTTGACTAGTGCCACCAGTGAGAGTTGTACCACAGACCACTGGCCTGGGCAAAAACCCGAATTCAAAATTTGCAGTATTTTCCTCCTGCTCTTTTGTTCTTTGGCGCAGACCTGTTCCTCATGAAAAATCTGACACCCCACCTCCTCAACAAGGTAGCCTTAGCGCTATGTAGGTTAGGGTAGCCTCAAAACTCAGATATCCACCTGCCTCTGACTCGTGAGTGCTGGGGTTAAAGGTGAGAGCCACTTCTTGCTACTGTCTCCAGGGCTGCAGTTCTTATTTCCTGGTCTCCAGCCTCCACTCAGGAAGACATAGCTTTACAATATGTGCTCCTGAAGTTGCCTAGAAAGCCATGCTTGTGATTGTGTGTACCTATAAATCACCATATTCTACCTATTTGATTATTTAATAGTTTAGCCGGATATATAATTAATGTGGGAACTTTTTTCCCTTAACATTTTTACACCCTTTTCTCATGCATTTCTCATTTCCAGGCCAGCATCAGCAGCACTCAGTATAATTCTGTGGACCTTCCCTTCTCTCTAGTAATGTATGAGGGCATCTTTCTTCCTGGTATTCTAAAACACTAAAGTGAAAGTCCTTCCTGTTCAATTGCTGAACTAACCTTCCACCTGTCTCTTTTGTGTGTGTGTGCATATACTATGGTCCACTGCTTGCCCTTGCTAGGAGAGTTATCCTTAGTGCTCCTTCAAGCCTTTTATGAGAATTTCACACTGAGTGGCACCCTGCTGTATTTCCAAGGACTCTTCTTCTTCTCTCATGGCTTCATTTTCACTTTCTCGTTTTGCTTCAGAAAAATAATTCTACCTTTTAGCTCCCTGAAAATACTAATTATACAATTAAAAATGTTCTTTTTCCGGAATGTGCCTATATCCCAGCCCCTTTCTAAAGGCCCCTCCACTTGTTCAGGTCTCATCTGGGGCTTGGGTGTGGTGGGGAAAGGCTTTCTCAGAGGTCAGGCAATTGTTGGATGGTATTTCACACTTAAGTACATCACAAGGCTGACTGGTCCACGGGGCTGATGTTCATGGGGTTTTCCTGGGAGCCTGTCAGATTCCACTGTCTGCACTGTACCCTCTCTGGTCTGCTCACAGCTTTTGTGTGATATGTCCCCATCTTTGTTTCCAATGTCTCCATCTCCTTTTTCCTTTTCCTCTGACTGTACTGTTAAAAGCATTTTTGGGACAGAACTGAGATAGTGGGGGATGCTTTAGCTGCATATGTCACTGAAAATATATCCTTTTATTCTAAATGTCACTCCAGTCAGGCTGGGTTCCCTGAGTGATGCTGAGACAAGGATTAAGTGCAGGAATAATGTGAAGGTGGCCACAGAGAAGGTCACTGAGACCACGGAGTCAGGAAAAGTAAGCTAAGAGCGGGGTATGGCCAGACAGTGAGCAGGGGACGGCTGTGTAGGTCTTACTGAAGATATCTGGAGAATATTTTGAAAACGTTTCCTGAAGGCAAACCTCTAGGATATTCAGTTCAATTCCCTCCACCAGTGCTGAGGACAAGCATCTTCCTGAGCTGACTCCCCCATACTTCTGCCCTCCCCAGCCAATGACTAGTCACTCTGCTATGAGCTTTCTAGTAGTCACAGGTCCTCGGCAATGAGAACTTTGAGTGCCAAGGTATGTGGAGGTCACACTGACGCCATTTGTGGTGTCCAGAAAAGTTGCTTCATGTTGCTTCCATGATCTCCCATATCCTATCTGCTGACAGATGGGCTGCATTGGGTCACTTTGGATTTCTCAGGAAAATGCTAGCTTCAGCCAAGCCTGATATGACTCGCAAAAGTCCTCTTGATTGATGTGGTGGTACATCCCTATAATCCCAGCTCATGAGACTGGGCCAGAGGGATCAGATCAGGAGTTTGACACTATCCAGAGCTATATAATGAACCTCTGTAAAAAAAAAAAAAAAAAAAGACTAAGCTTACTGTAGTTAGAGCCAACAATGACCTAGGTGAGGGCTGGTGCTGTGGGATGGACTGTATGTCAAATAAAACACTGATTGGCCAGTGGCCAGGCAGGAAGTAGGTGGGACAAGGAGAGAGGAGAATTCTGGGAAGCGGAAGGCTGAGGCAGAGACACCGCCAGCTGCTGCCATGACCAGCAGCATGTGAAGATGCCGGTAAGCCACCAGCCACGTGGCAAGGTATAGATTTGTAGAAATGGATTAATTTAAGCTATAAGAACAGTTAGCAAGAAGCCTGCCACGGCCATACAGTTTGTATGCAATATAAGTCTCTGTGTTTACTTGGTTGGGTCTGAGTGGCTGTGGGACTGGCGGGTGACAAAGATTTGTCCTGACTGTGGGCAAAGCAGAAAAACTCTAGCTACAGGCTGGGCAGGTCCAAGGGTGTGATGCAGTCAGAAAGTTCTCCTGATGTACCTCGGTTTTGTAGACATCTATGGTGATGGTAAGGATCACAGCTAGGAGATAGAGCAGTGCAAAGTGTATTAAAGGAACCTAGGATAAGGGTGACCCTGGAACTGAAAACTGAAATTGTAGGAGGGGTCAAGGGAAAAGTTAATTGATCGGTGTCATTTTGATCTTACCCTTCATCTTACTTAGAGAAGCCTTCACTCATTAATTCCTCCCCCTTCTCGGACTCTGCCTGGTTTCCTAGTCAATCACCTGCTTCTGGAATGCCATCCAAGAACTGGGTTACCTGCTCACATTTCATTCCCCACTGAGGACTTCCCTGTGGGTAGAGGGGACTGACTGTCCTAATTATCTGTTGCTGGGTAACAAGTGACTCCAGAATTAGTGGTGTGTAACACAACCATTTGATGATAAACTATTATTTTAGAATCAGGAATTCAGGTCAGATCACATTGACATTAAATGGGGTTGTTTGATCTCTAACTTGTGGTTGTGCTCCTCTGAAGGGTCCAAGATGGCTTCATTCATACCTAGCATCTTTCCCTCTCCACCATCATGGCCATTGATAACTTCAATTCCTGAGTGGCACCCTAGGACCCCAAATGGGAGCCAAGAAAGAGGAAACTCCACAGAAGACTCAGAGGAGCCCTGATGTTGTGTCCTTTGGGTTACAGGTGAGTCACTGGGGCCAGTTCAGGTTCTAGGGAAGAGGACACTGCTGGGAGGCATGCCAAGAATCATCTACAGCGATGACCTCCTTCCTCAGCATCTCATTTCCACATACATAGCCATGCTCTGGAGTCTTTGTCTATGAAGAAGTGTCCCCAGCTTACTGCCGGTCTTCTAATTTGGGCCGCTGAGTAAATTTCCCTTGTTTTAAATACATGTCAAAAACAACTCCAAGCACAGAGAAAGTATACTGCCAAAACCACCTCAGTATGTCCAATAACTGTGCATTATAATTTATAAAAACATTATAGTTTTCCTCATGCCATCATTACTGTGGTTCACACAGGCTCGGGTTTTATTCTTTGTCACTCAAGAGCAGTGTGCCCTGCTAGTAACATAGGGCGTTTAGATTATTCCTGGGTGGGGCAAGATTCTATCAATCAACCCACAATTTCTTGCTGCTTAAAATGTTTTTTAAAAAATAAAACAGACATTTGTGACATTTAGTGTAGCTGTGGTCATGGTCTCAAGATGGTGTTTGAGACACTGAAGCTTTTAGCAGAGTTCCTCTGCAGGGAAACAAAAATTGACAAATTCTAATGTGTTTATTTTTAAATAAAGTCGTGATCAAATACAAAGAACCTAGAATGGCGAGAAGACACATTAAAAGCAAATGTGAATAGAATACAAAAAATAGAGTCAGGCCATGGCAGATGGACAACCTCCCACAGCTTGCTGGCCTTGGGGCCAATGTGATCTCTAAGAGGTACAAGGTGTACTGCAGTTTCAAGGAACTGGTGTTTGTTTTCATATTGTGAAATAGCCAATTTAAATAGAAATTGCAAACTGACTTCTGACTGTGGTTGGTATCAGCATGCTAAAGCAGTCACTGATTCCCAGCTGGGCAACCGGGCCAGAGTGAGACCTAAGATTCAGTGCTTATGCCTGAGAGCAAGCTTTTTGCTTACTTGGAGAATTCATACAACATTTAGGGCTGAATCTTTTTAATTCAAGTGAAACAAGAATGGAAAGGATGCCTGCTCCACCAGGAGCTCTCTCTCCCTCTCCCTCTCTCCATATACAAAAGCCAGTCTTGATACCATCTAGCTCTGAAGAAGCCCCAATTCAGGAGCCATAATGGAGACCCACGGTTAGATACAGTGCTTTATGGACCCTTGACTGTTACCGTCAGCAGCCCCAGTACTGGGTAGGCAAAACATTTATTTGTAGTACAGTTGGCAAACTTGCATCTTTTTATTTTTAAATGTAGTATCTTCTGGAAGGGAGAAGCAACATTGTAGAGATGCCTCACTTCTGTGGAATTGATTTTACCTGCCTTTAAACAACAAATAGAGACTGAGAAAAATGCAGAGTTGCAGAACCAAGAACTTCTAAGAGTAAGATTTGTGTTGGCGACTTTTATCCAGAGCCTGCCCTTACTCCTGTGCTCACTGAACCTGTGCAGGTTTAGTAGAAATGTTGGTTATGTGGCCCAGCTGACTGATGGGGAGCTCTAGCTGGACCTTCCATGCCCAGGGGAGCCCAGTCCTGCATGCTGCATAGAGTAGGCCAAAGATGAATGTGTGCCACAGGGAGGAATGATTACTTACTTAAAAAACTGTTTTCATTAATTATTAGAGAATTTCATATAATGTATTTCAACCAGATTCATCCCCTTCCCTATATCCCTCCATGATTTGAATTACACTTCTGTTTGTACTTTTGTTTTCTAAGATTTTCCTGTTTTTTAAGAGTCTTTTGCCTTTGTTATTGAGGTTGGTGTTCACCTGTGAAAGAATCCAGTTTGTATTTCAAGATGGTAACCTGGCCTGTCCTTCCAACAGAAAACATGTAGTTGGTGGGTAATGTGCATCCAGGAGATAGGTCTATGGGCTGTGGCTGTTTCTAATGCTTTGAGGGGGAGAGAAGATAAAGTGTTTGGCAAGAAGAGAGCCCATGCATGAAACCAGAAACTCAAAAACAGAGTTCTCTCTCTGCAAGGGTCTGGAAACTCCTCTATGCTGGTAAGTCAGCAAGCTTTGTCCTGGCCCTTGAGTAAGCAATCAAACCAAGTCCAGGCTAATCAGAGGTGTGGGCTCTGTGCTTATTATATTCAAGGCACAAGTGCCCTGCTGAGAAATTAAAATACAAATGGATTCAGCACTCAAGCTGGGGGAAAAAACACCACAAAGATGGTCTCTAAGGACAATGACAATTCACAGCTAGAGCTCATGAGTTTCCAGCAGAGAAAAAAATGTAAACCTGGTTCTAGTTAAACCCACAATAGGAAATTATAAACTGCAGGAGACACAAGAGATTGGTGAGACAGAATCATTACTTCCCGAGTCACATCCTTTCAAAGCAATTCTATTTAATCTAGTCATAGAGATCTAAGGGAGAAGAATTGTAGAGTTTGTAGAAACTAGAGGAGAGGTCTATGGCAATCTCAATGTTCAAAATAATTGAAACGATTTCAGTGATTAAGAAGGACAAAAAAAAAACTATGATTAATCTATAGTGGGTAATAGGTCACATTAAAACAAATCTAAAATTGGAAGCAGCAAGAGTTCTCAGAAGTGAAAGAGTAGAACGAGTTATGGTTGTAATTCACTTATGGTTGATGATTCACTACGCACAGCTGAAGAAAGAATTTGTGTTCTGGAAGACAGATTTAAAAATGTCAACAAGGCAGCACAGAAAGATTCAGAGATGAAAACCCTGAGGAGACAAAGCACTCAGGAGAGAGGAGGGTAGAAAGGGTGCTCAAAGCAACGGCTGGGGACTGTCCAAACTGGGTTGGGAGATGAGTCTTCAGGCTGAAGGGGTTCACTGAGTCCTGAGTAGAATAAATGAGAGTGAAGCCATGGAGTCGTCATGGTGGGACTGCAGAGCACAGGCTGGATCAACAAAGGCTCAGTTCAAAGGCCCTCCTATCGTTATTTTACTCTTGACCAGTCATTAAAACCCACAGATTCAACTACTGTCTCCATGTACTGAACCTTGGCTTCCTAAATCCAGCCCATACACATATACACATCAGAGTTCCAGTACTTGATTACCTCGTCAAAACCACAGCTAAACTTGCCATCACCCTAGCTGGCCATTGGCAGCACAATCAGTCTTTCTGGCCACCCTTTCACCTGATGATTTGTCATAACAGAAACTTTGGCCCGACAGCTTTAAGCTCAGACTCCCCTTTGTTATTCTGATGCCATATTCGCCTCGGCCAATCTCTGTCCTACTCTCATCTTGGCTGCATTGGGGGACATGGCGAAAATGTACACATCCTATCATTATTTCCCTTTCCACATTATCTTGCCTCTTCTCAGAATATTCCTCAAAAGCCTTTCAATTTTAGGGGGCCTCCAAAGCCTGCAAGCCTTGTCTCACCTGTCCCTGTCCTGGTTCTTTTTTTGTCTAACCTCATTGGCCACTTCTCTTGGCTCCTCCCTGAGCCTCAGGGCTTTTTTTGGGCCTATCTCCTCAGGAGGATGTCTCCCAATCTCAACACTGGTATTCAATCCTAGAGAAGTCTTCCTCACACACTATTTCTGGTCATGCCTGCCTATGCCATGCTTCCACAGAACTGATGCTTGTTTTTCACACCAGTTACTGAAATGATGCTCATTTCTCCACTGGACCGTAATGTCCCAAGGAATAGAGGCTGCTTTGTTACTCATATTTTAATTGTCAATAGTTAGCATATCACCTTGCTCATGGGTAACATTGAACATTACTCCTTTAATGAATGGTTTTCACAAGTTTTTATTTTGCAGCTGGATCAAATTGTTTTTGGGAACCACCTTTTCCAACATGGATTAAAACAGCCCAGTGATAATATAAATATAGCAGGTGCTGACCCCCATCAGCTAGGAGTATCCTAGTACTGACTGTGAAAATTGAATTTGGCACCAATGGCTTGTTTTCTATGTTGCTGCACTCAACTTCAATGCTAATTTCAGATATTTGGCTCATTGTGTTCCGGCTTGCTTAGCAAAGGTGTTAGATATGAACTTTCTTTAATTGCTTTGTACATGCAGCCAGGATATAGGTATGCTGTGCTGGTGCTGGGCTCATACTTGGCTTCTGGTCTCCCTGGGATCTTATTGCTTTCTAACTGGGGGCAGAGTCTACCAGCCAGGCATGCACTCCTCTGAATCTGCTCTTTGGGGGGCAGCATGTTTGTCTTTATTTCTTGCAGCAAGAGTTCTTGTCCTAAACTAACACCAAATGTTTGATGATACAGTGGGAGCAAGGGAGTCAGATGTCAGAATTTATTTGACAGGTGAAATAAAACTGAAGTAGACCTATGGTAAGCACTGTGTTCTTTGTGTCCTCAAATCTCTGGTGAGTCCAGGACATAGCCACAAGAGGAAAGGCTGTAAATCACAAACACACATAAATGTCCTCTCTTACTACCAAATATTCACTTCAAAAGAAGGGCTTTAGTAAAGTCAACTATTTCATGGAGGTGTATCTGTGAGCCAAAATGCTATCGATTAAATGTCTATGTTCATATTGGGTCCTTATGTTGAAACCTGATTCCCAATGAGGAGGAAAGGTGAGGCCTTTGGGGTCAAAAGGTGAAGCTCTTATGCTGATATTAACTCTCTTATAGGAACATGAGAAAACAGAAGCATCATAGTCTTCCAGGTAGGACACAAGGACCAAGATGGCTGCCTGTAACATAGAAAAGAGTCCTGAGTGGAACCTGCTGGTACCTGACCTCAAGTTCCCATCCTCCAGAGCCCCAACAGAAGGATATCTATTGCCTACTCTACACAGTTTACATTCTCTTGCTGAAGTTGTCCAGGCGAACTGCTCACTTTGTCCTCCACTTTCCACAAACCATCCCTATATGTACCTAATTACTAGTGCAAAATTTATGTCCTGGGATTTCTTATTCCAAGTGAAAAAGTCACTTCCTCTTTTGAGCCAGATCCTAGCCTGATTGTCTGTCTCCACTGGGATTGTCTTTGAAATGTCTTTGAGCATTTTCTGCTCCTTCTAGTTCTTTGAGAGACTTCACCCTTTAGTGGAAAATGTCTCATCTTCCTAACCAATGTGCACTTGTTACCAAATACCAGACAAGAAACAACTCCAGAGGGGAAGGATGTATTCTGGCTTGAGGAGGAGGATGAGCAGGATACAGTTCACCACGACAGTGAAATCTTGGTGGTATTTATGGCAGTGGGACTCACGTCTTGGAAGATAAAGAAACAGACAGGCTAGACCAAAAGTGTGGCTGAGTTATAACCCATAAGACCTCCTTCCTTCAGCTCACTTCCTCTAGTAGGCCCCAAAGGTTTCACAATCTCCCAAAACAGTACCACCAGTCAGGGATCAAGTGTTCAAACACATGAGCCCGTAGAAGCTATTTCACACCCAACCCATAGCAAGGTGCTGGTTCTGGCTGGTTTTATATCAACTAGAAACAAGCTGGTCATTTGGGAAGAGGAAACTCAATTGCAAAAATTCCCCCGCCATATGGGCCTGTGGGCATTTTCTTCAGTGATCATTGATGTATTGTGGATGACTCATGTATATTCAGTGATATAGCCCATTGTGGATGGTACCATTCCTGGGCTGGTAATCCTGGATGCTATAAGAAAGCAGGCTGAGGAAGCCAGCAGGCAGCACTCCTCCATGACTTCTGCATCAGTTTCTGCCTCCAGGTTCCTGCTCTGCTTGAGTTCCTTCCCTGATTTCCTTTAGTGCTAGACTGTGATGTATAACTGTAAACTGAAATAAATCCTTTCCTCTCCAAATTGCTTTTGGTCATGGTGTTTTACCACAGAAATAGAAACGCTAAAGGAAGACAGTGCCCATGGATGTACCTGTGCTGCTTGGAAATATTTACCATCATCCTTCCCAGTGAAAGTGTTTGGCTCACACACAATGTCCCTGTAGCATTGCCTTGCCCATCCTAATCGAAAGGAGCCTTACTTACGAGGCAAGATTTGATGGGACATGTATACACAACAGACACGATTCTGTGGTGTGCTCTATGGTTCTGCTCAGGTGAATGGATGCTGAGACATGCTGAGAAGACTGCCATTTGCTCTGCCTGTGTGCACAGCACTCCTCCTCTATGTAGTCCCCTGGGCTCCCTGATTGGAAGCAGAATGCAAAATTACAAGTATGCCTACATCGACTTCTTTATTAGAGCTTCTAATGAAGTGCCAGTTCTCAGACACAAGCTAACAAGAAGCTCCTTGTTTGGAATAGATTCAAAGGCAAAGATAGGACATTTACTTTTTTTTTTTTTTTTAACCAGACTCGAAAGAATAAGATACAAAGGAAATTAGCGTCCCCTGTCCCTTTGGAGGTTACTGTATATGGCTCAATGTGAACACATTGTCATCTGCCTGTAGACCTGGTGTCTGATAGGCATGCATGGCTTGTTAGAAATGTTTGTGGGTTCCAAGTGAGATGCTGTATTGGAAAGGGAAGGTCTCTCCCCAGATATCGCCTTTTGGGAGAGGAGTAGCTCAGATGTAGATATGAAAATTTCCTGAGACAGAGCTTGCATCTGCCTCCTTCTGTAGTTCCATGAGGGATGAGGTTATGTGTTAGTACCCAAGGTAAAGTGTGAACTTAAGTTACATCTTGATTAGAGGGTATCTCAATTTATGCCAGAAATTTCTGGAGTGAGGCAGCATGGGGAACCCTCACTGCAAACCTCCAAAGTAGAAGGGGAGAGCCCACATCTGAAGGTTTAGCATTTGGGGTCTGTTGGGATGCTGCTCCCTGAGAATCTGCTGAGCACTTTCCACCTTGTGAATACTGCATAGATGAAACCATGGTCATATGGAGTAGTTGTGTGAGGTTCTTCTTGGTCCAGCCTCTGCCACTTGACAGTGACACCAGTGTTGCCCTGTGGGCCAGAAGGACAGCAGAATCAGAGGGCTGAGTCTCCTCGAGAGCTCACAGCGGAGACTCTCCAATCCTATCACACATGGAAGAAGACTCTCCCCACCATCAATTCCACCTATGCTAGTTCCCTCTCCCCCTCCCTCATCAGTAGCATGGACTGGTTATCCTTGCTAAGCTACTTCACTGGAAACTGTAGCCACGGCAACAGAAACTGCTGATTCAGCTGTGAGTGCCCTGACTGGAAGCATTGGGTTCTCAGCAATGACTGGGAAGCCAGCTAGTTTGGTCTGCTCATTTTGTGTTTTGGGTAAGTGGTCCTCCATTCCTATTCGGATGATCTATATCTAAGAGGTTCAGATGCTTTCAATGGAAAAATAATATGATAAATATAATTAACAAGGGCGTTGTTCCTGGAAATGAGGCAAAATCTTTAAAGACACGTTGTTTGGTGTCTTCATCCTAACAGAAGGTTCAGTTCACAGGACAGAATAGCAGTGAAGAGGGTTATGGCCACAGTCTGATCCTGAAGGCAAAGCAGGCGGTTTTAATTTTCCAATAGTTCCTTCCCCAACTGTCTGTAAGCATTTTGGGAGCCCAAGAGCTTTTCTCCCTAACTGTCCAGATTTTAAGTTCACTGCTTACCACTCGAGTGGCTTTCAGCAAGATTCTTTCCCTCCCTGAGCTTTGGTCTTCTCCTCTGTCAGTTGGAGATAATGAGTCACTATGTCATGGAGTTTCTGGGAACATTAGAATTTGGACATAAGCAATTTTTGAATAGTAACTATGGTGTAGTTGTGAGGGCTCTGGTGATGAGTCACTTTGCAGCTAAGTATGCCAGGGGCTGAGGCATTAGTCAGGGGATGTTCATGGATGCTGTGGACCAGAGTTTAGGAAGGGCTCAGCAGGGGTTCTCAATAGTGTGCACAAGGAAAATGGACTGGAGGTCCAATTTGGAAAATTTTTTTTAGACATCTATGGCCTGAGCTGAGATGGCTCAAGGGCCTAGTACCAGTGGCCTCTCCATGGAGCCTAGCTTGCTTTCAGCGTGGTGGTCCCATAGGGGCTAATTCTTTGCACAGCATCTTGGGTCTCTAAAATAATAACTGCATCTCTGCATATGAGGAAGATGCAGGAGGACCTCAGTGACCCTGGCCTTAGAATTCACACAGCGCTACCTTCCTACATTCTCAGTGACACACAGGGTGCTAAGTGAACCCACGAGAACTGGGCTCCTCCCAGGATAGAGCAGGGGCAAGGTTGCCCTGAAGAAGAGAGAGTGAAATGGAATGTCAGTGTAGCCATGTTTGGAAAACACAGATTGCCACAGTGAGTAAAAAGTCATTTTAAATTACATTCGTCTTAGAATCTTTATGTGCTGCAGAGGGCTGAGGATGAATAATAGCCCTGCTTAAGGGATGAACACATGGAGGTTTGGTAAAGAAGATTAATTTGCTAAAAATCATACACTTAAATGAAAATGTGTTCAGAATCTGAAGTGTCCTGAATCCAGGACCAGCTGCTGATTTCCCCACATCCCTGTGGGCAATGAAATGTAGCTAGTCTGCGGGACTCTGCATTCTTCTTGGGAGTATAAACTATAACTTTTACATTTTGAAATATATAAAGCCTCACAAGTTAATTACCACTCAATGTTCTTTCGCTTTTGTCAGTGCTCAGGATGGAAGCAAGGATATTGTGTTTGATGACTTATGTACTTTTCTGTTGAGAAATTCAGACAGCAGTTACAGGGCAAAAGGGAAAAGCCAATAGCACATGATTATGTTGAAGACCACATTTTAAAGAGTCTACATTGAGTCCAGGTGGCACACACCTGGGAGGCAGAGCAAGGCAGATCTCTGTGAATTTGAGGCCAGTCTGGTCTACAGAGATCCAGGACAGGCACCCAAACTACACAGAGAAACCCTGTCTCGAAACACACACACACACACACACACACACACACACACACACACACACACACACACCCCAAATAGACTCTACACTGAAGCTATAATACTTCTTATTTGAAGCTGGGGTATCTGAGAAACTGTCTTGTACATACATGCTGTCATTGTGGGTATGCAGTGCTTGGCACATAAACTGTCAAAGCTCAGGAAACTTAAGCATAGAGATTGTCTCAGTGCTTACAAATAAAATGAGTGTGGGGGGGATGGACGACACCAGAATGAAATGCAGATTATGACAGGAGGTCTAACTGCCTTACCAACTTATGAAGCAGCATCACTGAAGGGCTTGGTGGGAAGGTGTATGAAGCGTGATCCTTATCAGTCTTAATCAATAAAAGCCTGGACTCAGATATCAGGATGAAAACTGAAAGATCAGCCATCAGACTTCTACAAAATCTCAGACTATATGGGTCGGCCTGTCTCTATGAGTCCTCAGACTGAATGGGGTAGATCCTGGCTCCACCTGCCTTATATTCCTGTCTCCACCTCCCTAGTGCTGGAACCAAAGCTATGGGCCACTACTGCCTAGATCTGTTTCTCTTTTAGACTGGTTCATTCTCATGTAGCCCAGGGTGGCCTTGAACTCCTGATCTTTCTTTTCCCAAGTGCTAGTATGCCACCACTGCCTGGCCTCTATGGATAACTAGTGGCTAGCTGTGTCCTCTGATCTCCAGACAAGCTTTATTTGTCAGAACACAAACAAAGTATCTCATGGATGACTTGCTTCCTCTCTCATGTTACTAGAGGATAAATGAGTTTGTGGTTCACCTTTCAGAACAGAGGAGGTACCCTCCCATTGACCACTCCACCACTCTTAGCACACGGCTGTACTCCAGGTGTCTGGCTTAGTCTTCTGTAGCTCAGTGTTGGCAATTTGGGTATACGTGGCATATTTTCTCCCGACTTTTCCCCTACTCATCTTTTCCCTTTCCCTTCATTGTTGCTTTACATTGCTCTGAGATGGTTCTTCAACCATGCACAGTCATGGGATCTCAGACTTTGGGACACAGTGGCAGGGATGCTCTATACTCACTCTTTTCTTGTTTAAAATGAGGGGTGAACAGCAGCTATTGTACTCAGGTGACCCATTCACCTTCATCTTTCATAACTGCGTGTGGCAATACAATGTACTGGCTGGAAGGAACACTTCTTTGGACATTTTAGCCTTGGCCATGTACCATCTGTTGCCTTGACAGAAGCATTTAAGCAAATCACAACAGTTTCCAAGGTGTTCTTATGATTGTCTGGGATTGCATCCATAGAGTCCCAACAGCAGGAAGTGGAGTGGTAGTTTGGAAGTAAGGAGGTCCAGAGGAAGCCAAATGGTCTCTACTGCTGGCTACTTTCATTCCTACTTTGGAGCCAGTCATGGCCACTCCCACCCCCCAACATGGGTTTTTGCCTTTACACAGTGCCTGCTGGCTGAGTACCTGCTCTGCTCTTTGTCTTGTTTCTGGATGTCTGTCCTCTCCATTTAAATACTCAATATTAATGGCTTGGAATGGGCCATATCCAGGGATATTAGCTCTCAGGATAACTCCTCTGTGGTAGAAATCTGAGGACCCTACACTGTGCTAGGATTTCCTAGGTTAGCAAGAGGCTCCATAAAGAGGATCCCATGCTAGGTGGGACCTGAGGACAGACCTCTCTGAACAGGAGGATTTATTTTGCAGGTCTAGTTTCCTATCTATCTAGGTTCACAGCTTTTGACCTAGAAAAATTGTTAGAGTGGAAGGAGGGGCAGACGAATACGTGTTTCTTCTTGCCCAGGAGTTCTCCAAGAGAACATCCAAGCAATGACTGCTGTTAGGAGCAAATGCCCAAGTGACACTGGATAATCTTTGGAGGACTCCATCACAGCTTTTAATTTGTACCTGTGTCATAGGGACATCTAAGTATACTTACACAGTTTTTATAGGTTTTTGCCTACAGTGCAAAGTCACTTTCCAGATTTGCAGCTAAAAGGAGATAACTCCACAGACATGGATGTGCTCCATTTCCAAAAGGAGAAAAGTAAACATTTTCTCTTTGTGAGTTGACTATCTCAGTCATTTGTCTACACAGTGGAAGGCTGACTAACACATGAGTTAACTGTGAAATGTCAGAACACACAGCAGCTGTGGTTATCTGCACAAGACCTGTGCACAAGACACACACACACACACACACACACACACACACACACACACACAGGCAGGCAGAGGGCAAGAGAGGGAGGGGACTATCTGGGAAGAAGTAAGTGGGTTTGCAGGACTAGGAGGGAGATAAAGACGGTAATGGGGTGAATTTGAGCACAATACATTGTATACATGTATGAAACTGTGTGCATACTCATGGAAGTAGCAAGAAGGGTTGTCAAGGTAAGTAGTACTGGTCACCTGTGGACCAAATACCACACATACATGGAGCCAGTGGGACCCAATCTCACACAGAGTGGGGAACAGGCAGCAAAATACAACGCCTTTATAGATAACTGCATCAGTTTGCCTGTGCAAAAGTATATGTTGTATGAATGTAAGGAAAAACAAAGTTTACAATAAAGTTGGCCTCCTCCTCAAGATGTATTTCCAATTTAGAGACTTGAATAGTTACCAGTTTAAAAAAAAAGAAAGGAAACTGGGAGAAAGGCCTGCCCAGCACAAGATCTGCTTACTTTATATTCTATTTGAAAAGAGAGGCAATGTCCTTTGGTCTCAGGCCCATCTTTAGTACAACAACAACCTCCACTCTTTAGCACATTGAGAGGAACTTATATAAGCCAGCAGAGTTGCAAGGATGTCAGTGGAAAAAGCAGAAAGCCAGAGAGATCTTCAAATGGTAAAATGAAGCTGCCTCGGTGGGAGATTCTGTGTAGTAGGTGAATTACCCAGCATTTACCCGAGGACTAAGGACTCAGTTCCACTTTATTTCTTCTTTTGCTCCTTTCTCTTGACTGAAAGAAAGCATACTTCTTCCTCATATGCTCAGGAAACACACTGTGAAGCCAGCCCTAGGCCCCCAGCTCAGGATAACAAGAAAGGTCTCTATTGGCATTGGTTCCCTTGTCTCAAAAGTCTCCGTGCCAACAGAGTAAGAGATAGCTGGGAGGCTGTGCTCTCTTCTTATTTGAAGCAGGGAGGGCCTGAATGCTGCTGAGTCAGGTATCCAGGCTGCCTGGAGACTTGGACTGTGTGATGTTGCCTGGGAGACCATCAGTACAAGTTTCTGCCAAGGGACACCAAGATTCTACCCACTCAGCTTACATTCCTCTCCAAGCCACAGAAGAAACTATTTCAGGGCTGCTTTGTGTGGCAAATGGCACTTTTGACAGACAAGTCTGTCAACAGCAAGTACAGGAGATACAGCTCATAGGCAAAACAAATAGCTGATATGAAAACAGTATCTACAATCAATAAAGTATAAAAACTCTATGGAAGTAGGGGAAGGTGTGAACTAGTAAGCTACAGAAGAAGTAAAAATAATGAAAGGAATATATATATATATATATATATATATATATACATATATATATATATATATTTAACATTGCTGTCATCAAGGAAATGAAAATTGAAAACCAGTAAGATCTTTGTTTCCATCTATCATGTGGTAGAAGTTGAACACTGAACCCCGCACTGAGCACTGTGGAGGGAAAAGCATTCCATATTTTGTTTCTTTGAAGTAAAAATTGATGCCTGTGGCAGAAGGATGGTTAACAGTATCTGACTAAAGTTGGACATGAATAATTTTTGGTTCAGTGAAATTTCACTTGCTGAGATGAATACAAAATGAGAATTTGAAAATAATTTATATGTCCATTTGGGGGGAAATGGCTTGATTAGATTATTATACATTCATAGATCATAATGCTACAAAATCATTAAAAATATCAATACTGAACACTGTGCACTAAGAACAAAAGTATTTATATTATATAAAATTGCAAGTTACAGTAGATCTCGACGTTCTCTTATTTGTAACACAAAACTTTATTCATGAACATGTTTGTAAATTCTTGGTCTCCTGGGAAGGCTGTCTTTAGGAAAAGACATGGAGAGAGAAGTTCACTTAATTTTTTTCCTCTTTCTTCTCCTCGTATTAATGGTAGGGGCTCTTTATGTGAATAAAAAGACAATGAATGAATAAGTAGAGGCATATAACATTAACATGCTCCACTGTATGTGAGGGACACAGAGTGCAGCAATGCTGGTGAGCTGAAGGGGGCTGGATCTGGGAAATGGCAGCTATTGCTGATGAGGGTCCTAAAGAAGAGACACCTTCACTATATCTCCCTGTGCACTGGGGCTACTAACAAAAGTGACGGGCTAATTAGGAAAAGGCCAGCATTGGCCTTCTTTATCCTAGAAGCCTAGATTCAAACATGAGCTATGCCAATATCTCACAGACTTGTCCATTCAGATCCTGTGCTCCACTCTGGAAGGTCTCATTCACAGGATCTGGGGAACAGTGAAGAGTCTGCATAATTCCAAGACAATCTGATGCCACTGGCTCAGGGTCCGCACTTGAAGAACTACCCTTGGAGCCAGTAAAGCAGAATCCTCTGATTAAACTGTGCAACTTCTTCCTCCAGGGTGAGAAACTAGAATTAGGAGAGCACTGAAAAACTGCCTTCACCAAGATAACTGGTGATGAGTCCATATCGATGCATGCTTATGCTTTGCTTCACCTCTGAACTGCTCCTGTACCGGGTCCTTTTAGCTCTATCCAGAGAGGAGGAGCCAGGTGGATTTCACATGGTGATCACATGCCACAGTGTAATCTATGGGGTTGTTGTGACACTGGGGAGACAAGCAGGTACCAGAGAGGTGACAGAGCTTGGGAGTGGGCTCTGATCCCATGATGGCACTCAAGACTGTGGCACCTACTCAGATTGCAGGACAAGGACCTTCCAGTTTGCGGATGAACTGTGGCTGGAGGCTGCTTCTAGGCACATGCCTCCTCACCACTTACCATGACGATTTAGTGTGGCATTGAGCTTGCTGAAGGCCAGCAAACTCCACTATGTTCATATCACACAATTCATTCACTTCTAATTTTCCTGAGGGCATTGAGGACTGGAGCAGAATGTGAAGAATGGTTGGAAAAGATGGGAAAGATTGTGTTGTGCTTGCTGGAGCCAACAGTAACTCTGCTGACCAAAGAGAAATAAGGAAACTTCACAGCATCAGAGACAGTGCCTCCAGCACCTCTGCAAAATGCCATTGTTTCTTTCAAGTTCTGTTTTGACTTCTTCCAAATGTATTCCAGAAGGGAGGAGAATAGTGTACCTCGGACCATATCCCACCCCAGGTGCCCTCCCAGCATGAGGAGACTTGCTGAAATCCCCAGCTATTTATCATCCTCTTTCCTTCAAACATGCATTAGACATGGCCAGAAGGCAAAAAGACTCCTGGTTCCTTTCTCCACTCAATCCCCACAGCCAAATTATCACCCCATTACCAGGATGCTCTGCACAGAACTAGAAGTTCTGTGTCTGCCATGGTTGCTGACATCACCTTGGCCCCTCCAGGCTTCCTGCACTCCTCCCTCTCATCCGTCATCCCTGCCACTGTGTTTGAAAAGATTTCGCCAAAGCTGTATCATCGTCACTTCTCTTTGCTGGCAGCCTGCCATGGTTAGAATTGTAAATCACTCCTAGCTCAGAAGCCGCAGTGCTTTATAAATATGTGGAAAGGCTCAGATTCTATGTGTTCCCACAGCACACATGGCACAGGCAGTGCCTCACTTCCTTTCTTTGGCATGTTTATTCGGCGTTGACACAGCAAAGCTGTTGGATTCTGGAAGGCCTCAGTGCATATCCATGATTTCACTGTGGTTCTCACTTTTCTTCATGTCTTTTCCTTTCCCCTTCCCTCCTGTCCTTCCCCTTTGCCTCTTTCCCCACTCCTTCCTCCTACCCTATATATTGTCAGCTTCAAATCTGCCATCATTCTCTGAAAGGCCCCGAGGCAAGTCACAGGCATTGTCAATTCCAGTATCATCCATATAGGACCTTCTCCTTCCCACCAGGTTCTCACCAAGGGAGGCATCAGCATACATTCCTGGAGTTGTACAGAGGAACCTGAGCCACTCTTATGGAGTCCTTCTAGTGTTAGTGGAAGTATTCACTATGTGTGCAGAAGCCAAGAGACACATATTTTGGGTGGTACAGAAGGATGCTGCCATCTTTCTTTGGAACATGTTCTGTGATGAGCGTTTAGCTGTGTGCTACCACCTTCTAAGTACTGATTTCTTTCTACCAGCTTCAGAGTCACACACATGGTGCTGACATAGGTGTGGCAAGGGACTATGCTGGGGTAACTTCATCTGTACTCTGTTGTTGTGGAATATTAGTTTAAAATGTGTTACATTTGTTTATGCTGTGGGATATTTGTTTAATGATGCAAAGATGTGCTGCATTCTTTTATGTTGCATTTGTTTAACTCTGTGAAGCTGTGATACTTTCTCTGCCTAAAACACCTGATAGTCTAATAAAGAGCTGAATGGCCAATAGCTTGGCAGGAAAGGATAGGTGGGCCCTCCAGGCAGACAGAATAAATAGGATAAAGCGAGAAGAGGGAGGAGTGAGAGAAGGAGAAAGAGGGGAGGATGCCAGGGGCCAGCCACCCAGCCACCCATAGAGTAAGAAGGAAAGAAAGGAATATAGAATAAAGAAAGGTGAAAGCCCAGAGACAAAAGGTAGACAGGATAATTTAAGTTAAGAAAAGCTGGCTAGAAATAAGCCAAGCTAAGGCCAGGCATTCATAAATCAGAATAAGTCTCTGAGTATTTATTTGGGAGCTAGGTGGAAGGTTCCCAAAGAGTAAAAACAACTACATTTTGGCACCCAACATGGGGTTGGAATATTCTCCTATAGTGTGAGAAAGCTGAAAACAAAACAAACCCGACATGACTCCTTTTAGAGTTTCTGTCTTACGACAAACCTCTGAGCAGCCAGTACACTAAGTAAAAAAAAGAACAAAACAAACAACAAAAAACAAAACAAAAAATGCCTGCCACATCACAAGCATCAGCATTCTAGAGCTCTAGGGAGTTGAATGCAGTTCCTGGTCAAATGCACCTCTGACCAGGCTTCAAGCTTTTAGACTAGGCGTTCATGACACAAGGAGAGGGCAGAACCAGCTGATAAAGCTGTCCAGAGGACTCAGCTGTAGCTTAGCAGTTTAAAGTTTGCTCACATGGTCAAAAAGGCTAAAAGATATGCAGTAAAAGAGGTCCAGATGGAAAAAAGCCTCTAAACAGGTTACAGTGTGTTTAACAATGTGTTTAGGCTTAAGAAAAGAAAAAGAGTATAGACAGTCATAGAAAGAAATAAAAAGTTTAAAAATAATTAAGTCTTTAAAGAGATAGTAAAAGTAATATAAAAGAATAAATCACATAAAGATGAACAATACACAGGGAGTCTGGATCCTATATAGTATTGTGCAGATTTTGAATTTTTTTTATTACTGATAAGCAAATGACAATTGCTAAGAGACATAGAATTGAAAGAAGGACTGCTGAAAGAAACAAGCCTTGATATGTTAAGAATGCCTTAACTTTAAAATGGAACTCAAAAAGCACATTGCTTTGGAGAAGAGGTTTTGCTTTTATTTCTACAGGAAACAAGAGGCTGTGGTTCCTTCAGAGTTGATATGGATCAGGTTTGATTGGGGAAGACCTCTTGAATCTTGACAGGTGATATATATCAACAAAGGTTACTGCTATTCTTCCCAGGACCTGACCATTATCTCAATTTTCTCAGCAAATCCTAAAGATGCCTTCACCCACAGACAACAGGAAGTAGTCTAGAGAAGATATCACCCACTTTGCTAAGAGGTGGGGTGGGTACTTGTTGGTTATTTGTTGGGTTATGGATGTTTGTTATCATTTAGAGGAATATAGGAATATAGGATTAAAAAGACAACTATTAATCTCAGATATTTTGCAGTGGCATACATTCTGGTATATTGATACAAATTTAAAGTTTTTTTTGTTACACTGTATATATGTTTCTACTCTTATTTGAGATAGTGTGCTTATGCAGCTCATTAAAAAATGCATTGTGTAATTAAGAAATTAGGTTAGTAGTTAATCTATAAAAATCAAACTTACAGCCACATTAAATATGTTTTTAAGGTTAAACAGGTATATTTTAGACAGATGATTTTCAAACACTTTAAAAGCCTACAGAATATGGCATTCAAGACAAATTAATAACCTAAGGTTTCTCATGACAATGAGACACATTGTCCTGGTAGCACCAATTTACTTCATAAAAAGATGATGGACACTGAAGAAACTCCATATGGAGTTTACTTTCATTGTGGCAAGTGTGGAACACAGGAAAAAGACTGTTGAATTTTGCTAACACAAGGCAGGTCAGACCTTCAAGATTCCTGCTTCACTGAAAAGTCTGTTAGATATTCTGCAGGACACAGAAGGAAGAGAATGATGCACTTTGCCAATACAAGGTAGGACGGACAGTCATTTGAATTTCCTACTTTACTGAAAAGTCTGTCAGATATTCTAGGCCTGCCCCAACATTGCAGAGGAACTTTGGGTGACTATTCAGGCAGCTAGATATCTCTGTTGTTAGGTAATATTACATCCTACTGGGGTCTTTGATGGAGTTGAAGACGAAATAGAGTTAAAGTTTTAATATTTATGATAGAAAGTAAATTAGGTATAAGATAAGATATTACATCCTGTTCCTGCTTTTGGCTTTGTATTTTTCATCTCAATCTTTGATTTTTACTAGAACTTTCTGAGGAAGACTGCAGAGGTTTGTGCATAACTCAACAGGAGCTGTATCCCTTTTCCAAGTGGCTACACTGCTCCTACTTCAGGCAGGAAGTTAGCCTACATGGACCACACAGGCCACAGTCCTATGGACTGTGGCTGATATCTAAAGAGAAGTGCTTTGAGCAATGGTGAGGCCAAAGAGATGTCATTCAGAGACTTGCTGTGCACATGATTTGGGCCTGCCACGCATCACTAGGATTGGCTTCTCCATCCATGGGAAGGACATGAGATTCTCTTTCAGGGGTTCTTTCTAGCTAGATGTGCCTATGTGAACTCTAGAAGTCCTCTTTCAGCACAGGCAGGGTAGCTTTTCTCACAAGGTATCAGGCCCTCTGAATCCTTAGCTTCCTGCTCTTCAGAGTCCTGAGATACTATATATCTGAGTGAATGGACTGGGCTCAGCTTCAGCTGCAGGCTCTGTTGTACCTGGGTGGTTTTTACTTCTCTCTCCTGAAGGTCAAAAGAAAGAGAATGTTCAATGACAGAGAGCTTTCAGATGTGGTCAACAGATGGGGATGATGGATGCTGACTTCACAAGGATAGCCACCTCAAAGAGGGCACACTCACTGGAACCATTACTCTGACACCCATGCCTATGCCTGTGAGCACTCACATATGTACTCTCATTCAGTGAGGAACAGAAAGGAGTCTTTAGCTCTAGGGAGTCATCCTCTGGAAGAATTGTGTGCATGCAGGTCATTATGTACTAATACAGGCTGTCCTCACATGAAAACAGTCCTGGAGTCAGCATCTGGGTCCTCCAGTAAACAATCAAGAGTACTAGTCACTTGGGATCTCCTCCTTTCTCTGATATTGTGGAGTTATGGTCACAGCCAGACTGCAGAAAGACAGTCACTTCAGTTTGTGAAGGTCATGGCCACCCCTGTTTCTTCTGAGAATAGGGTAAACAACATGCCAACATGCCTTTCAGGCTCTGGCAGGGCCAGAGTGCTTTCTACTTGCCTTCTGGCAGCCACAGCTAATTCTGGCCTTGTTTCTTCTAAGAGAATTGTGTGTGTGTGTGTGTGTGTGTGTGTGTGTGTGTGTGTGTGTGTGTGTACAGGTGCATATGAGTTATATGCATGAACATGTATACATGTGCCCAGAGGTTAACCATGAGTATCATTCCTTAAGAGACACTTGCTTTGCTTTTCTCGAATAGTGTATTTCATTAGTAGTTAGAGCTCACTGGGGTGACCAGATGGCTGGCCAGTGAGCTTCAGGGATTCCAGTCACCTGTCTCTGCTTCCCCAGTGCTGGGATTATAATTATGTGTCACCTCTTCCAGATTTTTAATAGACTGCTTTGGGTTGAACTCATGCAAACATTTTATTGGTTAAGTTATCTCTCCAGCCCATCCAGGGGAATCTTTACATAAGTACAGGCTGAGTGGACTGCTTACAACTTACTAGTGTCTGCCTCTCTCACTGGGTTTCCTCCTTCCTAGCTGGGGACCATTCTGCTCTCATCTGAATGCTGTTAAGTACAAATGATCCACTGATTTCACATCTGCTGTGCACCAAAGACATGAATAAAAGATCCACAGATTGGCCACCACTGAGAGGGACTGCTCTTCAATTCTTCACAGCCACCCTGCTGTCCAAGGGTCAATGTGTGTGCCACACAGTGGGGAGTAGCTGGTGCTATGACAACACATTTATAATGTCACAGGAGAGGAGGGGATCTGCTCCAGTGAGGATCTGAGGAAGGGCTGAAAATCATTCCTCCTTTGGGGCCTTCTTTGCCCTGTTTTCAAATTCAGCTCATTGATGTGTTCCCTGTGAAGTTTGGTGGCAGAACACTGTGGGTCTTGTTTGTTTTTATGAGAACTGGTTGGTTGATTGTCAAAACTGGGCTGAATTCCAGGACTATGGAAAAATTTTGACTATTGAAAGATACACTAAGATGTAATATGTTTTTGCTCAAATGATATCAGAATAGGAACAATGCAGGATCAATTTGTCAGGACAACCAGGAGGGGTGTTCTAAAACTTGAACTTTAGTCCAATTCCAGAAAAATTGCTAGGAGAAGGACCCAGGCAGGATGCATAGGTGTTAACATTTCCTAGATGACACTGTGGAGGCTAGAGGGAAGGCCAATGTTTCTTAGGTTAGAAAATCCAGGTTCTTTGTGGCTGAGATTGGAGAGTTTGTGTTCATAAGGCATTGAAAATTTTTATCTGGGATATTTTACTCACAGGCATAGGGTTACCAATTGCTGTGGTTATCTGTATGCTGTGAATGTGTTGCTCCGATTGGTTAATAAATAAAGTGCTGATTGGCCAGTAGCAAGGCAGGAAGTATAGGTGAGAAAAAGAGAGAGGAGAATTTGGGGAACAGGAGGGCTGAGTGAGGAGTCGTCAGCCAGACACAGAGGAACTGAGATCTAAAAGTACCGGTAAGCCACAAGCCCCATGGCAACTTATAGATTAATAGAAATGGGTTAATTTAAGATATAAGAACTGGATAGCAAGAAGCCTGAGCCATTAGGCCCAACAGTTTAAATAATATAAGCGTCTGTGTGTTTTGGGGTCTGAGTGGCTGTGGGCCCGGGGAAGGACTGGAGAAAACTCCAACTACAACCAATGGTGGGGGTGTATACCAGGAAGACCGAATAGGGGCAGGCAGGGCATGATGTCCCTTGGAGCTGGAGTCTCAGGCATTTGTGAACTGACACCTACCTGTGGGTATTAAGATCTGACCTTAGGTCCTTTGATAGCTCAGTAAGCACATATAACCACAGCCACCATCATTCTAGCCCTAAGGATTGTATTTCTTATATTAACTGTGTAAACATTTTATTCATCATTATATTTCTTATTTTGTATATTTTAGTTTCTCCTTTTTCCTTTCAAAAATTGTTTATTATATATTGTATTGTTTAAAAATAATAAAATGGGTTGTTTGCTTACTTATTAATTGATTGCCTTTCCATCATTCATTGTTAATTTTCCTTTATACTTGTATTAATTCTTCCATCTTATTTTATAGGTGGCTTTCCAGCTTTTCAATTAGCCCTTATATTTATAGTTTTATTACTAGCACTTTTAAAAAGTTTTGGAACTTCATTTTCTATTAACCTCCTTAAAAAGAATTGTTTTATGGTATATATAAGCGTCGCCATTAACTTCCAATGTTATGATATCATAGGCTGACAATATTCACCAATGCTGTGTGTACCTGTATGAACCACATTTGTGCTATTCCTATTTCTTGAATAATGCAGTAACATTTCAGAGTCTACCACATCCTTTACAATTTTTCTTTTCTTTTAAATGTTTGACTGTTTTGACACACAATGTTGCTATCTTAGGCACTCTTCCTATGCACTTGAAAAGAATGTGTATTCTGCTGTTACAGGAGATGTTCCTTTACTGTCAATGAAGTCAAGCTGATTGACAGTGGTGGCCAAGTCATCTATCTTTCCTAATTTTCTCTCCAATCTGTCAGCCATCGACAGGAGCCGGATCTCCAACTGTAATTGCATCTACATCTCCTCAGTTCCACCAGTGTCTGTCTCTTCTGTGACTCTCTATAGTGAGATGTGTATATGTTTAGTGAGCCAGTATATATCGCTTTGGGAAACTGGTATTTTTATCATCATGTATCTTTTTATCGAAACATTTTCATTGCCTGAAATTAACATAGCTACTTATGATGATTAAATTTAATCATCAACTTGATACAATCTAAAATGACCTGGGAAGAGATTATCAATGAGGAACTTTCTACATTGTATTGTCCTGTGGGCATGCTGGCAGGGATGGTCTTAAGTTAGTTGATGTGGGAAGACTCAGTCCATAGCTGGAAGTAGAACTCCCTAAGCAAGGGGTCCTGAGAACTAGAGTGGAGAAATTGAGCTGAGAACAAGCAAGCAAGAAAGTGAGTATGTGTGCATTCATTCTCTCCGCTCTTGACTATGATGTGACCAGCTGTCAAAGTTCCTGCTGCTGTGATTTCCCTGCAGTGATAGGCTGTAATGTGGAATTATGACCCAAAGTAAACCATGTCTAGGTAGTTTGACACAGCAACACAAATTAAATTGGAATACTGTGCTAGCTTTATTTTCACTTGTGTTAGAATAGTTTATCTTTCTCTATTCCTTTACATTTGTTTATGTGTCTTTATGTTTAAAATTTCTTGTAATTAACATATAGTTGGATTTAATTGTTTTAAAAATCTACTCTGACAATCTCTATCTTTTAAGGATATCCTTAGATGATCCACATGTAAGCAATTAGCAATATCACACTAACAGATATCACCTAAATGTCTGGTATATTTGTTCCATTTTTTCTTCACTTTTTTCAGCCTTTTTGGGTTTTAGTTGAACATTTTGTATCATTCCTTTTTGTCTCAACCACTGACTCATTTATCCTACTTGATAGGTACATCTATTTCAGTGGTTGCCCAGGATATACAATACATACAAACTAACTTTCATATAAGACCTTGTCTTTTCATGCATCATTTCAGGTCCTTCGAGCAGCATGCTCTGCTCTTACCCTTGGGGTGTCCTGCCACGTCTCACTGTCCATAAGCTCGATTCTTGTTTTAGATAAATCAAGAAGAGCAAGAACAGGATTGTATTTTACTAGTATTTATTCTTTATCTACAGATCCATGTTTTTACCTATATAATTTTCTTTCTGCCTAAAAAAATTTATTCAGTATTTCTTATAAACTCAGTTCTGCTAGCTATCAACTCACTTCTTTGAGAATTTGTATTTGTCTTTGATGGATATTTTCTTTCTTTTTTATTTTTACAGTTGATGTAATTTTTTAACATTTGTTATTTTTAAAATTTTTATTTTTTGATATAATATAATTACAACATTTCCTCCTTCCTAACTCTCCCATATACTCCTCCTTGCACTCTAACAAATTCATGCCCTCATTTTTCATTAATTGCTATTGCATGCACATATGTATAGGCATATACACATATATTTATAAATATAACTTGCTCAGTTTGTTACTTGTATGTATGGTTTCAGGGCTGACCATTTGGTGTTGGTTAACCACTTGGTAAGTACTTCCCTATGGAAGACTATTTCACTCTCAACATTCATTAGTTGCCTGCAGTATCTAGGGTTGAGGCTTCATGAACTTAAAGAGGTAGAGGAACATGGAGTTTGCTGCAATACTTTCTTGATATATAATTCTAATCTGGAAAATTTCTTTTTTAATTTAATTATAAATTCTTTCAGTTTCTTAAAGATTACACTCTACTGCATTCTTAAATGCCTGGTGTCTGATAAAACAGCTGCAGGAATCTTTATCCTTGGTTCTGTTTAGGTAAGATGTCTCCCTATCCAAATACTGTAAAGGACATCTGCTTCTGAGATTTCTTTCTCTCTTTTTAAATTTTTTTTTTACAAATTAAATATGAAATACATAGGTTTTAGAGGTTGATATTCACTTGGTTGGGCTTTTGTTCTTTCCAAATCAATGGCTTTGTGTCTATCCCAAATCTGGAATGGCTCTAAAGCATGGCTTCTTCAGGCATCTCTCCTGATGCTCCTTCAGTTATTCAACAGGCTTTTTACCATGTTGGTTCTCCTCTCCCCAGATCTCTGCTCTCTTTGCTTTAGTTTGATCATTCCTCAAGCCTGTCTTCACATCCAATTGTCCTCAGTCCCGTTGTCATCCTGTGAGCCCAAGAGAAGAATCCTTAGCTTCTCTTACTATTTTCATTTCTAGCATTTCTTTTAGTTTTTCTCTCTTTAGCAGCACCACCCACACATCCTTGTATGTTGCTCAGTTTTTTCATTAGACTTTTGGACATACTGACCATACTTATTTCATTGTAATTTATATGTTTTTAGGCAGTAACACAAAAACATGAGATTACTAATGTCCTTATTTATTATTTTTGTGGGTTGTTTATTAGTTATTTGATAATCTCATTCAATGTATTTGGATCATACCACCTGATCCATCTGGATCCACTGTCCCTTCCCTACCCACTCAATTTTGTGATCTTTTAAAAAAATGAAACCATCAAGTTAAATTTGTGCTGATCATACACTCTCAGACATGGGGTCTTCCACTGGAGTGTGGTTAACCTTCTAGGACCCACACCTCTAAAGAAAATCAACTCTCCCTCTCCCAACAGCTACCAACTCCCAATACCTCCTCCACAAGGGATAGGACTCCCCTCTTTTTGCTAGGACTTTATCTGGCTTGAGATTGTTTTAAATTCCCTGTAAACTCCATCTGAGTCATATTTGACTTGAGTTGTGATGATTGCTTTGAATCTTGACTCTTGAAGTACAGTATACTTTTTTAAAATGTACTATTTTGTGAGTCATGTATAGGATGGTAAATTTGGAGATAAATAAGCCACTATTTTGGTCAGGAGTGGTAGGGTATTGCATATAGCATTTACTATAGCTAGATACCAGAAGTTTCTAACTTCTCTAAGGTGTAATGCCTTACCCTTTTGGCTTTGGGATATACTCTTCATCAGGCAGAATATGTATTTTGCAAATATCTCAGCTAAAATCTATAATTATTGGGCAGGTTTATTCACATGATGGTATGGTATGGAAGAAGAGGTGTTCTTGATATTCTGGTCAGTTATTATCTTTGTAGTATGCTATGGCCATGGAGTGCATTATAGAAAGTGATGTGAGTTCAGTACTCAACCTGTCTCTCCTTCAGAGTAGACATCGTCCTTATCAAAAGCATGCTGAAGACCGTCTTACTAGAGACACAAATAGAGAGGAACAAATAACACACCTCAGGCCTATTCACAAAGAGGCTTTAAAATATAAGTAGATGCAAATTAAAAATAGAGTGTCTCAGCAAACCTGAGATGATGCACTTTGCAGATGGCCACTTATCAGGAGAGCACACCAAACTGATGTTAACCAGTACTAAACTGGGAAAACTCAGTCACCTAAGCACATGCACTTAGGGTGGCACATCTTACTTACTTAAATTGCAAAAGTGAGAATAATATGCTTCCTCAGCACTGTGGTCTTAGTATAACAAACGAGATGGATGCTGGAGATGAGCAAATGCCTCAAGTGCCTTTTTTGAGACAATTTCCATTTCTATATGTACAAGCAACACATGACCACCAACATTTGAAGGAACATACTAGCTTAGATTAGTTTTAAAACATTATGAATATTCCATAAACTCATTTGACATTGCTAGCACAATGCTTGCCTTGCTGACTGAAGGTTCACAAGCTTCTCAGCCCTCCTCCTCTTGATGTGTTACCATTGCTAGAGTACCCGATAGGGAGCCTTGGTAGACAGCATGAGTTTTGAGAGAAAAAGTGTCTTGTCTTTTGTAGGAATAATGCTATGTATTCATAAGCTTGGAAGCCCTTTAGGTATGAGAAGTTTTGTCAATTTTATATAGATTATTCTTCCAATTTGTAACTGTTTACAAAGGAAAAAATTAGTTTTTTTCCAGTGGAATCTCACTGGGTTTACAAACTACACTTAAGGGAAGGCCCCATGCCTAGCAGTAGATGGTCAACACACACACACACACACACACACACACACACACACACACACACAAAAAAAAAAAACAAACAAACAAACAAAAAAAAAAAACAAAAAACAAAAAACAAAAAACTCAATGGTATTTTTGAAGGCTTTTTGGTCTCATAATGCTTTGTCTGGGAATTTTTTATTTTTACCCTATAGGTTTTTTGCTTATATATTATGCTTTCCAATTTTGTGTCTTTACGTGTGTGCAAATGTGTGTATCTTTGTGTCTGTATGTATTTCTTGTGTTTTTTCTTTGGTTCTTTTTTGTTTGATTGTTTGCTTTCTCCCATTCAGGTTTGTTGGCTTTTATTTCAACTTATTTTTTCTCTTTCTCTCATTTTTAGATGCCTGTTTGTTTTCTAATGAAAGAGCAAGAACAGGTGTGGATTTGGGTGGGTGGGTAGGTGGGAATAATCTGGGAGGAGCTGGGGGAGGGGAACCATAATCAGAATATATAGTATGAGGCCGGGCGGTGGTGGCGCATGCCTTTAATCCCAGCACCCGGGAGGCAGAGCCAGGTGGATCTCTGTGAGTTCGAGGCCAGCCTGGGCTGCCAAGTGAGCTCCAGGAAAGGTGCAAAGCTACGCAGAGAAACCCTGTCTCGAAAATAAAAAAAAAAAAAAGAATATATAGTATGAAAATGAGTATATTTTCAATTAGAAAAAAAGAAAGAAAGGAATAAAGGAAGTTGCTCTGTCCTTGCTCATTTTCTCATATACGTTATAGTACATTTATCTTGGCATCATATTTTTTTCATCCTTGGAAATATAGCATATGACAGATTGTACAATCCCAAGGGACTGCTGTGATGGATCCCATCCCTCAACCTCTCCTAGTGTCCCAGCGTCTTTGTTGCATCCCATGAATACGTCAACTAGCTGCAGTCAAGCATATGCAATGCTGCATGGTTTTAGGGGCCAGATCATAGCAAGTGGTCTTACATAGGAGTCTTGGGATTCTAGGTAACCTGAGACATTTGCTCCTGCGACTCAGCTGTCGTGCTATAAGACGGCACACATTAGCCCAGTAGAAAGATCACTTAGAAAGGGAAGGGAACAGCCACTCCCACCAACATCCTGGTGAAAGCCCCATCCACGGCCAACACTGACCACTAGTCATGAGAGAAGAGACTTCCCAATGGTTCTGCCCAGCTGAGGGCCCAGATTTCCCCAAGCAGAGAGAAGCTCACCTCACAGTGACTACTGAACTCCTTGGATACACAGAAACTGTGAGCCTAATGATGGTGCTGCTTCGTGCTAAAAGGTATGGATGGGTTAGGTTTGCAGCATCAGTGTTCTAGATAACATTTTGAGCTTTATTGGAAACCTGGGAGAAAGCATTCCATATAAATAATTTTCTCCATAAAATCAACAAGAGCTATGCAGACCTTGGCCAAAGTTTGATCCACGTTAAACCTGCCATAGACTTCACTTTCTCCTACAGTCTTATGGAAGCTCTTGCCTGGGTCAGGATTTCTAACTACTTAACAGTTAGTGTAGTTCTGGATCTATGCGGAAGTCCTTGGAGCCTGTGTTCTGTGTAAAGCTTGATAATGAACCTTGCCTCATTCAGGTTCTGAATCCAGAAGGCTTAGTTTCATCTTGTACATAAGTTACTTTTCTTGTTGCTATGGCCAAATAACTGACAGAAGTAACAGAGGAAAGAGTTACTTGGATGGATTATTTCAAAAAAGTAAAGTGATAATGTCTTAGAAGGTATGGTACAGCAGAAAATTCAACATCATGGGGGGGGGGAAGAAAGCACAGACAAGGAGAACACACGGAGACCCCAGGATAGAGAAAGTCCCCAAGGCTAAGCCTAAGTGAGCTACTTCTTCTAACTAAGCTCCAGGTTTTACCTACCTCTTACCTACTAACAAGGCCATCATATTATGAATCTATCAAGGAGCTAATCCATTCATTAGATCAAAGCCTTCAAGATCTCATCAACTCTGGAAAGACCTGACAGGCACACCCAAGAGCATTCTTTACTAATCTTTTGGGCATCTTTTATCCAATCAATTTGACAGTCAAGATTAACTACATTGAAGTTCTCAGCTGGAAAATACTGAGCTATGACTTTACACAGGACTGTTCGACTGGGTCATATCATCGGGGGTCTGGAGGCTGCATGCTCTGGACACTATTGAGGAAACAACTTCTCTTTTATCAGTGGCACTTCAGTACAGTAGTACTCACAGAATAGAGTACTATAGTTAGTAATGGCTACACAATTGGCTTAGTCCATGTTCTATTGTATCAGAATAGCTGAGAGCAAGCAATTTATAAAGGTAAGTGAATATGGCTCTTAGTTCTGGAGGTTGGAAACTCCGAGAACAAGGAATGGTATATGCTCAGTATCTGGCTAGGATTATAACATGTCCAGGGGCATTATGTGGTGATAGAACAAGTATGCATTTCAGGTTTCTCTTCTTAGAAGACTGGCAACACCACCATGGGAGCACTTCTGGTTTTATCTAATTAACAACACTAATCACTTCTCAAAGGACCAACCTCCAGACCTCCAAATACTATTAACATATGACTGGAGATTAAGTTCCCAACACAGGAACATTGGAGAGACACATTCAAATCACAGCAGCTGTTTATGACAACACGAATTATATTTATTAATGTAAAAAATAAGCACAGTGTTTGGGTAAGGTCCTTAAGTCATGTGTGTGTACATGTGTGGGGTGTACCAAATGCCTGATCTTGTTGGTGTCACAAGATCAGCCTCTGTTCCATGGGAATCACCTAAGAACAAGTGTGTGTGTGTGTGTGTGTGTGTGTGTGTGTGTGTGTGTGTGTGTGTGTAGATGGAGGAAAGATGTGGGGAGGGGAAGGCTTGTCTTCCATTCCTTGGCTCCATGGGGCTCCTCTGCTGTGCTTTGCACTGTATGGCTGCTGCCACTTTGGACGCCTCAGTGCTCCCACCACTCTTTTCTCATTGTAGTAAGCAGAATCCTTGGAAGAACGAAATTTTGTGGCTGCCAACTCATGCTGACCAGTGCACTGTCCCTCTCGTCCAATCCTTCAGACCGTCCCCTAGGCAAGGCAAGTTCTACTTGAGTCTGGTATGATCATCCCACTTCTGCCCTGTTTCTCTTGTGACTTCTTAAACACAGGTGAATTGATGGGGACTTGCTTAGTGCCCTAAAAGTGACTTGCTGCTCCGTGTCTGAGAGCAGTTTTGAAAGAAGAGACAGCAGGGTCGCTGTGCAGTAAGTTGTCTGTGTTGGATCACACAGACAAATGGCCCCAGCACTGCCAGTTCTTTCTTTCATACTCTGATGAAAGAATCCCTGAGACCCTCAGGGTCAAGAATGGCTGAAGGTCCTACCAGTCACGAGGTCAGAGCGGATCCAGACTCACTCTCCTATTACTAAAGTGGATGAGCCCAACACCATAGCCTTCCCCCAAGCTTTTCAAGCTTTTTTTTTAGGCTTCAAGCTAAAGAACCTTACCCTTGCCATCTGGGTCTGGGGATAATCTCACCTCCCACTTGTTTCCCAGACCTCCATCTCCTCATCAAAGAATCTGAGGGTGCACAGAGGTCACATCTGGGGAAAAGCAAGTGGTTTTCATTCCTTACCTATCTGATGACATTTCTTGTTTACTTTCTTGTTGTTGCTTCAATTCAGGAAACTCATCACAGAAGATGGCCTGGGAGCATGGTTACAGGAGTTAAAAAACTGAAGTATTGTGAAAAAGAGGACTAGGAGGAGGGAGAAGAGGAGAAGGAGGAGGGGTAATGGAAGAAGAGGAGGGGGAGGAAAGGAGAACGAAATAGAGGGAGAGGAGAGGCAGCTGCCAGCGTCAAGGTGAGATGAGTGAGATGGAAAATGAAAGACTACCAGTAAGAAGAAAAGGTCACAGTGGCTATTTCTGGTGTGTAAAACATTCCATTATTGTGATTATGTGGGGGGCATTAGTGCTGTGCACTGTGGGAAGGAGTGACTGGATACAGAGCATCCTTCTTTTAGCTTCAGAAGAGGAGATTAACATAGGAAGGCCGTGAAAGCATGGTAGATATGATGTTTCTTCTCTTTGGGAGCTTTGCAAGTTGGGTGAGGAACAAGCCAGAAGAACAGTGTGAGTCTACCATCAACTACAGGAGAGAGCAGTATGAGGTCACAGTATTGGAACAGGTACCAGGCCTGATGTTTTGACTCCTAAGATACTGCAGGCATACTGTACGAGCAGCCCTCCAGTGCTCCATTTTGGGGAGAAATCACCTCAGAACTTCCATCATGAGTCTTTCCTTAGGTCTTCCATTTCCATTGTGAGTTCCCTCATGATCTCTATCCTGGACAATTTTTTAAAGCCTTCCATTCTGGGAGTTTCTTAGGACCTCCATCATCAGATACTTATCAGGCTCACCATCATGAAGTACATATCATGTCCTTCATCACAGGGCATCTCTCAGACCTGCTATCCTGGGGCACCCCTCACGTGTGCCATCATTGGGTACTGCTCATATCCTCCATCTGGACACCTGTCCTCTATCATGGGGCACCTCCCAGGCCTTCCATATTTGGGCATCCTTCAGGCCCTCCATTCTGGAGTATCCTTTAGTCCTTCTATTATAGGAATCACATATGTCTTCTCCTAGACTTGGAGTATCTGGAAGAAGAAGGAGTGTAGCTCAAAGCTGAATCTAGGCATTGCCTATGACCCCAGTAAATATCCCATTTCTAAGACACCAGTGCTGCTGTCCTGCCAAAGAAGGTGTGATGGCTGTTCTTGGTTGTCAACTTGATTACATCTGAAATTAGCTAAATCCCAAAAGTGGAGGGGGCACACCTGTGATGTATTTTTACTTAATTTGAAGTGGGAAGATCCACTTCTAATCTGGATCTTTGAAGTGGGAAGACATTAGTCCAGATCTTTAGAGGTGAGAAGACTCACCACCTCTTATCTGAGCCATACCTTCTGATGGAAGTCTATATAAGGACACTGAGAAAGGAAGCTTTTGCTCTTTGCCTCATTGCTTTTTGCCTCACCAGCAAGTCCATTCCTTCACTGGCATTAGAGCCCACTTCTTCAGGATTCAAGAATACAGTGAAGACCAGATGAAACATCCAGCCTCGTGGACTGAACAACTAACTACTGGACTCTTGGACCTTCCATTCATAGGCAGCAATTGTTGGATTAGCTGAACTATAACCTGTGAATCATTCTAATAAATCCCCTCTATGTATGTATGTATGTATGTATGTATGTATGTATGTATGTACCTATATGTGTATACACACACACACACACACACACACACACACACACGCGCGCGCGCGCGTGCGCGCGCGCACATACACACACTGTCATTCTAGCAGTTCTGTTACTCTAGAGAATCCTGACTAATCTAGAATGCACTATGATTGGGAAGACTGCACTATGACCTCCATGACTTCAAGCAGCTGTTGTTGTCTTTTGGGTTTCACAGCTAACTTGAACAGAGAGATAAAGGAAGGCCATCTTTGCTTTCAGTGGGCACAAGGAATGGCCTCTATTTCAGGGAGTAGGCTAAGAGGCTCCTCTCAGCTCCACAGGGGTAAAGGAAGGCATGCTAGAAGAGTGATGACAGGATGTGTAGGAGGAAGGCAAGTGAGTACCAAATGCAGATTTAAAGGTTTAATAGATGGTGAGATGAGGGGCAGGATGATACAGAAGGGCCAGCAGGAGCTTGATGGAGCTGCTGGCAGGAGGAGGAGCCTGATTTGGAGGCAGCTCACTGGGTTACCAGCTCCACGATGAGAAGGTGTCAGGGAAGGGCTGCTCAGTGGTGGTGCTGCCTCTCTTCTACCCATCATCAGATTGTCTGCATCTTGTCTGGATAATCTGTAAACCTAAAGTCTCTGGCTTGGACAAGTGCTGGGAAGCTGACATCAGTAGCTCTGGAAACGAAGAACCGACCCTGACCTAGAGAGGAGTGTATAGCCCAGGGTACCTGAGAAGATGTAGGAGAAGAGAGGCCCTAGAGGCAGGGGCAGTGAAGGGAGAAGGAAATGAGAGTTGCAAACACTGAATGCTGGACCCTGGGGCACTACCTGGATTACAACAAATATAAGGCTTGTGTCCTGCTTTCTGATGAGATCCCAACACTGAGCATGTGCAGGGCTGGTACATCTGTAAGTGCTCAGTTCACACTTCTGAGGAACACACTTTACAGAGAGAGGTGGTGGACGGCAAATGAGACATTACAAAGAGGATCTCTCTCTGCAAGTTCTAGCTGAATGCTGCCAAGTAGGAGGGCTGTGGGCCCACATTATCCAGCTAACCTGCTTTGTGCGCAGCGAGGTATTCTTTGTGGTTCTGCTTTGCCATGAAGACTTGGTATGCCTTCCCTCCGGAAGCAGTGGTCCTCACAAGCCAGCTCCAGCACTTCTGGTGGTGTGACTGCTGAGGATAAAGGGTAGGGCCATGGCTGCAGGGCAGATGGAGGGGACAGCAGGACAGGTGGGTTGTACACTGGCATCATGACTTCTCTCTAGAGAATGGGATTGTAGTGATTCAGTTTCTTTTGAGTTAACACCCCCAAAGGTGGAACTGGGGGGATGCATGTCAAGTAAGGGAGCCCCAGAAGGGGTCCAGGTAGAAATGAAGAGAGGCAAGACTGAACTAGGTAGAAGGCAGCACATACAGGATAGACATACATATCAAAGTGCCCAGGAGGAGCACTCTCCATTGTAGTGTGGTAGACACATTTCAGAGTTGAATTTTTAAAATATGCTTTGTTGTATTTATTTTTATTTTATGTGTGTGAGTATGTTGCCCGAATGAATGTATTTATACTATGTGCCTGCCTGTCTGGTGCCTGCAGAGGTCAGGAGAGGGTGTTAGATCCCCTGGAACTGGAGTAAGGAATGGTTGTGAGTCATCAAGTAGGTGCTGGGAACTAAATCCAGGTTCTCTATAAAAGCAACAAGTGCTCATAACCATTGAGCTAACTTTCTATCCCCAGATGTGCATTTTTATTTGCTCTAACTTTTATTTATTTGTTTTCTGGTAGTGCTAGTAATGAAATCCAGGGCCTCATGCATACTAAGCATGTGCTCTGCCACTGAGCCACACCCTTAGCTCCTGAAGAGTGTTGTAAAATGTATAAAATAAGATACAAAGGTTTAGACCAAGAACCAACTATAATGACATGGGCTTTTTAAAGTACTGAAAATAATAGATGGGGCATATTAATAGACAGACTACATTATTAAAGTACTGAAAATATCATGAGAGGTTGTTTTCATAGTAGTACTGGAAAAGACATCATGGGTTCCTTCCACATCTGCCTTGTGGAGTGAAGCTGACTGCTTTCCACTGTCCACAAAGTCTAACACACTCAGCTGTGTTGTAAGGTTGGAGGAAAGAGCAAATTTCCAGTAGACATTGGTAAAAATAATGATGCAGCTGGTTTCCCATCCAAGCTTCTGCATGCTCTAGATGAATGCTAGGGGCCTTGAGGTTTCATGGGTCTTCCTCCATATCAGGGGTAGGACAAGGGAAGAACTTCCAATCCTCTGGGCTAGAGCAGGATATGAGAGGAAAGACCACGCTGACCCTCTTCTAGATGCTCATTTCAGAGATCAAAACACAGGGCAAACTGGGTACCTGAGTTTCCTCTGCCACTGCCTATGGACAGGACTTGGGGTGGACCTGGGACACAGAAGCTATAAATTCCCAGGTCCATGAGGCAGATGAAGTGGGTATAGCATGAACTTCTCACACTCCTCTATCTCCTCAAAGTCCCGCTGACCACATGGAGATGTCAAACAATTGCAGAAAGGTGAGCATCCCTACCTCATGGAGCCCTGTTGTTGTGAAGGAGTGGAGGGCAGGGCAGAAGCTAAGGTACAAAGCCCTTGAGTGTTAGTCACGTTTGTCTTTGCTGACACAGAGTACCTGGCAATAGTTATAAGGAAGGAAGGTTCTATTTTATCTCACTGTTTAAAAGGGGATACAGGTGACCATGGCTGGGAAAGCACAGTTAGGGTGTGAACTGGCTGGTCATCTTTCATTTGTTTGCAATCCCAGAAGCATGGAGTAGACAGAATGTAGGGCTTGGCCTTCAAACCTCCAGCTCCCTTCATCAGCACATACCGCATGATCTATTTTTCTCTTGAGAAATCCTCTCTCCTAAATGCTTTACATCCTTCAAAAAAAAAAAAAGCGTCTACACCTGGAAGCCAAGTGTTCAAACACACGAGCTCATAAGAGCATTTCACATTCAGACACGACATGTGGGTGAACTCCAGGTCACACCTCACTGCCTCGTGGCTTCAGGCACCTCTGACTCTCAGTTTCATCTGTGATATTAGAATAATGCTCCTTCTGGGTTCATCAGATAGCTTTTAGGGCAGCAGAAACTTGAAAGTACATCATATTGGCAAGCCAGGCTATGGTGATGTAGAAAAGCCATGTAGATCAACTACAGGGAGGGAGGTTCAAATTCCAGCAAGGAAAGTGCCTAAGCTTCTTCAGGTATGAAAAGCTTTAAGGATTTTGATAAGTGTGTATAAATCAGTTATTCCGTTCAACTTGAGGTTTGCAGTTATTAAAGCAGGCTTCTCAAAGAACCCCTTGACATATAAGTTAGTTAATTGTAAAGGAATGAGAGTACTTGAAAGCAATAATGTTATACTAAAATATTTGACAATTCAGGGCTTTCCCCCACACTTGATCCCAACTAGGAGGTGTTATTAAACTAGGTTCATTTAATTCCCCAACTCACCAATTACATTAATTTACACATGGTAAATTTTCTAAATATACCTTGAGCACCTACAAGGCAAATCAAGATTTCTATTTTGACAGCGAGGCATCAATGATTAAGGCTTTAGTCAAATTTATGTTATGAGCAGTTTTCAAGAGGCTGAGAGCTAGAGTCCATTTCTCCTATATAACTGACCACTCATTTATATCTTCTGACTGAATTCTTTTAGTCTTAGCTTCTGGTATCAGAGTATATTTACTTATGATTTAAAATTCTTCTAATTGGCTTCCTGAAACTGTCTTTCTAACTAATATGAGCAGAGAATTTGGGGGGGGGGGAATGGCTTTTAACAAGTTAGTTCCTTCTGATTTCAAGATTTTATTATTTTTATTTAATGTTTATGAATGTTTGTCTGCATGTATATATGTATGCACACTAAGTATGTGTAAGGCCCACAGAGGCCATAAAGGATCCCCTGGAACTGGAGTTATAGATGGTTGTGAGCTGCCATGTGGGTTCTGGGAACCAGACTTGGGATCTGCCAGAGTAACAAATGCTGTTAACCATTGACCCGACCCTTCAGTTCTTTCTTTTCAGTTTTTATTGGCTGCCGCCCTGCTTTTCATTCAAACAAATAGAAAACACAAAAGGTGCATTTTTATAGTCCTTTACCAAGCTGCATATTACAGTGCAGAAATACTAAAAGGTCTTATAATATGTTGGTATGTGAAATGGCCTCACTGATGGCCGGTGTGTCCTTCCTGATAATCCTGCATTGGCATGTGCACTCAGCTGCCTGTCCTACCCCACGGCAGAAGGTCAGCATGGTGTACTGGCTTCCTCTTGCAAGCTTTTTTCCCATGTGCTCCTGACTCCAAATCCTGCCTACTACCATCTAGAACCCAACCCTTTGAGGTCACAATTGAAACTAGAAATGTCTAAGTCTTTTCACTGGAACCAGAGAAGAGGTGATTGTCCCCTGTGCCCTGAGCTGCAGGATCAAACAGGGAGGGAAATTCCTTAGTCTGGAGGGGGCTCAATAGAGGTGTTCTGAGTAGTTTAGGTCAGTGCTCCTGGCACAGCTTCAGGAGGAAAGTGGAGGGAAATGAATGACTGGTTGAGGCCCAGAGGTGCAGCTTTCAGAGATGCAGGGGGTGGAAGCAAGGGATACAGGGTGTTGGCTGGATGCTGCGGGTGGGATAGAGACAAGATCAAACTAGGATCCTCTCCTGGAGGCCATGGGCAGGTCTGAGGCCAGCAAAAAGGTGTTAGAGGACACAGCTTTGTTTAGTAGAGACTGGCAGCAACGGCAACAAGAACAAAAACTTGTGTAAGTAGAGATGACTTGCCCCTTTCTCCAACAGAGATGGGTAAAACCAGACAGAAGCTGTGCAGTTGGGAACGACATCCCTCCAATGGACAGAGCACATTCCCTGCTCCCACTGTCACGGCAGTTTTGTGGAGCACTGTGTGACAATGCCAGCTCTTTATACTTTCCCTTGTCTCCTCGAGGAGACTCAGAGTAACTGGCCTAGTCTCAGTTAGAGCAGATGTCACCAGGGTAGTTCTTGGAATCCCAACCCAAGTACCTATCCCTCACATTTGAAAAATAGGGGCTGTGATAGCTTCTTCTGACTGACTTTGAGGTGGGGAATTTAGCAGGATAGCAAGACTGTTTGTTGGCTTTGCAGCCAGGTCTCTACCCTGACTTTGCATCTTGTCTTCCCTCCCTCCTCCCTGAGACTCAGTTACTTTGTAAAGAATTCCTTCTTCTCTCATCTCAGTTGTGAAGAGGGACATCTGATTAATGTGATTAATGTGGCACTTGGTTCCTGTAAGTGTTCGGGGGTGGGTGGGGGACTGTGTCTAAGGCACACACTCAGTACCACACGACACATGAATGTCCTTGAGTGCCCACTGTGCTGTCTAGATCAGGGTCTTTCTCAGACCTCAAGTTCTCAGATTGCTGAGAGCTGAACCCCATTTGCTGTTTATGATGAAGAACATTTCTTGTTCTGTGCCAGATTTGAGAAGGGATATTTCTAAGCTAAGTTATATTTAGAAACATGTCTGAGGTGGTTCTGCTGGAGCCTGTCCCCCAGCTTTCCAATTCTGTGTAGTTACTGAGGAATAAAATTAATCCTTCCTCAGGTTAATGAAAGGTTGTGCCAAGTCTGCTTTAAGCCTTGTTGCCAGACTCGGCTGTTAGTCCTTGAGCTTGGGATGTTACATGCCATGGATAATGAGGGTGTGATTATTTCCTCCCCTGCTTCAAAACAGGGTGGCTTGGATGTCTGTGTGGGCAGGGACCATCACAATATTCTCAACTGGACATTACTGCATGGAGAAGTCTTTTCTGAAAATTGAGGACATGATCCCCCTTTCAACCCACATCAGCCCTGAAAAAGGGGACTGTCTGCTGTGATATTTGCAGACTTCTGTGTGTCACTCAGGTTGGGATAAAAATATCAGCGTTTTAATATTTTTTAAAGATTCTATACATTTAAGTGTATGCGAGTGAGCACACCATGGCATTTATGTAGAGGTCAGAGGACAACTAGAATTTGCATCTGGAGGGCACTTTAAAAAATTATGCATTTATTCATTTTGTAAGTGTGAGTATGTGTGTATGGGGGTGGTTAGAATAGACTGGCCATTCTCATGAGAGCCTCTTATGCAAGTATGGAGATAAGCCAAACTGTCTGCATCTACCTAAGCGTGGGCTGTAGGATTTTGGATATGTTAAGTCTTGTTCATCAGGATTCAGTTTTCTTGCTTGCCATGAAGTGGTTATGTCACTGCTGGCAGTTGTGTAGTGAACAGGAAACAGGAAGAACCCCCTTGCTACTACATGCCATTTCAAGTCAGAAGCCACGGCTGTGTTTTATTCCAGAACACCTGAATTACAGGGCTGTTCAACCTTGGGGATCACATCTGATGCTGACAGGAAGATGGGTCTGGTGGGAATCTCTGTGATTCCTGAGTCCATAGCTGCTCCTCATAATGAATCTGGCACCTTGAGATGAATAAGGCAGAAGAGCAGAGTTTCCTCAAGGAATCACAGGGGGTGATGGTCTGTACCATAATAATCTGAATTATTGTTCCCCAAAGACTCAGGTGGTAAGGTCTGAGCCTCTTTTAAGTAGCTCAGCTTGTCTAAGAATGACACTCAGCAGCCTTTATTATTTGCTCTTCAAGAAGGAGGAGCCTAGTGAATTTGGTCAGGTTTAGGGACTTCCTGAGGCTATTTTGAGTTGTTTACTGTTTTAATGAGCTTCCCTGCAGAATGGAGTGTTTCACTTTCCCTTAGAACTTAGTGTTATTTCACTGCCTTTTTTACATTCTGTTTTAAGACGTTTCAATCCAAATGGGAACGTTTTAATGTAGGAGGACACACTATAGGAAACACAAACATAGGAGTTACACAATACCTGCCACCAGCCCCCCAAACAACAAACCAATTGGCCACCGCATGACACCTCTGAAACCATGAAGCATAGCAACTCTTTCTTTGCTCGGGTCATTACCTAAGGTATTTATTGTTGCAATAATGGTAAGCTAACACAGCTTGGCTATGAGGGACAGGTCAGGGGAGCACCTTGCATAGGCGAAATGAAAGCTTGAATGCAGGAGGGCAGGCAGCAGGGGAGGGAGAGGCCCCTGGAGAGGTGGGACGAGTCTCATGTGTGTCAGAGGGTAGGGCACAGGTACACCAGAGGAACTGAGGTCCATTGAATGGGGTGTGAGGGTGGCTAGGCCTGGACTGAAATATCAGGTTTTGGGAAGGAGGGAACCCTGGCTAGAGACCACAGGAAGCTGATGGCATCTGTGTGCTTTTGGATAATGGTAGCCTCTCTGCCCCAGGCATACTAATTTGTTGACTTTGGGAGACACAGTAGAAGTGTAGGGTGCTATAAACAGGGTTGTGAGCTGGAACACTAATTTAATGGCTCTGAAAAGAGATTGGTTGTGAGAACCTAGTCACTCAAAGGGATTGGATTTGAAGAATAGGATGACAGGCACAGTTGTTAGGGTCCTGGAGAAGTCCCACAAAAGACCACCATCAATGTATGCAGTCAGCAAGAACGTTTATTATTCCAGCATGCTGGGATCACCCATCCTACACAAAGGCAAAATGGCCACAACCCCAAGAGGAGCTCACAGGATCCTTTTAAGCACAGCTGAAGGGGAGCTCCTAAGGCAGTTAGGAAACTTTAGATATGATTGGCTTAGGCAAGTGGTAATCATATTAGTATGTTTTAATTGACTAGGGCTAGCAAGGGCTGGTTAAGGCTACAGTTTTTCCATTTTTTAAAGTAGGCTTGGACAAGTTCTAGGCTTTGTCCTTATTTGGTTATCTGCTGACTATGGTTTAGGCATGGCCTGGCCTGGTACTGCACATACCAGGCCTCTTTGTCCTTGCTGTCATGGGTGTTGGAGATTTGATTGTCCTTTGTTTGTGACTCTTTCAGAAACTGCTTGTTCAGTCTCAGGAAACTGAAATTGAGGCCTGAACTCTGAGAGAAGACTGAGCAGCCTGTTACAGTGTCTGTTTGGTCCTTTCAGCAGTATTGTGGAGTCTTATCTGTAGGTAAATATCAGTTCCATCAACAGATGAAGGAAACTCACTTAGAGAATAGCTTGAGAGCCACCAGCTTTGAGGAAGTGAATGGATTCCATATGGTCCATCAGGAACCCTGCCTAGGCCACACAGGCATAAACAGACCTGACTTGAAAGAGATGCCAGCTCTTCCCATGCCTGCAAGTGTAGGGTCAGGAGGCATCTGAGGAAGATAAGGACCTTTCCTCATCTCATATTAGGAGGCAAGATATGTAAAGCAGGTTCCCTTCCTGTAGCTCATCCTGTCTCCCCTGGAAGGGACACAGGCTTTGAGTACAGACACTTATAAGTACCTGAGGAATACAGCACAAGACTCTGTCTTCCTCCTCTCCCCTCATCAGCTGATTGCAGGCTACTCTCTCTCATGTCTCAGCACTCATTCATAATAGATCACACCCTGCTGTAGGTAATTAATCACAAGAAAACTCCCCACTTGCCTTAAAAAAACAAACAAACTAGCCAGGCGGTGGTGGCGCATGCCTTTAATCCCAGCACTCGGGAGGCAGAGGCAGGCGGATCTCTGTGAGTTTGAGGCCAGCCTGGGCTACCAAGTGAGTTCCAGGAAAGGCGCAAAGCTACACAGAGAAACCCTGTCTCGAAATACCAAAAAAAACAAAAACAAAAACAAAAAACTGAAGGTCCAGGGTAGTCAGGTAGTGCACGAATCTAACTATGTGGAGATGTGTGTGAGTTCCAGGCCAGTAATGGCTACATTAAGACCTTGTCTCAAAAAACAACAACAGCAACTATGAAACAAAATCAAAGGTACAAAAGGGCTCACTATTCACTGGCCTTAGATACACAATGCTTAGATGATGTTCATAGGGACCAACCTTAATGAATGCTTAAGGTGGGCTTCATGAAGCCATGGCTCCTTGACCCACCATCTGGACAGGCTACCAATTGAGTGCCCTGTCTTAAGGACAACAGAAAAACTGAAGGGGTGTGAGGGTATGGCAGCATGCTCAGATCACAGCACCTGCCTGAGATGGTTTTGTCAGCTTTAAATCAACATTTGCTAGACTCTGAGTCTAGGTTCTTCATAACTCTCAAATGCTGGAAGATGCTAAAGCTGAGCCAGGAGGCAAGGAGGGAGGGGCCCTGCCAAGAGTGCTACCTTGAGTGCTAAGGCGTGCTAAGCCTGGGTGCAAACTCTTGCTCTGTATGGTTCAGCACAGATTGGCAGGTGGCAATGTGATCAATATACATAAAATGCCGTGTGAGCTAGCAAGGGGTTTTTGAGATATGGTTGTCTTCTGTCATATCAACTCAGAATGTTCTCAAACCAATTGAGGCAGGCAAGCATAAAAAATAGTTTAGTAATTTGACACTGTACTTGGTTTGGGTTACGTACTGCCTTTACTAGCAATGAAATTGGTAGCCTATTAGCAGAAGTACTATGCACACTTCCCCTTCTATGAACAATGTACTTAGTAACCTTGAATCCCTACCTGCATAATGCCATTGATACACCCCTCTCTCAGCACATGGATAAGTTTCTCTTCTCCTTAATAGCCATCAAGTTTGGTCAGTTTCTATTCAGATGTATTCCCAATACATTCCAGAACAGAGTATCAGGGGTAGGATTCAGGCTGAACTGGTTTTGGGCACATGGGCAGTAAGGCACATGTAAACTTCAGTAAGGCCTGAAGTAAACTTTTAGGAATAATCCTTTATTTATCATTTTATAGCTCTACATAATTTGGCATGTATATGGTTAAAGTCAGATGAATTATGGGGAGGAATATGGTAGTAGAAAAATGATTACATGACATAATTTATTAGTCAAAACAGAGATCCATGCTCATTAAACCATAGTAACTAAACTCCTTCTCTTGAACCCCATAAAAAGCCACAAACAATAACTGGAGCTCTTAAACATTTTTGCCCACATGGTCTCTGCTCCCTTGCAGTATGTTTGGGGTTTTCTCATTGCTTTGCCTTAAGTAAAGTTTCTTGGTACTTTTGTAAATCTATGTGGGCTTTAATTAATTTCCTTGAATAAGAGGTCAAGAACCTGGAAACACTTAAACCTAACCCCAAACACCAGCAACAAAATCATGTAAAAACCTAATTGTCAAGAAGGATGTGATTATAATGTGTGTGTGCATGTGAGTGTGTGTGTATGTGTGTGTGTGTGAGCCTGTATGCATGTGTGAATAGATATGGTGCATTTCCATATTCTTGTGTGTCAGCACACTGTGTATAAGCCAGATATTCACTCTTTGCCTGGCTTTTTATGTGGGTGTTGGGGATTCAAACTCAGGTCCTCCCATGTGCAAGCACCTGACTGACTGAGCTATCTCCCCAGCCCTGACCTTAGCTTCAGTTCAGTTTTGGGAGTAGTTAAGAGAACAGGATTTGTATTCTCACCACTGCTGGCAATCTTTGCATCCTGACTGTGTTGCTTTTCATCCTAGTCTCTCCTAAGATTCCTGGCCACACCAAGAGACATCTGTTGGAGCCTACTACCTCATGCATGCCTGAAAACTTCCCTTCCCGCAAGGAAAAGTGGTTTCCATGGCCTCTTAATCAGTGGCTCACCCACAAAAAGCATGCTTAAGTTCCTGTAGGCTCCTGCCAAATGCGATGTGTTTGGGCCTCTTCCCAGAGTTTGTAAACTCTGTGAGAGTGGTTTGAACATGAGCACCTTTGAGTGTTTCTGTTTAAAGTGGGTCCTAAGGTGGGAGATGGATCCTCTCTCTTGAGGTCGGATTTAGAAGACAACATTGCTAGTGTTTTATATTACTTCTGCATTATTCATGTGAGTTTACCTATTGGAGAAAAACATTAATTGGTTATAATAACCTAAGATTGAAATTTCAGGACAAAAGGCTTCTATAAAACGCAGTTTGTGGGTCATTGCCTGTAGTAGGATAGGCCAATCCTGGTGGCCACACCAGCTTAGAAGGCAAGAATATCTATTCATTGATCACAGCATCACAGCCATGTCTCTGAATACAGACAGAGCCTTGAGACCAGACATAGGCCAGTGGATGTTGGCATGGGAGTCCATGGTGCTATGCAAGAGACACTTGTGAAGATGCTTTGGGGAGGCTGTAACCAATCAGAGAATTCCTGAATGCAAGTGTGTCCCAGGCTCTGGCTAAACAGGACCTAGCACTCTCAGAAATGGTCAACGATACTATCTCCAAACCAGGAGCTTGTGCCTTCATGGTGCCAAATGACCCATCCAGAGGGCTCAGTGTTTGAAGAGATGCAAAAGAGGTATGTGAACCCCTCTGTTGCTGGAGGCATGCTAAACTCTAATTAATAGCTTTGGTGACACCATTTACCAAAAAATATCACACATTGGAAACACACTCAGAGCAAGCCCTAAGCCTAGACAGAAGAATACACAATGTAACACATCAATATTTCAACTCTGGGTGCCAAAATGTCCGCAGAGCACCAACCCTGCCTTCAACAGTCAACACATGTTCCTTCTCTACTATACACCACTAATCACAAAATCAGCACTAATTATCTAGACAAAGCTTTCCTACAACTGAAAAAAAGTCGTTCAACATACCACAGGGAAAAAACAGACAGGGGTTATTCACTTCTTCATCCAAACAAGTTTCTTTTTCTTTTAAATCAGTGCCTCATCTACCGCTTAGATTCTGTGGAAGGAGGTGGGAATCAGAAATCTGATCTGTCTTGGCTATATCAGGCCATTAATATGTATGTGGAATTGTTTAAATCCAGAAGTTGCAAAACAACTCTTAGATGCTACAATCAGCATATTAAATATTCATACGGAAACAGAGATAGAGATGGGGAAGGGGAGACAGAGGAAGGAAGAAAAGCAGAGAGGGAGAGAGAGAGAGGGGAGGGGAGAGAGAGCTCACAGTCGATGCCTGTTGAGCTGAACGCAGTCTCTTGATGCAGGGATGACATGTCCACCTGACACACCGTCCCCTGTCAGGCTTTTCGACTTTCCTGCCTGAAGACCCAGTGCTGTTCTTGAGACTGCCTGGGTTTAAAGGCTACTACTGTTCCTCACTGTCACCTTTGCTTTTGTGTCACTTGCCTGGGGAGGCTGAGGTATCCCAGCTCTCGACCCACCTTGTCTCTGCCCTTGTCAACAATCTCCCAGAGTTGCCCTGTCTCCTGTTCCCCACCTCTCTCAGGGCTGGGACACTTTCTCTTCCCATTACAGCAATCTCCTGGCTTTCAGAAGACAAGCCCCAACTCCCTGCCTGGATGGCTGTGGCTCTCAGGTGCACAATTAAACCCCGAGCTGATGAAATCAGCTAGCGCTTATGGGGTGCATTCAGCCATAGGATCCAATTTACTCTACATCTAGTGACATTGAAGAGTAATACACTCGAGGTCACAGGAGGCAGATGGTGGGGTGCAAAGGGCATTGCCTCCGAAGATCTGTGACTGTAACACACACTATCCCAGAGTGGAGCACATAGCCTCCAGGTTCATGTGAGTCACAAGTTCTGAGCCACAATATTGAACAATAAAAAATAATAAGTATTTTTAAGCCTGTCTCTGTGCCCAGGTTTAGAGAGGTAACCATAAACATACTTCCTTGTTTTTCTAAGAAAAAGGCAGATAGGTGATAGTTTCTGAAAATATCCTGTCAGTTTTGGTTTAGATGTTTGAGAGAGGCCAAGGTATTAGTCAAAGGTACACCATGGAGTGAGGTGAGGCGCTAACAGCCTGAGCGGTGCGCTCTCAGCATCCATCTTCAGCAAGTCCAGGTGTGTTTTAGGTCTACACAGTACCCGCCTAGGCAGGGCCTGACCAGGGGCTCTGCTCTTTTCCTGGCTAGGTCAATTTCAGAAAACTCTGTTTCCACCCACTGCTTCTTGATGCTGTTCTTGCAGTGGAATTCTACCCGGCTTTAAATGCTGTGCCCATCAGGGACAATTCTTGTTTGTCTGTAGGGCTCTCAGACCCCACCTTTTAGTCAGTCAACTTTCTACCACATAAAGTGTGCCTTCTCAAGTCAATGTCCGACTCTGGTCACTTCGGTCATATTTCCAGGAAGGAACTGAAGGCCCAAGGGCTTAGATCTTCTCGGATTAGTTTCACCTGACCACCAGCAGCCTACTCCTTCCTGGGGAATAGCTTAGAGAACACACACACTGGCTCTGCCTCGAAAGGTCTAGAGGCCCCAGTGGTGTGAATGCTGGTTGCCCACTGTATTCCATAAGGCCTTCACTCAGAGCACTGCGGTGGCTGGATTTGCTCTTTGCTGTAGCCAGCCCTGCTCAACTATGTCTGACACCCTTACCAGACACCGTTCTTTGATCTCTACATCAGATACAAACGACTGTCCTTAGTGAGGCTTGGTGCTTCTCTGTATTATTGAAGTAGGGACTTTTTCCTCCTTGGCTGTTGAATGAGAAGTACTGGGGATTGCCAGATTTGTCCCACAGTTCAGCCCCAGTAGATTGCACGTGGTTATCCATGCAGGGCAGCACAGCCTAAGTTTCAATTAGCACCAAAAGGGACAGGAATTTGAGCAACAGATAATTGAAATCCCTCATCTAAGACTTCACCAGTCTAAGTTAAAATAATGATACTGGAAAAGGAGGATATTATTCATTTAAATAAAGAGACAGAAGCACAGACTCCTGCTTTGGGTAGTGGCAGACGAGTAGTCTTTTAATAGATGGCCTCTAAAAATCTCATGGAGAAAATAAAAGCTATTTTAGCAAGCAGCAAAGAGTAAGATGAATGGCTGCAAGGCCAAGATTAGGGAGAGGCCAGGAAACTAGAGGAGTGAGCAAGACTCATGGGGACACTGTTGCTTCACCCACAGAGGTGCCCAAGAAGGTATGTTTTTGCTACTCTGTGGGACAGGAGAGATACAAGTTTAAGTCTGGAGCTCACGAAAAAGGGTGATCTTGGAAAAACAGCCACTGCCCTGAGAGCCCCGGAGAGCTAAGCAGTGGGAGGTAAAGGGAACTGAATCCCGTCAGGCAACGTCTATAAAATACCTGCTCGCTATGATCAAGAAACTGTGATCAAGAGATGGCTCAGAAATCTGGGAAGGTGAGTGAAACACAGAAAAAGCCTAGCTGAGGAAGCAGAAACAGAAATCTTAAAACTCGTCCAAGTCCAAACCCAAGGTTATCACTCTGGGGATGGTTTGGCAGAAGTTGAGACATGGAAGAGAGATTTGGTTAGAGTTCCACACCAGGCACTCACACCTGCAAGGATCAAAGTGACAAGAGGATTAGTTCCAAAGGCACAGAACTGAGAGGATTCACCACCAGCAGATTCAATTGAGGGGAAACTCCAAGAGCCGTACTTTAAGCAGGTGGGGCACCATCAAGTGAAAGGTCACAGACTGCGGGAGGATGAAGATCAAACCAACTGGAGGATGAAGACAATGCAGACAGGCGCCTGCAGGATCCAGCGGTTACATTACCGCCTCAGGAGGCATCTGAGCCCTAAGGAGCTTGGCTGGGCTCAGGATTTTGATAAGGTAGAAGCTAGGAAAGGGCACCCAGTTCTTCCATCCTGAGGATCTCAGGAGGATTCTATTTCTTAAGTTTAGTGATGATTACTTGGCCAGTTGCTTTAAGACAATTTATAAACTGTCTTGATGGCACAGCATTAATTTCAGCATACAGGATATAGAAGGAGTAAGATTGTATGCGTTCTTAAGGCAAGCTTGGGCTACATAATGAGGTCCTGTCTCCCAATAAGTAAAAGTAAATAAATGAATGAGTATTTTCTTAGTTAATATAATTATATTTGTATTCAACACACGAACATGATGACACAGGCAGAAAGCAGCAAGAATACCACTGATTTGATCCGGGGAGCCCCATCCCTCTCTCTAAACTCCGCCCTCTCAGAGAATCTCCAAGAAAGAAAAGGTGCCAAAAAGCCCAGTTCTGAATTCTTGCCGGCTATGATGGCTCCTCCCCTGAAGTTGTCAGCAGCCCAGGACCCTGCCTAAAGCAGTCACTGTTTTACAAACCCAGCTTGTGGAGGACACGTCATCACTCCTCGCCTACAGGGTATATATGCTCCCTGCATTAGTTCCGTTGTGTAACTTTCTCCAGCCCCAATCTCTGGGACCAGAGGGCTCACCTGGGAGTTGCTTTGCTCAAATATACCTGTTCTTTCACTTTTTAAATTTGACTTGATCTGGCATATTGTATCAGCAGAGAAACCTTTTATTATCACATTATACAGAAAACTTATTACCTTTCAGCCCCTTTTCCTTTTTAAAGTAACCCCTAGGTTCTGGAGGAGCTGGATAGTGCAGCCTGGGAGCATAGGGCACAGGTCCCTAAGGGCCAGACCTTGGATGTGTCCTTCGGGACCTGGATTATCATTTCTCTCCCCAGCCCTAAGCTGCCAAGTTTGTCATGAGACCGTGGGTGGCCAGTAGCAGGCTGTGCTGGGGACTCAGTACCACCATGGTAAGTACCAGCCTTCCCTCTTCTCTCTCTTCCCAAGCCTCTTTTCATTGTCCTTCACTGTGCTGGCCTCAATATGCACCTCTAAGTAAGTCAGTAGAGGTGCAACAGTGCTGCAGTTGTGAGGAGCCTGGAGGAGTTTTGGGGCACATTGATCTTCTTCTTAGGGCTCACCATTTCTAGCTCATTCATTCTAGCTCATTCGTTACTTAGCACAAGGGACATCTCAGTGTCCCCAGGAGACACAGTGGCCTGAGCACCAGCTCTGACTTCTGAAGACCTACTTAGCCTCTCTGGGAAAGAGTTTAACTCTAGGTCAAGGTGAAAATTTCAAAGTTGGAAGAAACATTAGAAGAAATGCAATGCTTTACTATACTGTTTAATACTGTTTGATTAATAGAGAAGGATAGGTGGGAGGACAGAGCCCTGGGAAGGAAGCCAAGCCCTGAGACCTCAGCACAGGGATAAGGAAGCATGTGCAACCCCTTTCCAGAGCATAAAGTCAGCCTCCCCTCCCAAACTTCAGAGTGAACCTCCATCACCTGTTTTTTTTTGGGGGGGAGCATTGCCAGACCATCCCTCCAAATGTGTTGTAGAAGAGGACTAGAGAGAGGGTGCAGGGGCATTGTTTGGGAAGGAAGGAAGGAAGGATGGATGGAAGAAAGGAAGGAAGGAAGGAAGGAAGGAAGGAAGGAAGGAAGGAAGGGAGGGAGGAAGGAAGGAAGGAAGGAAGGAAGAAAGGAAGAGAATGCAAACAGATCTTCACCCTGATCTTCCTGAAGGTGTAGAACCTTCTGCACTCAGTATACCTATGCCAGGCATTGACACTCCCGTGTCTCCTTGGAGATTTGCATCCCAGAGACAAGGGCTAGACCCATCCACTCCTGCAGAGTCTGTTCCCCAGGCTTGTGGGCACTGTGTGAGTAGTGACACCTCACAAACAAGGCAGAGAAAGAATGGGGCTTGAGGTTGAGCGGGGAACCGGAAGTGATTGTCCAGGTGCCCGGTAGAACTGTGGATGGAACAGGGGTCCACCAGACAAGCAGTGAGGAAGAGTAATCCCTGAAGACAAAACTCTCAGGTGAGGGTAAGACCATCACTGGAGACATCCGTTCAATCTTTTTGAAAGGAGCTCTTGGCAAAAAGAAACACATAAATAAACACAAGAAACCTGAGTTATTCTGCCTGCAGTTTGGCAAATGGAGGAAAAGTCCCAACAATTTGCTCTAATAGATTTTCAAGGCATCTTACCAACCTCGCATTTTTTTTTTCCATTTAAAAAAACTGGCAAATGTGGCACATCCCCACACAATCCCAGCCCTAACCCTCGTGGATTGGCTCACCAACCAATCCAGCATGGACTAGACATGGGCAAAAGCCCAGGCACAGATGGCATCATCTGGTGTTCTGTCAAGAGCCACACCTACTCTCTAGGCAATGTCCTGGTGGCAGTCCAAAGAAACCTTTGGCTTTGTTTTTTCTCCAGAAAATGGGCTGAAAACACCGACAATCTCATGAACTAGCCAAATGGAACTAGCATTAGTGTCTAGGTAAAGACAGAAGGGACACACACTCATGTCCCTTGGGGATGGGGATGTCCCTCTTGATGTGGTCTACTAGAGAATATTTGGGGGTAGATTTCACATTCAAACCATGTGATATTTCTCCTCACCTTTTAAGAACTTGTGGAGCCTTGTTTAGAGGGAGGCTGGGGCATGCTTGTTCTACATTGTAGAGAGTGTCAAACTCCAGAGAAAGCATAAGTACTTTTAGTTCTTGGCATCAAACTTGGTTTAACTTGGTTGTCTCCTGTTAGTTACCAGGACCCAGAACAGACAGGGTTGAGAGGTAAGAACACATGAGGCTGTGAAGGCTCCTGCTAGGGCTGTTATTTCCCTGGGGATAAGGGGAAGGGGTATATAGACCTGTGGCGTTCTCCTCTCTACATGACACCTTTTGTCTAAAGTGAGACTTACGCTTCCTCTAACATGGCAGTTGTGGGTCAAGTCAGTCTCAAGTTCAGAACTCACTGAGCCTAATCCCAAGGTGTGGACAAGATTCTGTCCAAGAAAGCTGTGGACAGGATTCTGGGACCAGCCACTCCATTTTTCTAGTGCCCTCCCTACCTCCCCCTTCCTCCCCTACTTTGTGGCTCAGCCTCCCTAACTAGGACAGAGCCCCTGCCCTGAGCTCTGTGTTCTCCCTAGCAAATGTACAGAAGGATCGATCACTCTCTGCTCACAAGACTGTGGCCCTCTGCCCATCAGCACAGCTGGGGTAAGCCTGGCACGTGCACACCTCCCTGTCCAGCATCTTGGTTTCTAAATTCTCCAGCCCCTTCTTCCCACCCTGTGCTCTTCTTGTTCAGGTCCTACCACTCAGACTCCCTTCTTCCTCCTAGGAAGACTTCTTCACTTCAGCTCAGGCCTGTCCAGAAACCAGCACCTCTAGGTGAAGGTTCCCCTTCTCCAAGCTCCCTCACACATCTACCATGCTCTTGTTCTGTCTATGACTAGGGATAAATCCTGGGACTCTGAGGACAATGACCTTTCTACTTCTCATGCTTGCCCACTCCTATCACATAGGATCTCTCCAGCAATATTCTCCCATCAGTTCCTACATTGAACACCCATGTCTTATTCTGTTTGCTTTCTTTGAACACACACTGTACATACATGTGCAACAAACAGTGGCTAAAGTGGTGCTCAGTGGTAGTCTGCCTAGTATGCTGGATGTCCTGGGTTGGATGCCTAGCATTACAAAATTAAATAAGCAAATAAACAAAAAAGGCTGCTATTTACATCTCTTCAGTAACATCAAATATTACCCTATTTCTAAAAACAGCAAACTTCAAAAGATGCTGCTCTGTGCACCATATTCAATCTCTATCTCCCATGTATGCTTGCATCCTTTTAAGTGAAGTGCGAGAGACTTACAGAAAAGTGTACGCATCATAGGCATGGGTAGAGCTCCAGGGGAGGTCAAGAAACTAGAATGCCCCAGAACCTATGGCTCCTTCCTGTGCAGGGCCTACTGTTCTGTTCTCCATGGCATGGTTCTCTGGGTATGGAAGGGTTCTGTCCCATCCCCTCTGGAGTCTACTCCTCAGATTGCCCCCTCCCTCCAGTCCCTGAGGACTTTCCAATGATCACTCACCTCTTCACTGGTCCCTTTAGTGCTTAAGGCTTAGTTCTGTCCTGGCTCATGTTTGCACTCAGACCTCTCCCCTGAAACCCAAGCCACACATCCAATCCACCTGCTCTGTGCCTCTCTTCCATGCCAACACACTAGCTGAAGTCAAGACAAGACCTGCCCTGCTCATTTTACATGCCTCCCTTCCTGCTGCATAATCTTCCCCCTCCAGGGGCCCCATCCCTCTGTCTCTTCATGTCACAACACAAACTCATAGGTAATTCTTCTAAAAGACATTCCAGTCTACTTATAAAATCCCTGGTAGCAGAAGTGGTCCAGCCCCACTGGTTTTCTTCTGGATTATGGTAACACCTTTAATTTCAGGGCTCTGCTGCCTACTGCCTTCTGAGGCAACATCACATGGCTCCTCATGCCCAAATCAGAGCCCAACTCATTTTAACAGACAAGGTCCTTGGGTCTACTTACACACCCCTACCTGTTCCTCTGTCCTAGTTTCCAACTCTCACATCCAGTAGTCTCCTGGCTTCAATCATACCAGGTCATTCTTCATGTGTGTCAGTATAGTTCTTATCACAGAGCTTTTATACTGATTGTCTCTGCCAGCAAGGCTTTTCTCAAGAGCACCTCTTGGCTTAGGCCTATGGCTTTGTCATGAAATGTCACCTCCTTAGCAGTCCCTCTGTGGTCACTCCTTAAAATTTATCTCCCATATCCATTTGCAAAGTTATTTTTCCCCTGCATACTCCTGTGGTTTTATTTTTGTTTTTCCACTGCCTGACTTCACTGGAATGCCAACTCTATGAAGGGGGAGCTTGACCTGTCTTGTTTACTGCAGATCCCTGGATCAGGGCTGACACATTCTGTGTGTTTAATAAACACAGACTCATGGGTACATTTCAAGGCGATGTTGACCAGCTCTGCAGGATCCCTGTTCCCCCAGAAGAAGGTTCCCTTCCCCCCTCATTTCCTGGTTCCCTTTGCTGGCACTATTCATGAAATTCCTAATCTGGTTCTAAGTACCCATCTCTCATTTAATTATTGCTGTAATGTTGCAGTTAGTAAAGGAAAGAAGCATTTCATGAAATGAAATGAAATCAAGGCATAATAAATGTCTCAAAGAGAAAACTCTGCTAGTCACCTCACACATGTAACCTCAGGGCCTGTGGTGCAGATCCAGACCCAAGGCCCCTGGGGAGTGTGTCCAGCTGCAGTTTCAGGTCACCATCTGTTCCAAGGGACAGAGTGCAGGGCCACAAAGTCAAGCATGACCGTGTTTCCCCTGGGATCCCTGTGCCATGCATTCTTGAAGTGGGAGGTGGGGACAGAGGATTGAGGAGGGAGTCCTGTGATTCTAGAAGTGATTGCACATAGACAAAGGGGTTCTGCTGCAGCAGATTGTGTTTTAAAGGATAGAAGTGCTGGTGTTCTGCCTCATGCGCCCCCATACTTACACCTTTATGAGATATAGAAGTTGTTTTAATCCTTGGAACTTTTTTTCCATTTCAACGGAGATATTAATTTTTCACTTTTAGATTTATTGGAGGATTAAAGAAGATAAGTGTGGGCATTAACTGGCTTACAGCAGTTACTCAGCAAACTGTGGGATTTATCTCTACCCTTAGCATCATTTGGAAGCACCAGTTTCTAACTTAATCTGCATTCCACACCTTTCTCCTTAAGCCGGTTTACAGAACTGGCACTCTTTGAGGGCCAGATGACATCACAAAAATGAAGCGGGCAGCAAGCTTCATTTATCGGCCCCCACTCTGTGTCTATATCAAGTCCTTTGTTACAGCTCAGGGCACGATGTTGGATGGCAGGCTTCCTGGCCAGGTTCTCTATCCTAAACTCCCTGTCCTCCAGTTGGCACTCCACCTCTCTGAGTCCAGCCTCAGCCACAACAAGATATATGTGATCCCAGTCCAAATGAAGTCACTTGGGTGGAAAGCAGTGCTCACACTGAGTGCTTAGGAAATCAGGCAGCAGGCTTGTTAAAATGCAGGTTCCCAGGCCCGACTCCACAAGAGTAGGTCTGTGCTGGAGAGGAAAAGTGCATTCCCAAAGCATTCTCTTCCCACAGGGACCAGAGCTTAAGCAGGGGCACATTGTGTGGCGTGCAGTCTCTGGCGCATAGTGGGTGCTCACCAAAGTTACTCCTGCCGTCTGTCACTACTGTTAGTCTGCTCTCACAGCTTTAGAGCTCCTGTCTGCTGTCTGCCTCTGTCCAGGCATCCACTTGCCTACAGATCCACAGTGCCTGGGCAATTGTGGTGCCCAGCAGGGTACCATTGTGCTCCCTGTCCTAACTCCCTCTGGGAAATCTTGGGTGTGGAAATCATTTTGATGACATGCTGTGGACCAGGAAATAACATGGAGGGATTGCCTATAGACAAGGATCTGCTTAGAAGAGGACAGACAGAACCTCAAAAGCCCAAGTTTGTAAGCCCAGAACAGCGACTCATTTTTTTCACTACTGACTGATTTAATTCCCCCCTCCCCTGCTTCGCTTTCCCAGAATGGCCCTGTGTAGCATTCCTGTAACCTCACTGAGAGTTGCTTTGACAATAGAAAAGCACAGTTGACTCGTCAGTGGATACACTGAAATAGGTTCAGTGAGAAAGGAAAAGAAACAAAAAACAAAAAACAAAACAAACAAAGAAAAAAAACCAACTAAAGCCACACGTGGATGCCAAAGATTTCTTGTGAGCATCACCACAGCCTTGGGGAGCCTGGCTTCTGAATAGCACTGTGCTGGGCTGTAGCTCCTCTGAGGCTCCACAGCTGAGCACTCTGGGGCCTTGACAACATCTGCAAAGAACCTCCAGGGAGAGAAGGCACCGGGCTTCTCCCTCCAGGCCCCAGGATTAGAAGTCCCAGCTGGCCATGTCCAGGCCAGCTTTGATTCAATTTAGAGCTTGATTCTGAGTGTGTCTGTTCTAGTCCATGCCGAGTGCACTCTCCTCTTGGCAGCTGCCTGCTCTCCTCAAATGGCCTGGAGATTTCTTTCCTGTCTGCAGTTTGGGTTGCAGAGGCATAAACAGAGTGCACAGCAGCCTTTTGGCTGGGCTGAGGTTCTGGGAAGTGTTTGAGCATGGAAGCCCCCATCTAGACAGGACTTGGAGACAGGCCCTGCAAAGGGGACTCCATCCAGACATTTCTAATGGAAAAAGCAAAACAGCTCTGGGTTCCCCAGCAGGGAACCCATTCTCTGAGTGTAGTGAAAAGGGAAGCTGGGTCGGAGGGAGAGGACCTGGGAGCATCTCTTCCTCCTCCTCCGGCAGCACAGACCCACACCTACCCACTGCAAGTGTTTTAGTTTTCCTTCCAAAAGAAGTCACTAGAAGCTGGCACAGAAGGTATGCTTTGTATTTCCTGCTGAACAATAACAACCATCTTGACCACCAAAGGCATTCAACACCTCTAATCCTGAGACCCAACTTTAAGAAGCTCTTATCATATAAAGAGACAGCTTGATGTCTGAGATGAGACTCTGAGTGCTGTAACACCTTTGGGACAAAGGTGCAGGTACCAACTCGCCTTGCTTAGAAGAGGACGGGGCTTCGCTGCAGGATATGTGAAGAAGCAGGCCAGCCATCGGGCTGGGATAGTTAGCAGGTTTCATGAAAGCTGGCTTCTGATGTGGACACACAGGCTACCATTCCTTGACCCATGCCATTTATCTAAGGTCCCAGTGTTTGATACCCTCGGAAGAGGTAACACCTCCCTCAGCAGAACATGAGGTAAAAACACCATTCCCTTTCCAAAACTTGATGACAAATCTCAGCTCTGGGTTTTCACATGTTGCTGCCTGTGCACCTGTGCCCAGGAGGGCAGATGAGCCACATCCTTCTTACTTTAGGATGACACAGACATGAAGTGCAAGATCCTGGGTCTAGATGCAGTTGGTACCATATTCAACTCATAAGATAGATCCACAATGCCCTAGCTGGGTGAGGAGCTGGCTCTTCTCACTTCATTGTCTTGACTTCCCCTTTATTAGTAAGGCGTATTGTCTAGTCCAGACTTAGGGTGCTTCTTATAAAGGCAGGAGTAGACTACACTCACCATGAATATCGCACACAGGTCTTTCTCCAAACCCTCATGTACCTGTGTCTGCAGTATGGGCAGTGCCTGGGTAAGCCTTGGAGGTAAGGCTCATCTGAGCCTGCCTCAACTCACAGCTGCCTGGGCCCAGGAATCTGGCTTTCCACACAAGTTTATACTGTTGATTGCAATCATGGTCTGTAACATGCATAGAGCATTCACAGGAGACACCTAGAAAGACCTTCCAGGCCAGGGCTGGCCCTTGAACAAGCTCTCAGCGTGGCCTTAGGGGTCCAGGATCACCCACCCTAGTGCTTATCTTTCAGAACTTAGACCAAAGAGCAGCCCAGAACCGGAGCTGTGCCTTGCTCCACCCTCCTTGTCTGACTCCATAGGCTTCCCACTTCCATCCACACACTCATCCTGTCCAGTGTACCCTCCCTCCTACCTTGAGGCAATTCTCTGCCTCTTAGTCTTTGCAAAGAAGTGCTGGTCCTCAAGAGGACCACAACCCTTGCTCTTCCTAGGATATTAGGAAAGGGAGGCAGCTGGCCATTGCGGGAGTCATGCTGGTGGCACAAAGAGAGCTAGGCACAAGGCTCCCCTCACCACACCAGTCCCAGCTTCATCAATTCAGAAGCCATCAAGAGGTAACTTCTGGTTCAGGCAGGAAAGCCATGTTCAAACAAGGAAAAAGCTATTTCAAGTATGCCAGTGACTTGTTGACAGCCTCAGTCTTGGAATCTACAAGCAAGCAGGGGTATCCTAGCATCCCTCAGGGGTCATCTCGTACCCGGAGAACCTCCATATGCACTAGAGCCTCTAGCATTCCACTACATGGGGCTGCCTTTCTCCCTCTTCTGGTTGGACAATGACAGTGGGTGATGGTGATGGTAATTTCATGCTTTAATTAGCGCATTGAAAAGCTTTTCTTTTATGAATAAGACTGTGAAAGCTGTCTCTTTCTTTGCTAGGAAAAACCTCTTTCAAAACCTGAATTCTGTAAAGTATGGGATGCTGTATATATAGTAAGATAAGATGGGAATTGGTGCCGTTAGGATCTCCCACTCAGCATGGATCTACATAGGCTGTTGGAGACCAGGCTCTGTTATATGAATATTTTACAAAAATGAGCCTTTGACAAGGAAAACAACCCTGCTCCCTCCTTTCTGGCTAGGTTCAGTGTTTACAGTGGTATCTCTAACCTAGACCAGATGTTTCCCCACAAGTGACACACCAAGTTTCATTTAAAGGTCAAGCCTCCAAAGGCCATCTGTCCTCTGGTAGGTGGATGCCTGCTTTGGTCGTCAGTTCTGTTTCTGAAACAGTATCATTTCTACAAGGACAAAACTGAGTGACCAGCGGGTAAGGCCAACTAACAACCCTACTTGGCTCTCTGGGGGTCCCCCAGCTTATCACATGCAGACACCCCTCATGGCAGACAATGGCCAGGCTTCCTTGGCTACCCTTGGTGATGGTGTGCTTGTGTGAACATCCTCACCCTGTAGGGTGTATAACCAGCTGACAGAGGCCTTACCTCATGGGACAAGTAGAAGGCCGCAATGCCCAAAGGCCAGAAGCAGCAGAGCATGGAGAAGACGCTGAGCCCCAGGTGGTCCCGTGGGGGCATCATGAGGAAGTTGTCCTCACTCTCTGTGTCGCTGGAGTAGTCACTCTGCAGAGACAGTGGGAAGGACAGGGGGGAAGTTCAGTGAACGAGTAATGGAATGCCACCTGGCTGGAGCAGGCCCTTCCTGGCTGCTGTTCCAGCTGCTGTTGCTAATGTTCTTGGTACCATGATCACCAACAAGTGTGAACCTCAAATAAGGGTGCATCATTGGAAAAATTGGTCAAATCTCTTAGACATCGAAATAGTAGGCTGTTTTCCATGTTACAGAAAACAATGGTGATACAAAAGGTCTTCAGCTCACCATGGTTTAACTTACTGTTTGTTTGTTTGTTTGTTTTATTTTATCTTTGTTTTAGTTTACCATTGATTTCTCCAGGTGTTAAATCCATCCTGACTTAGGACACCTTAGACTTATAATGGGTTCAATGGGAGGCTAGTGAGGAAAATCATGTTTCAGAAATCTCTGGGATCCTGGTGTGGGGTAATGGGGATAAAGATGGTACCCTTGAGGACTTTCAGGAGGCATGCCCTACCTGTATCTTGCTTTTTGTGCTCAGGACAGGGTGGGGCTAGTGTGGACAGAGGGAGGATGCTGTCTCTGGATATATTCAAGTTTCCTTTGATGCTGATCAGAGTCAGGATATGAGGAGCCCAAGTTCCACCCAGATGTACAGCCTCCCTCATGAGGATGTGACAGCTGTTCTGGGAGCAGCTGCCTGTGAATGTAGCTCTCCCTTCACTGTGATACAGTGGCACTTGGGACTCTCACAGACCTGGTGAGAATTTCCTGGGAATCTGATGTAGGTGGTTTGGTGGGTGGGCTGGGAACACCAGCGAGGATGATTCTAAGACTTAAAACCACTACCTAGCTAACTCGTAGGGCTTGTACATGCTTGCTTCCCGGATGTTGGATGGACACCCCTGGCTGGCTCCACTCACTGGATTTTATCTCATCAAAGCATATGCCATGCCCTTTGTGCTGACTCATCAAAAACCAAGGTTGCCTTCTCCAACTGTTTATTTCACACAAAGATGAAGCCCTAGCTTACTCCAGACACTGTTTCTAAAAACAAAAAAGAAACAGAGCATCTCCTCTTCAAAGAGCTTATTATCATTCCGATCCTGCCACAGCCTGGAGAAGCTTGAAAATGTTCTACGGAGCTTGGCTGTGGGATGATTCCACTTGACACCTGCCACACCAGGCTATCAGGCTACCTACCCACCCATCCCCCCAGCAGCCTGGAGCCACTCATACACAGATGCTCAAAATCCCCCAAATGAAAACGGTGTTGTGTATAATTTTACACATAAAACTGCTGGAAGCCCTAGTCACCAGGCAGACAGCAGAGCACTGCACTGAGAGGTCAGGGACTGTATGTGGGAACTTGGTTTCTCTGTAGTGAATAGTGAAAACAAGCACAGGCTGTTGCAATCACTCACATAACAAACAAGGGTTTCTCTGGGTGGCCCTGCCATGGAAGCTGATAACCCACTGCCCGGACAGGGCTGGTTCTCCGCATCACACACAGGGAGACCTGAGGGCCAGGGGTCCCATGCTTCATTCCCCAGAGCAAAAGTCACCTCTGGAGGTCATAAGGCCAGCTCCCTACCATGTCTCTGTCCTGCCGATCACTGTTTCTCTCTGCCCAAGTATGAGTCTTCTGCCTGGTACGGTGTCCCTTCTGAGTGTCTGGGACTGTACAGTGTCCCTTCCACAGAACTACATCTGTGGAATTAAGTCATTTTATTCTGTACGCAATCTCCCATATGGTCTCCAGAACAGTAAAGGAAAATGAAAATTACTATCATTATGGCTATCTGAGATGGAAATCAAAACAGCCGGCAGGGATGCATAATTCATGCAGGATTCGAGGACTGCACTGGCCAGGCCTTGCATAGCATGGGACCACCTATTAGGATGAAGCACACCCCGTGCTCCTGTTGTCACATGGCACCCCTTCACATACAGCCCTGTCACCTCTAGATCCTCTATAGTTCCTTCTGAAAACCAGGAATGCGGAGAGGAGGTCCACGACCACCATTGTGCACTCGAACTGCTGTGCTGGAGGGCCATCTCTGCAGGAAGTGCCTGAGAGCTTAGCCTGTGACAAATCCACCAAGGGTCTAAAGATCAGAGGGCAAAGGCCATCTTCTTTCTTCAGATCCTCACCTTCTTGACCTGCAGGTCAAAGCTGCCCTGATGTGAGCGGAGGTTTGGGCGTATGGGCCACAAATCTGTGCATGCTTGTTTAGATTCTTAGCTTTTGATTTTTTTAGCTTATGAAGAGTTTTGTGCTCCTGAGGTCATTGTGCCTCATAACACCTCTGGAGATAATTGAACTTTTATTGCCATTTCCATTTTATAATGGACAAAGCAGAGCCTGGGGAAGGTTGACACCTTTGCCAATGGCACTGAACAGCCAGCCCCTCACTGTTTAGTCCAAGCTTTGTGCTGTGTTTGAACTCAGAGCCAGCTGCACAGAAAACCGTTTGGCTTCACCTGTGTCTATATGCTGCTTCCCTCCGGCCACCAGGGATTCTGATCATCTCACTTCTAAATTGGTGTAGGCCAAGATGGTTGTGTAGGTGTGGCAGCAGCCACAGAGGTGCTGATATTTTCCCATACAATCAAGACTGGAATCTGCCGCTCTGTAGCCCCCCAAGCATGCTAGGACTATAGTGTCTGGCTCTACCTGTCTCTGAAGAATTACATCACTGTCCCTATTCTGTGAAGAAGTGGGTTTCAGAACAATAAATACTCTGCAGATTCTTAATCGAACCACACACTGAAGTTATGGAGTTGTTCTTGCATGACATCAAAAATAATTAATCAGTTTGATTAAAATGGATTTTTTAAAATTCAAGAAAAGTTACAGAGAAGATAAGAACATCCTGGCTTGTAATCCTTCCTTTGCTCTTCCATCTGGGTCCTCATGGGTTTAAGTGGCCATGGGCATAGAGCCACCAAACAGGGAGGGGAGGAGATACAGCTGGCCCAAGAGATGTGCAGATTCCTTCAGCCAAGGAGATGAAATTTGCACCACCCATGCAGAAGAGACTCAGCTTGTAGGGCAGCTGTCTTTTAAATCCCCTCCCTAGGTCACTGTCTGGAACATCTGCAGCAGATGGGAAACACTCACAGAAGTTCAAGATTCATGTTATGTCTCCTGGTGAGCTGCAGGAAGCGAGGCAGAGGCAAGCGGGCTGCTGGCTCTGCAGCCTGGGCCCCCTGATTGGGCGGTCCCCTGAGGGGCCTATCCCCCCACTAGGCTGATGGGTCTCAAGCCTCATATTATTATTTTTTTTATTGTTAAATAGTCACAAGGTCAAGTTTTGTGCTGATCTTCACCCAGTTCCACACTCACTGCAGCTAAGTGAGCAAGTGCTACCCGCTGTTTCCAGGGAGCGAAGTTTGATTCATCTTTGTTACTTGGACTCCCTCCAGGTGTCATGACCAGTGTGGGGACCTGGAGTCATCCTTCTTCCTCCACCTGGTCATCTGGGCAAGAAGGTCACCATTTGGTCTTAGGAGGCACTCTGGACGGGTTCATTATACTAGGCCAGCAGCTGCTAGCCACATAGACCCATGCAAACCTAAATCACTTAGCATTAAATACAGCCAACAGCTGGCTCCTTGGACTCACCACACATTCCATTACTCAGAAGCCACAGTGTGCAGTACCTGTCAGTACACTTCTCTCATGTTCACGCAGAGCTCACTAGCTCAATACATTAGTGGATTCTCCCCGAATGTCATTTCTCATCAGGGACTCTCCAACACTTGACAGACTGTCTCAGTCTTCCATGACCTAGCTAGAGATTGTCTGCAGTGCTGCTGCCTACTATCTGACTTGGTCTACGCTCCTGGCAGGCAAAGATCACAGGTATTTCCTAGTACAGGGAGGGCTCAGTGAACCTTTGCTGGTTAAAGAACTCACCTGTGGCCTTAGCCAACAGAAACACCAACTTCAACTAAGAAATGACTCCATCAGATTGGCCCATAAGCAAGTTTGTGGAGTATTTTCTTGATTAATGATTGATGTGGGAAGTTCTAGTCACTGTGGATGGTACCACCTCTTGAAAGGTGGTCCTGGGTTGTATAAAAAAAAAAAACAAGCTGAGTGAGTCATGGGGAACAAATTAGTAAGCAGCATTCTTCCATGGTCTCTGTTTCAGTTCCTACCTTGAGTTCCTGCCTGGACCTCCGTCATGGTGGTCTGGAGTTGATGCAATCAAAGATGAAGCAAACACTTTCCTCTGGCTTTTGGTCATGGTATTTATCACATCAATAGAAACAAAGCTAATAAAAAGTCTGTGTTCTCTGCTTTGTTCAAAATCAAGTCACATTAAAAGCCAGATATCCCCTATAGCCATATTGTATGGTACCCGCATAGCTCACAGATCTGGAGTCTCACAAACACAGAATACAGGAAGGCCCATTTCAGGATACGAGTACAATTGTCCTAAACAATATATTAGCCATCTTGGGCATATGTGAGGAGCATGTGTTTAGTTTCTCCTGTTTGGCCCTGGGTTCCCCATAGATTGAAACTGTATCATGAGGTAGTGAAAAAGAAGCAAACTAAACCCGCAACAGCTTGAGGATGTAGTTCAGTTGGTAATGTATTTGTCCAGCATGTACCAAACCCCTGTTTTTGATTCCCAGCACTACATAAACTGAGCATGGTGGGTCCTTTTTCTGTTTGCATATTGGGTTCCCAGATAATTTTTTATAAAAGAAATAACAGTTATTAATAAACTTTGGAAATGAGTAAGTGAATGATCTACTCAGAAGCAAATCATTTTTATTTTTATTCCTTCCAGTAGCATATAGTTCAATGTTCCATAAATGGTGGCATATTCCTTGGGAAGAGAGTTTCTATGATTTTAGAAGACATTGACCTGATTAAAATCCTGAAATATGTAAGTGAAGGAGTAAAAAGTAAAGTTAACTTAGGAGGAAAACAAATAAAACACAGGTGACGTGCACGTCCTGCAAGGGATGGGATGAAGTCCCTACTGCCTGCTGTCCTGGGCTTGTCTTGCAAGAGATGAGGCTGAGGGTCCTGTCATCTCCCTGCTTATCACCAACCCCTTTCCTTTGGAAACTCTCAGTGTGATTCCGAGCCAGACAGAACCGAAGTAGGCAGAGAAACAGGAAAGTTAAAGCAATGCTTCTCTATCTGTTGGTCACAATCTCTTGGGGGTCACATATCAGATATTTACATTATGAACAAAATTACAGTCATGAAGTGGCAACTAAATAATTTTATGACGTGTGTGTGTGTGTGTGTGTGTGTGTGTGTGTGACCACAACATGAGAAACCATGTTAAAATGTCTCAGCATTAGGAAGTTTGAGAACCACTGAGTTCAAGGGATGTGGGTAAGGAAAAGAGTTTCACTAGATGGCAGGAAAGGAATGATGCACCACCTGCCATATTGGGTTGCACCCCTGTTACTGGTGCTCAAGTGATTTCCAACACCTGAAGAACAATTTACCAGCAAACTGTGGAATGGCTGACCGAATGTTGGCTAGTGTGTAAATGTGTAGCTGAAGAGGAAGCTGAAACACACCGATGTGTGACTCACCACCAGGAGAGGCACCCTTTTTTCAAGTTATTCATATTTTGTCCTGCTTTGGTTTTATTCCTCTTGGTTGTAGATCCTAGTTCCAACTTTCTCAGCTCCCCATGAAGATCACATTCCCATGGATCAACATGTTTTGCATGCGATTTCAGTTCTTCCTGTAAAATGCTTGTTTAGACTTTTGGAGCAGGCACCAGGTCCAGCTGTAAGTAGCTGTCATCCCCACCCATGTTTGTGAAAGACATACCTGAAGTCGTCACTGCACCAGGCACAGGTTCCCATGGGGAAGACTGTGAGAGGAGCTGGTGCATGCAGGGCAATGGTTAAAAGGGAATCTTCTGCTCATAAGCATTTGTTGTGGGCAAAAACCAAACTCGTTGCTCATAAGAAAGTGTCTAGTTAGCATCTAAGGATGGCTAAGGCCTTTGGAGTCCTGAAATCAGGAGACAAAGGAAGCTTAACTCATTAAGATTCACCCCTGGTGCAGCTTTTGATAAGTCTTTGGTCATGGAGGTGGAGAAAGATGATAAGGCATACAATTATGGCAGAGGAATGTTGCTCCATACGCAACCAATGGCTTGATTAGGATAAGAAGCCCCACCTATGTATAAGACAATGGTTCTGCCATTGTTCCTGAGTTCTGTGAGTGCTTAGGGCCCTGGGAAGGCAGCTTTGGCGAGCACCGTCTTCAGACCCATCTAAGTGTGGGATCTCAAGGGTTCAGGTGCAGTCATGTTCTTGCAAGGTTACATAGTTTGGGTGTTGTATCAGTTACTTTTCTTAATGCCATGATAAAATAACTGACAAGAAGCAAGTTAAGGAAGGAGAGGTGTAAAATGCCTCCTGGTTCCAGGAGTTTGAGTCCATGATGATGAGGAAGCGTGGAAACCGGAGTGGCTCAATCTACGCTGGTAGGACTTTGTGGCCATCACTTCCTATGTCTTGGAAGACCAAGAAACTGAGAGCTTGCTCTGGAAAAAAAGCCAGGCTCTAACCTTTGAAGGCTCTCTGTCCAGTGACCACTTCCTCCAGCTAGGTTCTACCTCCTATAAGTTTTGCAGACTCTTTTAACAGGGCCACGAGCTGAAGACCAAATGTCTAAACATATGAATCTGTGGAGATATCTCACATTCAAACACTACATGTCTGTCTCTCAGAACTCATGCTATAAACTCCATTTCCAAAGTCAGTGGGAATAAGAGAGTGGAAACAGTCTGGATGCAGTGTCTGAAGGTGGGAATGACTAGGAGTGGATAAGACAATTAGGGTGGTATCCTCATTGTATCCTGGTGGCTTTTTAGGATGAGGACGATATAGGAAGTGATCCACACACTTCCTGCCTTTTGCTGGGGGATATCCTGTTCTGACTAGGCATTCTGCCATCAAGGTGCTCACTGTCAGATGGGGTCCCTCTGCTAGCTGACATAGAACCATAAGACACAAATAAGTTTGTTTTTGACAAAGTCTACCTAGTTTTCATGGCATGGTTATTAGCATTAGAAGATGAGCTAATGTGGAGGCACCCCCAGGAAATGAGACAGAAGAGATGTGGAGGACTGTCAGAGACTGCAGTCAATGCAGGAGTAGTACAGCCTCTGTGGGCATCTGGAACCTCTTGCAGGAGTCACAGTGGTTAGTTTCCTGGGGGATAGTTTCCTCTACAATTTATAGAGCAGATTAAGAAACAGAAAGTCTTCAGGTCAGTGGAGGTCAGGCAGGGGACCTCACCTGCAAGAGTGCTATCTGAGAGAGAATGAGGAACTAAGTCACTACCTTAAGTCCTGTGGATAATCTCGGGGTATTGGATACCCCCAAACTTCAACTAAGGAACAAAACCCACTAAACTCAGTGCAACCTTGAGAGATGAGATAAACACACAGACCATGGTCAGGCAGGATGAAGAACCATCACCATCACCAAGAAAATAGGTACAAGTATGGCTCGATAAGGAAAGGAATGGCTCAGTTGCCTTTAGCCTACTGGCTATGGGAGAGATAGGTCTTTTCTGTATAGAACACACAGATTGCAAGCCCAGTGCCACTTTGAGATCTTTGGCAGCAATTATCCATGCAGCTCACACATGATTGAGCCGGCATGATAATGAGTATTCAGAGACGGGTAATACCTGGGGGGCACTCACCAACCTAAGACAGAGAACCTGTGTGGCCTGGGCAGGCGTCTCCATGACGGGTAAGGTGGCCTGCTGATGTCCCATGCAACCCAAGTCAGAAGCTCATTTTTTAATAAAAGGGGGACCTGCAGGGCCCTGGCTCCCGTTTTGGGTAACTGTTGCCTTGCTTGCAGACCTTGACCTTGATATCCTCCCAATGCTAATAATTCCCTGCCAGGTTCCACCCTCCTGAACGCTTAAGGGAAGTTCCTTATCTGTGTATCCTGAATAACTGGCGTTAACAGCTTAGATGCAAGATTGTAAATCATCAGTAGCGAACTTCTGCCCTCCGGGGTTCTCCCATTGTGCTGTAAGCCTGTAATTAAGACCTCCTACCCCCTTCAAGAAATGACATTCAACGTTTAAAATTTTATATATATATAATATATATATTATATTATATAATATATATATATAATATATATATATTTGAATGAATATTGTGAATGTAATCTATGAATACCACAAATGTGATTAATACCATGAATGTAATTTAAAAAATAAATAAATAAATTTTTTTAAAAAAGAAAATGGGTACAGAGAATAAATGCAAACCTTGTTGTGAAAGCAAAACCAGCCCAGCCTAGACTAGGTGTGAAGGACGCAGCATGATTCACACAAAAGTGATCAGGACATAGCAGGAGAGCAATGTGTGTTGTGTCGGGTCTCCAAAAGACCCAGGTCAAATGGTTAACTGTGGTGCCTATTGCCATACCAAAATGCACAAGGGCCTCCAGGCTCACTCGATACTTGTGGACTTCTCAGCTCTTCTTACCACATCCTCTACCTTGAACACCAACAGTCCAGGAACTCCCTTCACTTCCCACAGCTTCTCTTTCCTATAAAAATCTGCCATTCCAGCCACATGCTCTCTTGGTCTCTTGGTTCACTTGCTGCTTCTCTCTTGTGCCTGTCCCTTCTCTTCCTCTCTCTTTCCCCACCTATCTCTCTCTTCTCATGGCCTGGTATTCTCCCTTATATCTACAGTAAACTCTTTCTCCTCGACCATCCCTTGTGGTCATGTCCTCATTTCATTCATGCAGCCGTGGTAATGTTTTGCATTTCTTGTTATGGACACAAACTCATGGCGTGCTGTGTTAGCCAGCTTTCTGTCACTGTAAGAAAACACATGAGATAACTTAGGGACAGGAAAAGTTCACTGTGGCTCAGTTTTGAGGGTTTAAGTGGGGCCTGTGGCAGGGAAGCACATCATGGTGGATCACACTCACTTGCACGATGAGCCAGAAGGCAAAACAGAAGGTAGAGGGGCAAGGGAAGAAGAGAGAGAGAGGGGAAGACAGGGAAGAGGGAGAGAGAGAGAGAGAGAGAGAGAGAGAGAGAGAGAGAGAGAGAGAGAGAGAGAGAGAGAAAGAAAGAAAGAAAGAAAGAAAGAAAGAAAGAAAGAAAGAAAGAAAGAAAGAAAGAAAGAAAGAAAGAAAGAAAGAGAGAGATCAAGGTTTCATTGTCTCCTCTAAGGACATGCTCACCAATGGCCTACTGGCTTCCTGCTGGGTTCCACCATCACACAATACTGCCACCCTGAGAATCAAGAATTTAACACATGGCCTTTGGAAAATACTAAACATACACAACAAAAGCCAGGATTTGGGAAGAAAATGAGACTTCAGTCTGATGGTCACTGACTTAGTAAAGGAATTTTTTGCAGAGGGATCAGCACGTGCAAAGGCCATAGGTTGACAGTGGGCTCAGGGCTGTGGACAGTTAGGGTTCACAGCATGAGGTGAGATTGAGGAATGCCTGCATCTAACCCATGCCACAAGCCAACCACACCCTTCTGCTTGAAAAAACTAGACATATCTTACATCAACTGAAGTAATAGGGAAATAATCAGAGGGTTGGTTTCAAAACTACAGGTCAAGCTATTGACTGTCGATACAGTTAGTAGATATGCACCCCAGCTTTAAATTTGTGTCATTTATACAGGTGATTCTTCATAGCATGTAATAACCATATACATATTTTCTGAGACAAGTACCTATTTCAGAATTTGTTAACTCTAGTTTGTAATGTTTGTCTGGGGAGCTCAGAGCTTAATCAGTCTACTCTTTACTATTTTTTACTGGTTTCACATGGAAAGTTGAAATGTCCCATCACATAGGAGAACCTGTTCTCCCTCTCCTGGATATGTTCCCTTCCTGAAAGCAAAGTCCTGAACAGAGAAAAACGATAGGCAAGGCAGGTGACCACTGTCACATCACATATTAACTAGCCCCATTGTTCTTCCAGATGTCACGCATCCAATAATGTTCTCCAGCCTTGGACCTTAATTGCAAGAAAGCAGTGTCTCTTAGTCTTGAACACACTTCCCTGTGACATTATACCTCTCATTCCCTCACTAGGGACCTTAAAAGAGCAGGCTCTGTTCTTGCAGAGGCTGAAGCTTTCCCTCCAGACCCCACCACACTGCCAAACTTTAACAAACCCTGCTTGAAGGCTGGATGAGCAGCTATGCAGTTGGTGAGACTGCAAAGAAATGGGCAGACAGGATGCCAATCAGGGCAACCTTTAGGAAGCCAAACTGTCAGGATATACCAAAACCACAGATTTTAGTCTTTGGTCTCACAATCCTAGTCCTAGGAATTGATCTGCAGGATTAAACAACAAAAGCATAAGATACATGAGCACAAGATGTTTCATTGCAATGTTATGAGTAACTACAAAATGCTGGAAACAACTCAACTTGAATGTTCATTCAAAGAAGGGTGATGTTGCATGTCTTCCTGGATAGACATAAGCAAATATTTACATATGTCTGATAGGCAAATGGCAGACCAAAGAACTGATTCTACCAGTTCTATTTTGGTGAACCAATGAGTTCATTGGAGTATTTACTTACAGGAGCATGGGTAGCACACAGGCAGCTGAATACCCAAAAGCCCACTCAAAATGGATGATGATTCACAAAGGCTGCATCCCTGAGGCTCCCAGTACGATCTACAGATAGATCTGCTGGCCAGAGTGTCTATCTTACCAGCAGTTGGTACTGCTTATATGACTTTGGCCAGAGGCATTGTGACTGTCTTAGCTTACTGAGTCTTGTAAGTTCTGTGAGTAGCTCCTGAGTCATATGTGCCTCCCTCCTCGCGCCAGGAAGGAATGTTCCAATTTTGAAGGAATAGCCACAGGACAGGTGGGTAAATGAACCGTGCTGTGGCCCCACAGGAGAACATAATGAAGCTTGTAGAAAATGATAGATGAGTCCAGAAGAGAATATTAATAAATACCATATCCATAGAGAGATAGAAAAGTACACAAGCTTGTAACCCATGACACTTCACTCAGTGACCGACTCCATATGCTATGATGGTCACATAGAATATTATTTCGAGTGACATTGAAGCCATCTTAGTTAGTGTCAGTCCAGTTTATGAAGTTTGCACAATAAAATTTCCTAATAGTGTCTTTTATAAGAAGCATCTGGTTATCAAGTGTGTGTGTATGTATGTTGCTGTGTAATATACATATCATAATCAAGTCTACCCACAAATATCACAGGAGTTGGGCATTTGTCTAAAGGTACTAATATGAGTACCTCCCTGCAAACTACTCAGTGATTACCAAGCAACACAGTCCTGTGGTCAATGAGACATTTGGCTGTCACCAAAGGAAGAAATCAGAGTTGCCCACACTGGTAAAAGGTAAGAAAATGCTTCTAGTATCCTGACTGGTCAGACTGGGAGATATGGCATCATTTTTGTGGCTGAAGTTAAATTATACAGAGTCAATCAGACAAGCCCAAACTTACAGCTGGCCTGCAATGTAACTGACCCATACTCTTCAAAAGTCAAGGTCACGACCAACAAGAACAGACAACAGGGCTATGCCAATATATACAGTGTGGGAACTGGACCTGAATTTCCTTTCCTTTGCTATACAAGCAATATATGGAGAAAGGAAATAAATAAATGAGAGAGAGAGAGAGAGAGAGAGAGAGAGAGAGAGAGAGAGAGAGAGAGAGAGAGAGAGAGAGATGCACTTTATAGATTAGGAAAGAGTATTGTAACTGCTAATTTCCTAATAATTATATTCTTAGAATATGTGCGCAAGTGTGTGTTTGTATGAATTACATATATTTTTCTACTTATAATATATTTAGGATTAAAGAAACATCATAGCTGCAACTTACTTCCAAAGAGCACAGAAAATAAATGACCATAGACAGAATAGTAAAGCCAGCATGAGAAGATGCATGAAGCCTGAGGAATATGGAGATGAGAATTCAGGAACTTGTGTATTAGTTCTGAAACTTTACGTCTGCTATCACCTTAAACATAAAATGCCAAAAGTCCCTTCAGAAATGTTCTATTTCAGTCAGAAAATTCTACTTTAAATTCAATTCTTTTCCTTTGGGGATTAAGCATTGCATACAATTTTTCCTTCTTCTGATTGTGCTTTAATGGAAATGCTGATGTGGATGCCACTGGAAAAATTGAAAAAAGAAAAAACTGAATTCCTTTTTATGACACATGAAAATGTATTCAGCATAGCAATCTGGCATCTCATCCTGTTTGTCCTTTTTGTGTTTTCACAGGGAAGCTACTTAGTGGCTACTTAGTGGTACACACATCTGCCCTCGAGAACGGAAGACATCAAACACTTCCAATGGATGAGCTTGAGCCAAGCAAACCAAAGTGGGGTCCTTGGGGTCAGGATGACTTCTCAAAGGACACAGAAAATGAGCACCCACTGCAGGGCCACCAAGCAAAGAGCTGTTGGTGCATCTGGAAGAGAAATAGTTGTTTAAGCCACAGGACATTGGTTGAATTCTCAAGCTCTGTTACCTAACACTTCCACTGGTGTGAACTAGAGGGAACTTACCAGAAACCAGGAGTGCAACTTCAGGCTGCAGGTAAGGAGTGTGGGCTGGGAGAGGCAGCAGCCAAGTAGCATGCCGGCCCTCCCTAGAGCTCAGGCAAGCTTGGGGAAGCCGAAACTTATCTATCCACAACGATTACCTTCTCGGTAGTAGTCTCTATGCCCCTGCAATGGAATGCCCTGGGAAAGGAACTCCACGGTGCCCCTCCCTTTACAAGACTACTAGCCATCTCTACCCCTGTATCTTGGCCAGCCCTGTCTTCTGTCCCAGGGTGCTATTTGTCTGGGCTGAGGATCTCATTGCGCTTGGTCCAGATCAGGTGAGCAACAGATTCCCACCTGAGCAATCTGATGTCTGTTCACCATGTCCAAATTCCAGGTATCGGCCAGCGGCATTAGCTCTAGATAGTTTTAGGATTTGGTGTCTACATCTTTCATCTTTGCAACCAGGAGGGAGGCCAAAGTTCAAAACCTAGGAGCTGGAGAGTCCTATATTCCAGCAGACCCAGATGTGATCAGCCATCTTTGCTCTTAGTCGGCCATTCCCAGCTGACCAAGGGGCCACACACACCACATGGAGGAAACACCCACAGTGCAGGTGGGCTCCTTCATTCAGAGAATTATTTTCTAAGCCAGCAGCTGCTTCTGTGAAAGCACCAATTATAGTAAACCTTTGTGTTCATAGAAAGGGCTGTGTATTCTGTGTGATTGGGTATCAGCCATTTAAAACAACTCTCTAACTTACATTTTTCTTAGGTGTTCTGAAACATTCTGTGATTTAAAAGAAAGCATTTATTTAGTTAGAATTTGAAGACTATAGAATGAATATTAAAATTCATTAACAATTGCCATATATATATATATATATATGTGCTTAAATTATTTAAAGTATGCTGATTGCATATACTTCGAAATAATACACAGAAATATATATGCTTTGAAATAGTATATATTCACTTTGAAATATAACATGTATATATATATACACTTTGAAATAATTTTAGACACTCATACAAATTTTAAAAATAGAACAGAGTTCCTGTAGAAATGGCAAAGATAGAACAGAGTCCCCACATGCCCTGACTTATGCCTTACATAACCAACCATCAAACCCCACACAGTGACATCGACTTAGTGCCTGTGACTCAATGCTGGCCCGACTACAGCCACCTGCTCTCTACTGTCCTCTGTGTCAGTGGTGATGGTTCTGTGAATTCAGGTACTCACACAATTTATGTAACCACCAGTAACCAAGAGATAGAAACTGTCCATCATTTCTAGGAGTCTCCCTCATCTTCAGCTTCAGATCACATGCCTGCTCAACTTTAGCTCTTGACCAACCTTGAACTACTGTCTGTTCTTACGGCGCTGTCTTTTGGCAATGTCATACAAAGGGATCCCACAGCACATAGTCTTGTGAGACAGGCCTTCTACAGTTAGTGTAACACTCCTGGGATACATCCAGGCGTCGGGTGTATCATGCCTTTCCTCTTGCTGCATAATGATCCATGAGAAAGAAGTACCACACTGTGTCTATCCATTTCTCCACTGAAGACATTTGGCTGCTTCTGTTTTTTCACTATTCAAAGCAAATATTATGGATAAATTTGTTCAGAAATTCATGTGGATGTATGATTTTATTTCCTCCAACACGCACATACAAAACCACGGAGACAGGATTAGTTTAACTTTATAAAAAAACAAACTGTTATTCAGAGCGGCTGCAGCAGGTTGCATTTCTATCGTCAATAACTGGGAACCTTACAGAATTGAAGTCTTCCCTTTTCATTCAAGAACCCGTCTAGCTGTCTACAGTGCAATGCTCTAACTCTTCTAAGGCACTCCCAACTTATCATGGGCATCATTGTGGCTGGTTATGGCTATGAGCTTGTAACTCTCCTAATACAATTCTCCTGAAGGGTGATTTCATGTCACTTCCTTTCTTGGAGCTTGCAGTAATTTTCAGAACTGTTTATTCTGCATCCTCACCAGCACCTGGTGGTGTCAGTTTTTTGTTTGTTTGTTTGTTTCCTTTCTTTTTTATTCTGGTCCCTCTATGTGGTGATATTTAGCTATGAATTTTCTCTGTGCTTCCCTGATGGCTGTGGATGTTGGACATCTTTTGTGTGTGTTTATTTGCCATCTATTTATGCTGTTTGATTGTGTCTTTAAATATTTTGCCCATTTTAGACTGAATGTTTGGTTAGTTACATTTGAATTCATAGTAATTTATGTATACTCTGCTAAGAAGTTTATTTTAATTGTTAACTTGACACAATTGAGAATCACCTTGAAACAGTCTCAGTGACAGTTGTCTAGATAAAGTTGGCCTATGGCGTATCTGTAGGGGACTGTCTTGATTCTATTAACTGAAGTGTGAAGACCCAGCCCACTGTGGGTGGCACCATTACCTAGGCAGGGATCTGGAACTGTGTAAGAATGAAGAAATCAAGCAGGGCACAAGTACACATGCTTTCTGTTTCTAATTATGGATATGACAAAATCAACTCCCTTAAGCTCAGGCCACTATGAACTCCCTGCCATGATGAACTGTGAGCTAAAATAAACTCTTTATTCCCTAAACTACTTTTGTAAGGATATTTTATCACAACTAGAAAAGAAACTGAGAACACTTCATTCTAAGTCTTTGTTGGGTATGTGATGTTTTTTCAAGTATTATCTGCAACTTGTTTTTTTTTTATATCATCTTGATAGTGACTTCTGTAGAGTTTAAAAAACATTAATCTGGATTGTGCTTTTAGTACCATATCTAAAACTCTTTCATCTAATACTTAGGTTATATAGATAGTTTCTATGTTTTTTTTCCAAAGTTTCATGATGATATGTTTTCCATGTAGGTGTAATGACTCATTTATTTTTAGAATAGAATTCTAATATATGTTTACTAGATTATCTTATTTAAAAGAACAAATATGCCTACTGTCTAATCCCCAATGTGAAAGACACCACTAATGTCAGTTCATGATAATTTTGAAACAGGTTAGAGTAGTTAGTTAATAAATGGCAAAAAGAAAACCACCTGTGTTAAGTTTTGCACCAACATATATTTTGAGGAGGTAAGACCCACCAACAGTTAAAAGAATTCTATAGCAAATCCTCCCATAGCTGCCACTCAGATTCCACAATTGGCTTCATCATGTGTCTGCCCATCTGCTCACTTTTCTACCCACCCTTCTCTTCTTATTTTTCTAGATGCACAGTACTGTGAGCCATGGCCATTTCCTTGAACTCTTCAGTATACACACCATTAACTGAGGTTCAGTATTCTACTTGCCTTTTTTTAAGTAGTAAAATTTACAAAAAATATGATTTTAATAGAAAACTGATGTTTCCTAGTTCTGATCCAGCTAATTTGGATCAGCATGGTCTTCAGATACAAAAAAAAAAAGTTTTGAAAAAAAAGAAGAAAAAGAATGGGATTTGGTATTAAAGTTTGATTTGTTCTTTCCTAGTTGTACGACCCTTGGGTCAAGTCACCAATTTCCTTGGTATGAGCTATTCTTGTAGTCAAGACACCATGATGCCATAGGATATCAGAGATATTATACCTGATTCTGTATGTGAATTTAACATGCAGATAGGGTAGAAAAGCAGTGACTGGAGCATCTACTTTGTCATCTGTCATTCTATGGGATATGATTGTTTTCCTTTCACACAGCCTTATTCTTTTCTAGTGGAACACTCCCAGCCAAGGGTGAAGAGAGACAGTAGTCAGTTTGCAGACATTCCAGCACCCCCTGCATAGTGACCAATCTGGTTTCATTTTGTGCCTACATTGCTGTCAACAGGTTGATTGTAGTAGGAGGCACATCTCCCTGATATAAGATGAGGCATTCCACAAGTGGGTTAGTGTGGTGCTGGCAGACAGAAGCTCTTCTGTGCCCATCAAAGGTTCCTGGACTCCCAGAGCTAGTTCTTGTGACCCTAGAGAACTCTAGTCTGTCAGGTATTGCTGTTGGTGACTGGTGACACCACTGAGGGAGCAATGTGAACCGTGGGGATGGAGCTACCTTCTATTCAGATGAACAACTTTGTGTTAAAGCACAGCATCATCTCAAAGAGAACGTCAAAAAGTTCTGCTGCTGTTATTCTTCAGCCTTTACTAGCACACCAAATACTGTGACCACCTTTACCTGTGACCTGGAAGCACATTCTGAGTATGTATAAAAATATAGGAATTTATTACACTTTTCATTGCTGTAACAAAATACATGAGATTTTATAAAGACAGAAGATTTTTGGAGGATGCAAGTTCAAACAGCAATTCTGGTGAGGGCTCCTGTCTACATAACACCATGGAGGACAGGTTTGTGGTGAGAAGGACATCCATGGTGACGTGGGAATCCTGAGAGCGGGGAGGAGAAGGTCTTCCCCTTTTATGATAACCCTCTCTTGAGAACCAACCAATGAGAGCCATTTAACTCTCTTTGGAAGTGACAACACCTCTCATGTTAGCACATGGAGAAGCAAGCCCCTGAAACATAAATTGTGGGGACCACATTTAATCCATGCCAATCCTGTGCTGAGACTTTGATCTATAGTTGTAGCACCCAACAGGATTGTTGGGACAACTCGTGCCTCTTATTTGTTTGGAAGATGTGGTGTGTGTGTGTGTGTGTGTGTGTGTGTGTGTGTGTGTGTGTGTGTGTGTCTCAAAACTCTCCTGGAAGTCCTCATCATCTTTACCTCAAGTTCTGATAACCCCAACTTTAGTCTTTCACAGTGTGGATAGATCCTAAGTGTGACAAAGAAATTATACTGTGGAGGGGCAGTAGTGAGCCCCTAAAATGACAGAATCCTGTGATCTCTAAGCCTTAGGAGTTGAAGGGTCTCACATCTCTTCCAGCCCATGCTAATGACAGATGGCCTGGATATTAAAAGGAAGCAATTGTAGCTGACCCAGATGGTTCAATGTACTAACCAAGGAAAGAGCCATGTTGAGTTCCTTTCATGAGCCCATTTATGACTTCCTGGTTATTCCCTGAAGCAAAATTAGAGCACCTGCCTCCAGCAGCTGCCATAAATATCAAATATCTAATGGGACTGGTCACCACAATCCTCCAAGCTCAGGGAAACACTGTATAGCAGATTTGAACTCCCTATAACAGCCAAGTATCTCAGCCCCAAGGCTTGGACTAAGTCTTTCGCACACAGAACTTGGAGGAACATACTATGTTCATAGCAGGTTCTGACCTTCTAGTAAGCACAATGAGTTTCTAAGACCTTGGAGCCAGATGCTTGCCTAGGGTTCTGGTAGATCTCCTTCCCTCCCTTTCTCCCATCCCTCCCTCCCTCTCTCCCTCCCTCCCTCCCTCCCTCCCTCCCTCCCTCCCTCCCTCCCTCCCTCCCTCCCTCCTTTCCTTCCTTCCCCACCTCTCTCCCTCTCCCTCACTTCTTCCCCACTCTACCCCCTTTTCTCTTCCTTAGGTGTATAGTACCCACTCATCTCATCCCATACACTGTACCACCAGCCTCTCTGAAATAGCCATCTCTGTGCAGTCCTCCATGTTCTGCTCCACAGAGTAAAGCTGGACTGGGAACATCACTCCTAGTCTTTAAGATTCTCAACAGTTCAAGGATTCTGAATGAATTCCGCCGACTGTTCCCTTGCTGCCTGTAGTCCACGGGTTTCGTGGCGGTGCTAACTCCCCACACAGGCCCCCGTGGCTCTCACCTATCCAACAGGGGGATTTCTAAGTACTCGTGGTCTAACATGTGGCACTGCTGTACACTGACTCTTCGCTTACAAGTGCACTTGAGGTGCAGTGTGAAAACCTGCTACAGACTCTGGGGATGTTTTCCAATTAACACCAGCGACCCACAACGTGAACTTCGTGTCTTGAGCATATGGTTTTTAAATTAGATGGCGGCTGCTTTTCCTCCCTAGGTTTCACATTTCCCTAGTGACTGGTTCATGAGAAACAATGTTATTTTTCCTTTTCTGTGAGAAAAGAGAGAAAGAAAAAAAACCTTTCTTCAGCAATCTTATAGGAAACTCCAGCTTCTAAAGTATCCAGACTCCCTGCTATTCCTTTGGCCTTCACTTGTGAGTGAAAATACAGCTCTCATTAAAGAAAGCCCAGAAAAGATCCACTCAGCATGCATTTCACAATGGGAGGGGGGTGTCTTTCTCCCATCCTTCTGTTCTCGAATGGTATGTTTCTTTCTGAGAAAAGTACTAGCCATGCTGGCTGCAGGGCATGACACTGAGCACAGAGGGTTTGGTATTTATCTGTAAGGTCTGCCTCTGTCTCCAGCACCTGATGATTCTAACAGGCAAAGCTCTTCTCACCATCTCAAAAGTCTAGCTTTTAAAACTGCGGAGGTCCAACCATAGGTCTGTGTCATCTATCACTTCCCAGAGTTCCCTTCAACGCGTGATTCAATGCTGCACCCCAAGCTAAGCAAACTAAGCTGCTTCCGATGCACATTTCTTTGATGCTGCCAGAAGATACTGTGATATAAGCTGTGAAAGGAGAAATGAAGACTATCCACTAAGCTAAATGTAGGCTCAGCTTTGGGTTTAACGATGTATTTCATGGCATGTTGTCAATAGTATTGGCTGGTCTGGCCAGTAATATCAGAATCATAATATAAAGATGTGTTTGTATGAAGATTGCTTAGTTTCTTTTCTAGTTGTGATAAAAATACTCTGACAAAAGTAATACAGGGGAGGAAAGGTTTATTTAGCTCACAGTTCTTGGTTACAGTTCATCATAGCAGGGAATTCACAGAACTGGAGCTTGAGGGAGTTGGTCTTGTCGTCTTTTTTAGCATATGTATACATGTGTAGCCTGTGTGCTTATACACATATTCAAATGTGTATGGGCACATGTAGATGGAGGCCGGAAGTTGACACTGGGTATCTTCCCTCATAGTTGAGACAGGTTTTTTCACTAATCCTGGAGTGTGCTATTTTGGCTAATCTGGCTAGCTATCTCCACCCCCCAAACCCCTTTAACTTTCGGCTTCAATGACTTCTTTCAATTCAAATAACAATCTTCTATTTAAATTTCGTGCTTATTGTCACTGTTTTTTCTTTCTGATCTTTGAGGTGGGAAGACCCACCTATAATCTAGGCCACACCTTCTGTTGGCATCCTATATAAGACATGGAAGAAACAAACTTTTGCTCTTTGCCTGCTTGCTTTCACCTTCCTGGTAAGTCCATTCCATCAACGGCATTAGAGCCTACTTTTTCGGGATTCTGATGTATACTGAAGACCAGCGGAGACATCCAGCCTCATGGACTGAACAACTACTAGATTCTTGGAACTTCCATATATAGGCAGCCATTGTTGGATTAGCTGGAGCACAACCTGTAAGTCATTCTAATAAATCCTGTCTCTCTCTGCCTGCCTGTCTGTCTATCATCTATCTATCTATAATTAGTAATCAACACAATGCACCACACACAACATGCCCACAGGCCAATGAGGCCAATTTGACCTAAGCAATTCTTCAATTAAAGTTCTCATCCCAAGTGACTCTAGTGTGTCAAGTTGACAAAGGAAACTAACCAGCACAATCTGTCCTAGAGTTTTCTGAGTGTTGAGACAAGAAGACTTTAGTCACACTGGGGAAACTTAATATAACTACAATTTCATTTAGAATTAGAATTCTTTTTGTATTTGTTCAAAACCGAGTATGAAAGAGGATCTGTCAGTTATGGGCTTTCCCTTTTCATTGTTATTCAAACTCCATTTGTCACAATTACCATGCTAAAAAGCATGTAGCTAAGAAAGGGCAGATTTCATGACAGTAATGATCATCTTGCAGGGACAGGAGGTTCTGTTCTCTGGTGATGATTCTGTTTATTGGCTCCATAGCTGTAACAGACCTTCAGCCACTCAGGAGATTGACAATGACCCAGTAGTCACAATGGAGGCTGCTGACCAGCACATTGCGTATTCCAATTACAGTTTCTTCTGCTTCCAGCAAATTTGGTTGGTGCCTGTGCTTTGCTTAGTGCTGGTGGTGGGGGTGCATTAAAAGGGAATAGGAATATTGACCCCAATCTCTCTGAGAAGAGGATATACTATAGGGCAAGTCTCCCCTTCCCATCAAACAGCTTTATTACAACATCAGTGCTTCTACTGACACATAGATGATAAAAATATGGAAGATGGTGACAGTGTGCGAGGGGGTTCAGTAAGGAAACTGCTGATGTGACCACTCCATTATGAGGGAAGGATTTATTGAGAATAAGAGAGAAAAGAGTATCCAGAGGCATCTGTAAGAGTTCAGAGTAGAGAGAAAAGAAAGCAGACTGGACATGGCCAGGGCTAGGAAAGTAGGAGAGCAGGAGAGAATAGTAGAGACAGTGAGATAGCAAGAAGGAGAAAACAGAGAGCATAGTGAGAGAGTAAAAGAATGTCACTCAGGGAGAGAGAGAGAGAGAGAGAGAGAGAGAGAGAGAGAGAGAAAGAGACTGAGAGAGAGAGACTGAGACACACACACACACACACACACAGAGAGAGAGAGAGAGAGAGAGAGAGAGAGAGAGAGAGAGAGAGAGAGAGAGAGAGAGAATAGCAAAAGAGGGCTAGTAGCCTGGTTGGTTAGCCAGGTTGGTTATAAAAAGGATGAGTAGCTGGGGGAGGGAAGCCAGTGAGCTGGAAGAAGTTTGGGGTGAAGAAGATAAGAAGGGCTGGGATGCTATTATGGACTTTGTAATGGATAAAAGGTGCTTCTGATACTGAGGAAGCATGGAGACCAGCTTGGGCTTTAATATCCTGGTAGGCTGATAGGCACCACAGGTGTATGTCAATTGGAGAACCATATGTCCCTTCTGATAGATATAAGGAAAATGACTCCTTTTTAGGGGGGCATGCAGAAAACTCATTTCACAAGTTACTGAGGAATGCTGGCTTTTATCTAACTGTCAGAAATCCTTTATAGTCCAGCTTAAGCTCATTTTTGGATATATGGATTTCCTGAGACATAATAGACACAAGGGTGTTGGTTATTATTATTTGAAAAACATGACCAAGTTATACATTGATGAGTTTTTATACCCCTAATTAAAATAATCAGTGTCATACTACTATTCTAATCATATATATATATATATATATATATATATATATATATATGTAAATATACATGCTGTGGGGTGTTCTGTATGCTGTAAAAATGTGTTGCTATGATTGATTAATAAATAAAGTGCTGATTGGCCAGTAGCCAGGCAGAAAGTATAGGTGGGACAATTCTGGAAGAATTCTGGGAAATGGAAGGCTGAGGCAGAGAGATGCTGCCAGCCGCTGTGATGAGAAGCAACATGTTAAGATACTGGTAAGCCACCAGCCACGTGGCAACTTATAGATTAATAGAAATGGGTTAATTTAAGATATAAGAACAGATAACAAGAAGCCTGAGCCATTAGGCCATACAGTTTGTTGTGGTGGTATTGTGTTCCTCAAAATATTGTGTATTCTAATAAATTTATCTGGGGTCAGAGAACAGACAGCCACTAGATACAAAGGCTAGAAAATGGTGGCATTCACACCTTTAATCCTAGCATTCCAGAGATAGAAATCCCTCTGGATCTCTGTGAGTTCAAGGCCACATTGGAAATAGCCAAGCATGGTGACACACGCCTTTAATCCCAGAAAGCCAGCCTTTAATCCCAGGGAGTGGTGGTAGAAAACAGAAAGATATATAAGGCGTGAGGACCAGAAACTAGAAGCATTTGGCTGGTTAAGCATTTGGCTGGTTCAGCATTCAGGCTTCTAGCAGCAGTTTCAGCTGAGAGCCATTGGGATGAGGACACAGAAGCTTCCAGTCTGAGGAAACAGGACCAGCTGAGGAACTGGCAAGGTGAGATAGCTGTGGCTTGTTCTGTCTCTCTGATCTACCAGCATTGACCCCAATAACTCGCCTCAGGTTCAATTTTATTAATAAGAACTTTTAAGATTCATGCTACAGTTTGTAAATAATATAAGTCTCTCCGTGTTTGCTTGGGTCTGAGGGCTGCGGGGGCCGGACAGAAACAGGATAACCTCAGCTACATATACATACATATTTCTCCTCTGTAGGTAAGAGTGGGGTACATGGCTTAATGGGTAAAGTATTTGCCATGCAAGTATGAAACCCTCAATATGAATCCCCAGAATACACATAAGCTGGACATGATAGAACATGCATTTATAATCATAGTGCTCCTACAAGGGGGATGGAAGGTTAAGACAGAAGAAACCCCAGAAGTTTATGGACTAGCTAGCATGGCATATGTAGCAGAAGAAAAAATAAACAAAGCAAAAAAACAAAAACAAAAACAAAAACAAAAACAAAAACAAAAAAACCAAGAAAAACAATTTGAGACCTGTATGAAACAATATGGAAGAGGAAAACACACACACACACACACACACACACACACAAATTTATATGGAAATTGCATTTAGTATAATCTTTAGACTGGTAAATATATTTTCTTAAAGGTAAACTTCACTCCTGGGTGAGCCAAAGTTATTTGCACAGTGCTTTTTCACATAACAAGGTGGAAGTTCAGCTCCAGTACTAGAAAATCACATAGGACCACAATGATATAAAATAGTACCTTGTATATGACACAACACTGATCTCAAAGAAACAGAAGTGTCTAAATACATTTTTTCGTGGGTAGATTGTCCCAAGGGAAAAACATGAATAGCTTAATTTTTAATACCATAAGTAGTGATTTATCACATTATTTAAAGATAATTTAAATTAATTAAAATTCTTAGCCTAACCAAAAGCCATCTGGTCTAGTTTGCTTTCTGTTGCTACAATAAAACACCAACCAAGGAGCTGGAGAGATGGCTCAACAGCTAAGGTCACACTGGCTGTTCTTGCAGAGGACCCAAGTTCAATTCCTAGCACCCACGCGGTGGCTCACAAAGGGAGGTCTGTAACTCCAGTTCAAGGTGATACAATACTTTCTTTCTGTCTTCTAGAGGCATTGTAAGTATGTGGCACACAGATATATATGCAGACAAAACACCTAAAACAAATCTAAAACAAAACAAACAAAAGAACACTAACCAAAACAAACTTGGGGAAGAAAGAAGGATGTATTTTTATCTTGCAGGTTAGAGTCCATCATCAAGGGAAACTAAGGCAGGAACTCAAGAAGAAAGCCCGAGGCAGGAGCTGAAGCAGAAATCACAGAAGACTGCTGCTTACTGGCTCACTCCCTCTGACTTACTCAGCTACTTTTCTTACACATCTCAGAAATACCTGCCTAGGGATGGCACCACCCACAGTGGAATGGGCCCTTCTACATCAATCAGCAATCAAGAAAACGACCCCCGACATGCTCACAGGTCATCTGGTAGAGAAAATTCTTCAACTGAAGTTTCTTCTTCCCAGGTATCTCCAGCTTGTTAGCAGTAAAAACCAACTGGTATGCTACCTGTTCACATGTAAACACCCTCTGTCCACATCTGCCACATCTGATGCATGCTGAGATACCCATATCCAGAATTTCACATAATGTTTCAGCAAGTCTTCATAAGAGTTCTTGGAAGCAAGGTAGGAAGAAGTCAAATCCCATCTCGAGAAACTCAAAAAATAGTCATCAACAGCCAGGTCAGGGCTCCTAAGCTCAACAAAGGCCAACAAAACACCAAAGATGTTGATCCGTGTAAAACAAATTTTGAGTAAGAACAGATGGGATCTTCTGTTCCTGTGGGTTGCCCCTTGCCTGCTCTCATTGTGGTCCCTGAAGCATTTCTTTGAGGACAGGGCTGTCTAAAGAAACTAGCAGCTTTGCTAGTGGGAAGGACTAAACCAATGGAAGCAGAAGTAGAGACCCATGCCTGGTTATGAGACGGGGAGTCTAAGGTTATATAGTCTTGGGCCAAGTGTCAAGGTGAGTCTAGTCAGAAATTTGATAGAGCGTTCCCTGGAAATGAGAGAACCACAGACAGGCTGTGTAAGCTCACCTCTCATCCTGGCCGACCTTGGGGCAAAGTGAGGGGTGAAGCAGAGGGGAACAAGGTGGACAGTGGAATCTTGGAAAAACCGGAAGCTGCTGGAGTACATCCCCGGCAGCACAGGTGCTGTGGGCACATTGAACACGTTGTCTGCTGGAGTTATCTGGACACAGTTCTAACCAGTAATGAGCTAAATCCCAGGAAGTCAGAGAGGGAGAGGGCAGAAGTAGGGAGAAAAAAAACAAAAACAAAAAACTAAACACAACTGCAGTAATCTCATTGGCCAGTTCCACAGAAGAAAAAAAGATTGTACACATTTAGTCCACAAAGTCACTAACAAAGCAAGTAATAAAAATAAATAAAAACAGAAAGGACTAAGGACTAACCCACATTCCAAGTAAACAGCTAGAAAGCATGATCCATATTCAGAGCAAAAAAAGCAGTCTGGAGAACACGTCTGAGTGGGTAGATGTGCACTGGGCAGGACAAGAAGGACCCCAATGCAGCTGTTGAAAATATATGCCTAGAATAAAGGAAGTCATATTTAAAAATTAAAGAGAGCATGATGACACTGATTCAGCATCTTATTAGTAAAGGAAAAGAAATTACTATTGAGTCACTAGGTGGCAAACTAAAAATGTAATCTGAAATAAATTAAAATAAAATAATAAAAATCTTTCTCAAGACAGACTCAACATGGCAGAAGAATCTACATACTTGAGAGACCGATCTAGTATCCAACTTGGACAGAGAAAGAACAACGTTAAAGGAGAGTGGAGAGCATACCAGAATATTTACAACAGCTAACAGCATCCTTAGTTGTGAAATCCTCTTCCTTTCTCACCCAAGATTAAAAAAAAGCAAGTTGTTCATTATAACTATCATTCTTTAAGGTTCATCACTTTTCTTTTTAAAGGTTTCTAGTCAGTGCAATGATGTAAGCAAAAAACAAAAACAAACAAACAAACAAACAACAACAAACAAATCCTCTAAAAACTCCCTACCAAAATCAGCCTGAATTCCCCTCTCCATATGATCACACGATCGATCCCTCATATCTGAAGCCAGGAATTTTCAAAACCACTATCATTTTCTAAATATGTTTTGCTTCTTCTGGGTCAACGAATCTGCATGTTATTGTCCAGTCTTCTTCACATCGTTTGGTTCTCCTCAATTGTCTGTTGAAGGCTCTCTGCTTTCCTAAGCATGTATGACTGCAGAAAATCTCCATGGTAGTTGCAGTCACACAAGCCACAAGTTTCTGAATGGAAGCACAAACACAAAAGTCTCAGAGGGCCCAGGCTGGGGGTTCTCAGAAGCCAAGAAGTGGCCAGTGATAATCCCAGACCTGTCTCTTTGTGATCAGTTTGCAGACACTGCACAATACTGACATAGAATTTGCCATAGTATACCCTTCCTCCAGTACAGAAAGAAAAAAATAAATAAAAAATAAAGCCATCATGGTCATTAGAGACAAGAACCCAGAGTTAGCAGATCTATCTTAGCTCCAAAGGCTCTAGCAAATCCAACCTTGAGATGCTGGAAGGACTTCTAGCACATGTCATTCCTCATCTAGGGAGAGACCTTAGTATTCCCTATGTCCAGTGTTGTGAGCATTATATGTCACAATTTGCAAAGTGCCTGGAATGGAGCCAGTGCTCTGTGAGTTCCCACTGGTCTCTCCCTTTTTACTACAATGAAGAAAGAATAAATGAAGAAAGAAACCTACAAATGAAGGTCCAGACATCATTCGCCAGTTTAGACAGTGTTCTATGTGCTTCTGAGTCTGAACAGATGTGCATTGAAAGAAATCAGTCAGCAGTGATGTGTCTTTTGACACAGGTCATCACTGATGACAGCAGGAGGTCACTGAAGCCCTCCTACTGTGGACTCTAACCACTTCAGCTCACTCCATGGCTTTAACTGCAATTGTATGTTTTGTAGAACTGCTTTATTATGTGCCCCTGTAATCTCGCTGCTTGAGCCTAATTGTATGAAATGAGAAGTGGCTTCCTCTTGTTGGTGCTCCTGGAAGCTTCAGGTTTTAGGTGAGGGCTGGAAATCAGATGAAGCAATGGTCACATACCAATACCAAATTCCTGGTATGTGACCATTGCTTCATCTGATTCCCAGCCCTCACTTAAACCCTGCAGCTTCCTTCTGCCAGAAAGGAGGTCCTGAGGGGTTGGACACTGGGCCAAATTATTTCCACCCAGACTGCCCTGAAGAAACCAGTAAGGTGCCTGGCTAGTGTGAATGTGTAGTGAGCAATCCTTCAAAACCCTGGGAGGTCCCTCAGCTTCATCTCATACCTTGCCAAACCACATCCTGCTCCCCTTGGTAACCAGTAGCAGGAAATAATGCAAACATCTGATGGAGCAATAAATCCTTCCATGAGTCTTCTTGAAACTAATGGTGGGACCCATGCATGACACTTCCAAAAACATAAAGGCAAATGGAAGACTCCACAATTTGTCTCAGAATTGTGGGAAAGGTTGTCTTGCATCTAGGATTGCCTTGTACAAAAGAGGAGCTGATGAGCATCTTGCCAGCCAGCATCCAGGAGCTCCAGCTCTTAACCATCCTGATGAACAGAATTCTAACCTATCACTCCATCACTCCAGCCAACAGGTGGCCAACATTAACAAGCACAGCTGCCAAATCAATCAACCAACAGTTAACTATGGGCAATAGTGAGGTCAGAGGGACCAGCAGACCAGTCACCAGCTAAGCTCAACTCAGTGTTGGCCTCATGAGAAAAGCTTGTTTTAAGTCACCAAGTCTTGAAGTGATTTGTTACACAGCAAATCTAACCAACACATGTCTGGGGTCTTAAACAGCTTTGAGAAATTGAGAGTGGCTATACTATGTCCTGATTTCTTGTCCTCAGAGTCTGTGAGGGATGGGAATGTCTTAGTCTGGGTGAGCTCCTTAGAGTTTAACCAGAAAGTCCGTCTAAATGCCCAAGTGAACAGTTTGAACACCGTGCTGTTCCATTAATGTTATTTAGAAGGCCCTTCATCTGACCAAAGTAGAAATATCAGGTAGTGACTAGGTAGTGAAAGGCCATTCTAAGATATAAACACACAGTAATACCACAACTAAATATTCCAGTTACCTGATCCTTTTTTTTTTTTGTTTGTTTGGTTTTTTTTTGTTTTTTGAGACAGGGTTTCTGGATCTCGCTCTGTAGACCAGGCTGGCCTCGAACTCACAAAGATCCACCTGGCTCTGCCTCCCGAGTGCTGGGATTAAAGGCGTGCGCCACCACCACCGCCTGGCCAGTTACCTGATTCTTAACAGAATTGTTTTTCTCAGTTGCCAAGGCCACTGTGAGGGCAGAGACAAGTACTTGAGTGGTACAGCTCACTTCTCCAGGCCCTTGTGCTACCCATCAAAGCCCTGTACTTATCAGGATAAGTGAGTCTGTCCCCCTTAACATCACCTCCTAATTTTTAACCCAAGAGATTTTTTTCTGGATAGATGTCAAATCTCTGCAGAGTTCTAAAACAAACAAACAAACAAACAAACAAACAAACAACAAGCTGAGGTCATTGTGTGAAAAACTTGCAATAAAGTGGGGCCCAGCTGGTAATGGATTGTCAAAATGTAGATCCAGGCATAACACTAATCAATACAAACTGCATTTAAATATTGGTCATTTAGTTGCAAGTTCAATCAGATACCTACACAAGTGTTAAGGAGGAAAATTCTTAGGCCTTTCTGAAGTCTCAGAAAAGAAGTTGGTTGAGGCCTAAGAAGATACACAATTACCTCTTCAGCTCTCAATGATCTTGACGTATTATGTCAAGTCAATTATTCAAGGAAAGTATATGAATATGTCAAGAGTGAAGAGGAAATAATACATGCATAAGAGGAAAAAGGATAATGGAGATAATCAGAAATTTCTTTCACAGTTTCAATCTAGCCAGTATCCCACACCATAATTACAAGGACATAGTGTACCTTGGAGCTGATTTTCCCAAAACCCTTACCAGAGCTGCACATGCTCTGTGGGCCCCTTACTTTATCACCAGTCAATGACAAATTTCACTTTTGAAGTATGCCCTTCCCATTGCCAAATGTCGTCCTGATTTCCTTGCCATTCCTTATGATAAGATGGCTCTGTGCCTCTAATTTGCTGTATCTCCTCCTTCTGTCCCCCTGCATCTCTCCCACATCTTCTTTTCACTCTATAGCTAGAGCAGCTTCTCAAAAACACATCTTGTCTGTCTTAGGATTAAATATTGCTGTGCTGAAACACCATGAGCAAAGGAACTTGGGGAAGAAAGAGTTTATTTCATTCACAGTTTCATATAACCTTCCATTACCAAAGGTAGTGAGGGCAGCTGAAGCAGTCGGGAAAGTAGGTCCTGCACCTCACCTGGATAGCACAGTAGAGTTATCCCTGATGGCGTGGGTACAGATGAGCTGACCCCACCCCCTCATCATCCATTTGGTAACATGGGTAAGGGAAAGATGCCCCCTACCCCTTGCCACCTGTGGCAGATGGGAGAGCTGTCTCCCAGGGTCATGAGGAGCTGGAGATCAGGTCCTGCCCCTCACTGATTGCAGCACATGGGAGAGCAGGCCCTGCACCTCACCTGGGGATCATACTAGAGCTGGCCCTGTTGGCAGGGGAACAGGTAAACTGGTCCTGTGGACAAGAGAACAGGAGAATGGCACCTGCCCCCTCCCTCATATGCCATGTAGTGACGTGGGTGGGGGAAATATACCCCCTTTCCACCCCTTGCCAACTGCGGCAGTTAGGAAAACCAGCTTCTGGGACATGAGAACAGAAGCGAAGGCTCTTTGTCTTACCAACTGCAGCAATCCAGACAGCAGGTCATACACCTTGCTTGAGCAAAACAGTAGAGCTGGCCCTGGTGGTGTGAGTGCAGGAGAGCCAGACCTGAAGGTGTGAGAGCAGGAAAACTGGCCCTGCTCCTTGTTGCCTGTTGCACTGGGCAAGCTAGATGGGGCAATGCTGGAGAGGTCACCCTGGTGGTGACTATGAAGGAGACTCGCTGGCTGATGAACCCAGCTTCCTCCCAGGCTCACAACCAGGGCTGTTGATTATCCCACCACAACATCCACATTATCTATGAATGGCTGGAGTATGTGAAGGGGCCAGATCTGCAGATCCACAGGACATAGGACAACAACAAGCTATCCAGGAGGAGTCCCAGTGAGGGCCCAGTATCAATAGGGTAGCAGAAGCCAGAGGCTTCAAGCCAAACATTAATCTATTGCAAAGAACAAGTAAAGATGTATGGACTAAGGAGTATACTGTATGACTCACTAGGCCACACTACAGCTTCCACAAGGAGATTTGTGTTTTACTTTGTGTTGTTTGGGGAGGGTAGAAGCAAGGGAATGGGGAGATGAGTGGGATCTGGATGTGTGATGTGAAATCCACAAAGAATCAATAAAAATGTTTGTTTTTTTTTTTTGTTTTGTTTTTTAAGTAGTGAGGGCAGGAACTCGGGCAGAGCTAGAAACTGAAGGCAGGAGCTGATGCAGAGGCCATGGATGGGTGCTGCTTACTGGCTTGTTCCTCATGGCTTGCATAGCCTACCTTCCTATAGAACCCAGGAACACAAGCCCATGACTGGTACTACCCACAATGAGCTGGGCCCTCTCCCATCAATAACTAATTAAGAAAGTGCCTTACAGGCCTGCCTACAGCCTGATCCTATGGTGGCATTTTCTTAATTGAGGTTCCTTCCTCTCAAGTGACTTCAGCTTGTGTCAAGTTGACACAAAACTATCCAGCACATTGTCACAGCCTTCTTGCCTGAAATCTTCCATTTTTCTCTACTACAGCCAATGCCTGCAGCCTACAGGCCTCAGGTCCTCCATGTGGTATCCCATTTGCTCTGTGCTGTTTTGCAGATTAAGCACTAGAAGGTTCTGATTCTCAGCTACTTCATACTTTTTACATTGGAATCTAGATGTTTGGCCCACAGGATGTGGCACAGCAGAGAAGTCAAGAGACATGAAAGATACAGATAGGCTTGGACTCCCCAGCCCTGCTCCTTATCCCTGAAAGCTCTGGCTTGTCAATCTTCCCTTCTGTCTTATAGCTTAGTGTATGACTTTCCTGAATCTGGTCTCCCTTAGATGATTAAGGTTCTGAGTGGTAGGACCCTGCTTCTGCTCAGGCAGGCTTCCTCTATACTCACCAATCTCCAAAGGCCTTAACATTTCTGTTCAGTTCTATTCAGGGTCAGCTGTTTCTGTACTTATCTCCTAGGGCTGGGATTCTCTCATAATAACCCACCAAGCCTCCATATATCTGGTCTCAAAATACAGGAAAGTGCTTCCACTTCTATAATGATCTCTGACAGCCTCCCACTCAAACCAATGTCAGATCTACATCCGCTTCAGGGACTGTTTTCAGAGCCAATGAGACACTCTTTCATCAGAATTTCTGTGTCAAATTCCAACTGCATTTGTGATGCTTGCTTCTCCAATTCATACAAGACTGGCAAACACCGAGACTTTGGCAAACAGCAAGTACTTGCAACAGGCATTAGCACAGAAGCCAAAGCACCAACATCTAGCTTCCCTCAGGCTCTGGCTGGCTGCATGCTCTTATCTTCCCATTAATGTCATAAGATGGTATAGAGGTCTCTGCTTATGGAGGTGGCTATTCAGAGACCTGTTGGTGGCCCTCATAAGCTCCCTTCCTGAACACTGTCCTCAAGCCCCAGGTGAACACCCTCTGTTTGCTGTTCTTCCTGTACTACAGCAGCCCCTCCATGACTCACACATAACATGGCTGGCAATCTCTGTGCCCTATCCCACAGAGTCCTGCTTATATGTCTCTCTGTGTGTGTCATTCAGATGCCCCCCCACTTGTCTTAACTACTAAAGATGTAAGGCATGTTGGGGTTCAGGGACATAATTCAATGGACCAATGCTTTCCCAGGATTTGAGAGGTCCCAGGTTTAATTCCCTTATCTCCTCCTTTTAAATTCTGTTGTTTCTCCTGGAGAGTTGTGAGGTGGAAATGATCTACTAGTAGAAACTTCAGATGTCAAACTAAGGGACCCACTGTGAGAGCAAAACACTTCTCCAATTGTTCCCACACCGTATGTCTCTAGCCTCATGTGTGTCTCTCTCTCCGTCTCATAGGTGGCAGTATCCTCGAATGCCCAGCCATGCAGTGCTGGGGTCTGTTGCCCTGCCTACAGGGCTATCGCCAGGGGTCACCTTTGGCCAGAATCACTGTGCAGCTCCCAGTCATTTTCCATCCTTCACAAATGCTCAGGAGTAAAGTGGCACCGAGAACATTTTCTGTATTTTTGCATGACAGTTTCACTCCCGGGCACTCACAAGTAATCCCCAGACCCCGTTGCCCCCATCCCAGAAGGTCTCCACCAAGGACATCCTCTGACCTCTAGCTCCTGTAACTCCTCTTCTTCTTCCACATCGTAGGACAGGGTGTGGATTTTGATGTCATCAGCTGAGAGGTCGATGAATTTCCCATCGGGGTACTCCAGGCTGTCTTTGGTGGGTGACCGGTCCTCAATGAAGGTAGTCTCACAGCAGTCAGTGGCCACGCCATCCCCCCAAGAGCGGAGTACACCATCTGAGTAGAGGATGATGTTGGGACGGTAGTGGGACTCCATGGACTGCTGCAGTGTGTTTGGGTCCAGCAGTTGCTGCACTGGCTCACTTCTGCCTCCTTCCAGGCTGCCTGGTGTTGCACTGGCCACCAGCCTGTGGCTCTGGTACTGAGGTGCTGGGTAAACGGACACCAGGCCATCCCTGCTCTCAGCCATGAAGTTTCTGGTGTTAATTAAGCCATTCCTTTTGCCAGCATCACTGATCTTACTGTGCACCAGAACACTCTTCTGCTCAATGATGCCATCCATGGTAGACTCCCTCCCTGCTGGGCGTCAGGCTAGTAGGCTGTATTCACTGGTCACACGAGCCCCATAGGACCCATTTCCCTGAAGGAGCAGGAAACAGAGAAAGTAAAAATTATGCAAAGTTCATCACACAGACCCACATTGCGTCAGAGTTTATTAGTCATTTGACATGCATAGTAGCTACAGAGTCAAATAAATACAGTCCATCCTGTTCTGTTAATTTCAAAAAGACCCCATTAGTGCGCCATCCAGATTAAGCCAGAAATTGATTACCTATGAAGACATCTCTATGAAGTCTTTGCTTCCAAATGGGGGAAGCTGCAGGAACTGGATCTATTGCAGCCCTACAGAAGCCCCTGCCTGCCAACAGACGTCTTGAAACTCTGAGAAACTCAATCACATTAGCATCCCAATGGTCTACAGAGAAATAGAATTGTGTGTCTGTAGTGTAGACTGACTATTCCAAGTATGCAACCATTCATTCAAGCAGGAAAACACACCAAGGGAAGACAGTTTAAAACCATACCCTGCACAGACAAAAACTTAGTGGCAGGAAGACCATGCCACTAGATGGTATGTGGGCACAGTTCCACACTGAGGACATACATTATGTACATACCAGTGCATTCTTGTGTACCTAGTAGGATGAGCACTGCACTCATAAATAAACACTGACTCCAAAAGATGCAGAAAGAAAGAGAAAGAGGAGGGAGGGAGAGGAAGGAAGAACGAAGAAGACCAGAGCTTAAAGTTCTAGGAAATGTAACAAGTGCATTTCCTCAGATTGCATGTTAATAGCCATTATATATAATAACATCTCGTGTGACTGAGGAGACAGCGCAATTAGAAAAGTGATTGCCATGCAAGCGTGAGGACCTAAGTTGGATCACAAGAACCCACATAAAAGAAAAGTGCTCAATCCTCTAATCCCAGCACTGCGGAGCAGAGACAGGAGGATCCCTGGAGCTGGCTGGCCAGCCAGTCTTGCTGAATCAGCAAGCTCCAGGTTCAGTGAGAGACCCTGTCTCAAACACCCTAAGGTGGACAATGCTTGAGGAAGACATGCGAGAGCAAGCTCTGACCTTGAAGCACATGCACACACATATGCAGACATGCACAAGAATATGGATACCCACACAAAATTTCATCTCGAGCTCCTCTAGCACTACATTTTCTATAACGCTTAAGTATTTTCTAATTATAGACTTTTGATTGTATGTGGTGGTAAATACAGTATTCTAAAATTGCACTCTGATGAAAGGAAGAGTGGTGGAGAGGACCTTTGTGACTAATTGAGAATTCTGAGATCAGGTTCAAATAGCGAGGTCAAACTATAGCATAAGCCCCGAGAAATAATTAGAATTATTAATGTGAAACCACGTACGGTTTAGAGAGGGGTCACAATGCACCATCACCTCTGCTTATGTGGGTTTGACATGTCTATCTTCGGAGATGTTATTCCTATTTGGGAACTAAAATCTTGACTTAAATTGCTTGAAGAGAGATTCTGTAGGGGTGACTGTAACATACCAAGGGTAACCTGTTTGAGGACCACCTCTATGCTTCATGTTCTCCAGGCATTCACAATGTGCTTCTGAGGTGTTTCTGGTCCCATCTTTCTCTTTCTACAGAGTAGGACCTGGCCTGCCCTGCTGACTGAGTCCCTTGTATCACGTGTGGTCTGGTGGGTGTATTAGCAAGCCTAGAGAAATCTTGAAGACCCAGCTTCTCAGCCTGAGTTCCATCTACCCAGACCTTGTAAATATCTTTCTAGCAAACACTGATTACACTTGTTCAAATTCAGCCTTTCAGCTTCATCCATTGAACTGTATGCTTTCGGACAACCAGAAGGAACATTTCCATTGGCTGGTGAGTGGCGGTCGCTACTTCTTGACTTTTTCCCTTATGATTCCCATTGCATTCTTCTGTGCCAATTTGACAGCTGCTGAGGTCAGCATCCTTCTTCTACCCAGACAGGAAGTTACGACCAAGGAATCAGTGGCGTATTTTCCCTTTCTTGCACAAGGTATGGAGCCGGCACATATGAAGTCAGAGACTGTGTATTGAAGTCAACTGTCTTCAGAATTATGCAATTAGAATAAGCCCTGGTGTTGTCTCCCTGAGTTGGCCATGAACTAGAGGTGGGTTCAATATTAAGGTGCTTTGAGGCATTTCTTTCATCATCCCTTTAGTTTGTTGCTCAAAGTGTTGTTGACACACAGACGACTCAGTGATTCCTGGAAGTTGGTTAGAAATGTAAAAAAGCTGAGGTATAGCTCAGGTAGACAGAGCACACTTAGAACACATTGGGTCCTGAGACTATCCCCTGCTCCACACATATGCACACAGGACACATGCAGAACAGAAACTGCAGCAGAATATAATATACCTTTTGAACCACAACCTACATTCTTATATGATTTCTGCATCTCAGTCTGCACATGAAGGCTTAAGGCTAGGTGAGCTATGTAAGTATGGGTAGGGGGCTTGCACTATTCTTTTTTGTTTTTGTTTTTTTGAGACAGGGTTTCTCTGTGTAGTTTTGGTGCCTGTCCTGGATCTTGCTCTGTAGACCAGGCTGTCCTCGAACTCACAGAGATCTGCCTGGCTCTGCCTCCGAGTGCTGGGATTAAGGGCGTGTGCCACCACCGCCTGGCAGCTTGCACTAATCTGTAGCAATGTCATCATGTGACAAGTTGCTTGGTTTTATAGTTGATTATTTACCCTCTTTTTTTTGAGATTATACCATAATTACAGTATTTTCTCCTTACATTTCTTCCCTTCAAGCCCCCCCCATACCACTCCCCACTCTCCTTAAAATTCATGGCCTCTTTTTTCATTGGTTATTATGACATGCATAATATAAATATATTGTATTTATATACATATTTATATCATATAAATAATGTAAATATAACCTATTCTGGCCATATAATGCTATATGTATGGATGCTTTCAGGGATGATTGTTTGGTACTAGAAAACCAATTGGTGTGCTCTTCCCTGGAAAAAACCACCTCTTCTGCTCCCAGAAGACATGTAAATAAGAGTGAGACTAGCTAGAAAGAAAAAAGTCTAATAAATGAGGGAGGGAGGGAAGCAAGAGAGAGCCTGAATCTGAACAAAACACAAGATATACAAGTATGAAATGATCAAATATGCATTGAACACATGCATGAATGTTTTAAAAATAAAAAGAAGAAAAACCTGAAATCTGAAACACTTCAGGTCCAATGCATTTTTGAAAGACTTATTATTTAATTATGTGTATGTATATATGCATATGAATGAGAATTCAGGTGTCCCCAGAGGCCAGAAGAGGAGGCTGGATCACCTAGTGCTGGAGTTGCAGGAAGATGTAAACAGGCTGACTTGGGTGTTGAGAACTGAACTTGGATCTTCTGTAAGAACAGTAAAAAAATCTCTGAGCCATCTCTCCAGCCCCAAGATGTAGTCTACTAATAGTTATTATTAATAGCTAAGATTCCTGGGACTGCTTTTAAAATAATCTAGATAGAAGAAGTGAGTTCCGACACTAGTGATGAATTGGGAATTTATGAAATTGGTCAATGAGATAGGTTTGCTGCTACATAATTCTCTCTAGTTCCATGTATGTCTGCAGTTTTCTATCATAAAGAAGATCTTTACCACTCAGTGAAGCTGTGTGTGAAGGGACACTGCAGGCAGAGGGAGCAGCATTAAGCCAAAGCCAGCAGGTAAGGGGAGTGCTGGTAGGTAAGCAGAGAGAGGACCGAGACACGAAGGAGGGAGGGTGGGGTCTTCTATGAGGCCTTTACTTGTTTCTCTGTGCTGGGTATCTAAGCTTGAATCTGATACATCCTAGAGAATTTATTACTAAACTTGCCTCCCTACCTCTACTTGGAGGCTCTTGAGTCCCTGTGTAAAGAGACAACCAATGAATTGCAAAGGCTTTTGGGTGAGATGCACTCATCACACAGGGCATTCAAGTCTGTGGGTCTGTGAGCAGTGTGAGGAATGAGTACCAGGAAAAGTATACCAATACAGATCTGGTACTCCACAATAATACCACCTTTACTACTCAGCTGACTTCAGAAGCACAGAATATCCTACGAGATTTTATATGACCCAAGAGAGCCACAGCAATGTTTCTTCGTGCTCTGTGTCCCACCTATGTGAAAAGAAGTCATGATGAGGCAAGCCAAAGAGTCTCCTCCAGCGTGATTAATGCCAGAAGAGCAGCGCCTCAGTTGCCCTTATTCCCTAGGGAACAAAACTACCTGCTGACAAGACTCAGTTTAGCTTCTTCAGTCCTCTGTCATGGACAGGCTCCTGGTGTGGGAGGCAGGCATGGTGCACTGGTTCAGAGTTACAGGCTCAGTTCAGAAAAGACAAACTCAAAGCATAGCTAGTCCAACCCAGTCAGTTTCTACTAAGCTTAGTAAGGCAACTGTTTACTTGAGACTGCTTCTGAAGAATCGTTGGAAACCTGTTATGAATTTCCTGCCCTAGAAACCCACCAAAATAAAAGGCAACAAAGGGCAACTGAACACACCTGAGTGGACAGAGGCAGAGTTCTTGCCCCCCTCCATTTCCCCTTTGCTTCTTTTCTTTGTGGCATATTTGGTTATTTATTCTAGATGCTTCTACTGCTGTTAGTCTAGACTTAGACTCTCTCTCCACATAGATCTCCTTCTGTCTTTAATTTCAAATGTCATTTCCTGTGCTTCATCCCTTGGATGTCATTCAGGGACAAGGACCTGTTCTTGGTCCTGGTGACGCCACATAGACTCAGCTCACTCTGCCCAGCTGGTCAGATTTTTTTTTTTTAACAAATCAGAAATATGGTAATCAGATGCTCCTGTTCCTGTCCTGTACAGGACAGGTCTCTCTCTCTCTCCCTTCCTCTTCTCTCCTTCCATCCCTCTCTGTGTGTCTATCTCCTTTTCTCCATCTCTCTGTGTGTGTCTCTCTCCCTCTGTCTCTGCCTCTCTGCCTCTGTCTCTCTCTCTGTGTTGGGAGAGTTACTTTTAATTCATCAAAATATAATTAACAGAAGAGATGTTTATAAAAGAACTCTAGATTTATTCATGTTGGCAAATTTAAAAAATACATGAACAATGACATTTGGGGTCACTGGCAATCAAGCCAACCGTCTCTTTCCTGAGGGCTGTGGGTGTAAGGTCCCCCCTGGCATAGGGTCTTCTGAGAGACTCTCTTGAATGATGACTGCATTTCTAGGCCCCAAATTAAACTTTACCTCCCTCCAACTCTATCTCATGGGCTGAGATTCAGAATGCCCATTGCTCATTCTTCCTGGAGCAAGAATATGTTTCAAACTGGCCTTTTGAGTATGAGAGATTCTTTTGGGGGAATCTACCACCCTGCCTTCATCTGCCATCCAGTAATTCCCATGCCATTTCTTTCTGCCCAGTAATTGCCATGTGATCCACCTCAAACATCACTTTCTCTCAAAGGAGAGCCAAGCATCAAGGGTTTCACAATGTCCCACTCAAGCTATTACAATGTGCCTTCCATGTTCCTAGACACAGCTCCCTAGTCAGACCCACCCTTTCAGCCACCTTCACACTTCCAATGACCAGCCCTACATCCTTCACCTTGCTCCACAAGTGCTTGAAGAGTAATAAGCAGTCTTTGGTCAATGATAGTCAACAATGGATCTCACAGTAAGTGTGTCAAGAACTTTCCTCATGAAAATGGAGCATTCCTCTTATTCAGTGAAGAAAAACCTCTTGCTCAATAAGTGGTCCATAGAGCTGTGCAATAGATCACCTATCTCAGACTATACTGTGAAATCTAGTGGCCTCTCTTGATTCATAAATAAAACTTTCATTTCCAAAGAAGCTATTTAGCCAGAGGTTCTGCATTTCTTAGCAGGAAGCATATTACTATACAATCTCCTAGAACAAGCAATCTTCTAGAATTTGCCTTTGGCAACAAAAGCTGCCATTTGATTTTCATCAACAAGGTGTTGGCACAGATACCATCAGAGAACATCAAGCCACTATGAACTTGATTAGGAAAGGAGGTGATCTATTCATCTTAGTCTGGTTTGTGTTGTTACAGTAAAACACTTGAGGTTGGATAGCTTGTAAAAAGAGGTTTGTGTGGCTCATGACTCTGGTGTCTAAAGGGTCTAAATATCATGATGTCAGCCTCTTGATGAAAGCAAAAAGGCATGGAAGGGTCAAGTGCACAGGGTGGTTTGGCTTTACAATACGCTTTTGAAAGAACTGATCCAGTCTTGATCCATTCCCAAGAGATAGCATTGACCTGTTTATATGGGCAGAACCCCTGTGACCTAATTACCTTCCTCTAGGCCTGGCCTATTAGTGGTACTTCAGTATCTCTAATAAAAGGATCTTTGCAAGGACTTTCATGCATGAACCTTTGGGAAATGAACCACATTCAAACACAGCATCATCAAATCTCTAGTTTATTTAAGGCTGATGATATCTAAAGACCATAGATTGTGCTGATTTTAGAAGCTTTCTAAAGCTGAACGGTGGCCATCAACCTACAAATGGGAATCATCTCTTAAGTAAGGCAAGTCAAAGACAGTCTTTGTGGACAATGGGCTTCAGAGGGACCCAGCCAGCTTCTCATAGCGCAGCTAGACTCAATTACCAATGCAAGTTCACCAGTAAAAGGGTAAAAATGGAGACTCCAGGTTATCCCTCAGAAACAGGTGAAGGAAGGAAGTGACCATGCATCAAATCGTCAGCATGTGGCAAGGACAGAGCAGACACAATCATGCATCCACTTGACAAGCATCTAGTGGCACCAACTGAGAAAGTGCAGGATGAGGGATCATGGACACCTTGGCTGGGATGCTGCTGCTCACAGCATAGGAGAAAGACAGGTTTGCCCAAGTGCTGGGGTATGATGAGAGCTAGGGACAAGGTGAAATGTGCCTGGTAGGAAGAAGCATGTGGGCAGTGACCTAGTTTTCGGATAAAGATCTTGCATTTAAGGAAAGGCCTGAAGGGTTGGGTGGAGTTAGTTTGGTCACAAAGAGAAGGGCATGATCCATGCCATATGCTTAGGGCCCTAAGGCAGGGAACAGACAGAAAAAAGGCCAGGACAGCTGGATCACACACCGGCCAGGAGGAGGAAAAGGAGGGGTGGAGATGAGGGCAGGAGCATCATCCTGTTATCTTCAGGCCTTGCACCCCAGGCCCAGATCTTTCTCAGTGTGTAGTAAAGGAAGGGGGGGGGGTGTTGAAGACTCTTGCTTCTGATTAGACCCTTAGACAGGGAAAGTTGACTCCATGATGGTGAGTTCACACATACTGGATGAGCTGACCTATTTGGAGCCTCTCCATACCCAAGCCTCCACTGTTTAAGAGCTGATGGCACCAACCAGGCCAAGCCAGCAGTGCTTCATGGTGTCTCCTGCAGTTTCATCTAGCCAATGGATAAATGGCCCAGCACCAGTATCCCTGGAGTATGGTAATGCTCCCACTGGCCTTCCAGGGGCCTGAGCCTCAGCTCCCTGGAGATCATTTACTGGATGACTCAGAGTTTCTCTTTACCTTGCTTCCCTAACCCTTCTAAATTCTTGTCTCGGGGTGCAGAAGTTTAAATAGTTTTCGCCTCTTCTGGAACCTATATTATTTGTCCCCAATGTGAGACATTATAGGGTGGAATAGGGGGAGTATTATCGGGGACTATGGGGGTCCAGCCCCTCGATAGTCCCCTCCCAGGGTCCGGGAAGAATCTACAACCAGCTGATAATTAATCTTTGATGAAAAGAAATGAATCTATGTACATGAAACTCCTTAATCCATATACTTTATTATTCTGTGACAGTTACAAGCTTATATTCTGCTCTCACATTTAGGTCATCTTTAGCCTGATTTCTCTCTACACTTGTCTACGATCCCCTCTATGTTCTTTCTTAATTCCTTCATCTAGTTCTGTCCCTTCTAGGTTCTCATCTATCTAGTTCTTTCCCCTATCAGCTCCTCTCCCGTCTCCTTCTCTCTCATCTGGCTCTTACTCATCTTCTATCTCATTCCTCTAGTCCTCTCTTTTAGCCCTTCAATCTAGTTCTTCCCCATCTCAGTTCATTCCTCTCAGGTTCTTACCCGTCTAGTTCTTCCATTCTCTTCTCTCCTCTCTGTCCTCCCGTGCCCTGGGAGTTCTGGTATTTATACACTTACAAGCAGTATTCCCTTAGCAGTGCAAAGCCAGGTTTCCAGGATCAAATGGAGGAGTGATAAGAATCACACAGGGAGGCAATAACCATTAATTATCACTTGCAACCCCAAAGGGAAGTGACCAATGGGGAAATGAATTAACTAAAGGCTAAATTCAGGTAATATCTAAGAAGAGGGCTCTTACGTGCACAACTATAATCTTAAATGTGTTTGGTAAAAGATGTTAAAAATCTATAAGTTGCTAGGTCAATGGGAGAAAATAAAACTGTCTTCTTTTTTCCTGTGGCTCCTATCTGTCCAAGCTGTCTGCCGTTTTTCTACAGGGTGGAGGAAAGTGTGCTCCAGTCTCTAGGCAACCTGTGTACAGCTAGATGCCTCTGGTGATAGTTAAAGGGAGATCTGGAACTGGAGGTAAGGTTTGGGAAAGGAGGAAGTAAGGCTTAATTGGCACATCCGCCAGGCCTTCTCAAACAGGTAGCCTGGATGTTTAAGTCTATTCTTAGAAAGTATGGAGGTATCTCTGATAAGGCACTTTCCTCCATCTGAGGATGAACCTGGCCGGATGCTGCCAATGATGATAATTACAGGGAGGCTTGAACTGGGGTTCTGGCTGAGCATAGCTGTTAGCACAGAAGGTTATCTAAATATTCCTAGAAGTGGTTAAGTAAGTAGTTAGAGGTCTATAAAGTTAGTAAGGCTGTAAGAAAGGAGGGGTCTGAGCTAAATTGTGTAAAGCTATTACTTAATGTCTACCTGACCTAGGCGGTGTCCCCTTGTGGAATTTACCTTAAGTCAGGAGACTTGCCTGTGGGTTGTTATCACTGTTAATCCTCGGAAATTGGGTGACCACCTGGGTGATGTCTTCCTTAGTCCTTGAAAGTGGCTAGGGGAGATATCTGATTCCAGAGAAAGCCTTTCCTGAGGCTGTTCTCCAAATGCTTGGAATGTGTATGTCTAGAGAGTGATCAGTCCACATTGTTAGCCCTTCTTAGGGAAAAATCAATTGGGAAAACTATGAAGGCACACATGATTTTCATAACAGAATACAGCTGATATATAACAAGCCAAGTAACACCAAAAACTCCTTGGGATTTGGCTTCCTCTGGAGGAATTCCCTGATTCCTCCAGGTAGTGACTTTGCCATAACCAGCTGAGTTCTTATGATATTCCTGCGGCCCGCAGCAGAGTATAAAGTGATGTAGACGAATTTCTAAACAGTCTTATTAGATAAGAAACACAGAGCCAAATACAGAGGTAATAGCCAAAGAGATCAGAGAACTATCAAAGAGCCATGACTACCTTATTTTACCACCTCGCCACCGTTGCTTCCCCAGAGAGCTTCTTCCTGGGTATCTTGTGTTTTTATTGCCTTTCTGTTTTGCCTTCTCATTGACTCTAAGCCCAGCCACATGACTTCTTTGTTACTGACTGTCTATACAGACCTCCAGGTCTCTATGGTTGGTACTGAGGTTAAAGGCTCATGTCACAACACTTGGCTATGTCCTTGACCACACAGAGACTCTGCCTGCCATGTGATCAGATTAAGGGCATGTGCTACAACTGCCTGACACCTATTTATGGCTATGTGACCTCTGATCTCCAGGCAAACTTTAACATACAAATAAAATCACATTTCAGCACAATTAAAATATCACCACAAAGGGACTTTAGGAAGGGAATTAAGAGTAGAATGTTGTTAGAGTGAAGCTTTGTGATCAAGCCTTGATAGCTTTGTAAGAAAAGGGACATTCACTTCAGGACATACACATGTACCCAAACAAATACTCCCCGCGCCTCTCTCTCAAACACACACACACACACACACACACACACACACACACACACACACACACACACACACCACACACTTTCTCTCTTTCAAAACCATTCAAACATGCATATCTACACACTTAGTCTCACAGGGTCACACATATTCACATTAACACCCTCAAACAAACACATCTCTTACACTCAGTCTCACTCACATACCCTCATTCCCACACATTCATACATATTCATTCGCTCAGACTCACAGAGCTCCCATACACTCTTTACCACATTCTCATGCATACATACTCTATGTCCTTACACAATCTCCCATACTCACACTCTTACAGTCACACACATTAATGCATGCACATATCACATAGAAATATAAACTCCAACGCTCACACATTCATTCACACAATGATATACATATAAACACATCCTCACTTATACACACTCTCACACTGACTCACCCTCAAATACATATACCTCATACACAAACATATACTCTAACACCCTTGTCCACTCAAGCACAAATCCATACACTCTCACACTGACTCAACTCATACACACTGTACCTTGCCATGTGATGGGTGCTCTGTGTTACTTTATGACTCTGCCAGAAAGATGTGTCTCCTCTACCTTGGGCTAGAAATGTAAGCAGAAACTCATCTCTTTTAAAAATTATTCTTAATTTTATCTCTCTTCTTTACAAATACTGTAGTGTTTGCAACAGAAACTAGAGCTGCAGTGGATGCACAGTCTGAATTGACCATCCCCTGTGATAGGATTGGCAAATACCCTTGTTGTCATCAGAAAGCCTTCGTCAAGTGACTGATGGAGGCAGGTTCAGAGATCCATGACCAAACATTGGATCCATGCTCAGGGAGTCCTGCTGAGGAGAGGAAGGAGGGATTGTGGGAAACAAGGGTGTCAGGATCATTGGAGGAAGACCCACAGAAACCATGAGCCTAGCTCATGGGAAGTCACAGAGTCTGAACCAATAACCAGGGAGCCTGCATGGGACCGACCTAGGCTTTCTGCATATATGTGACAGTTGAGTAGCTTGGTCTCTATGGTAGACTCCTGGCAATGGGAACAGGGCTGTCCATGGTGCTTTGGCTGGCTCTTGGGAATCTACTCCTTATATTGGATTGCCTTGACCAGCCTGACAGGAGGAGGTGCTTGGTCTTACAGCAGCTTGATATGCCATGTTTTCCTGAAGTCCTTGGGGGGGGGGTGTCCCTTTCTGAGTGATTACAAAAGAGGGGTGGATGGGGGGTGGAGGTGAGGAGGGGGGAGGAGAGGCTGCGATCAGGATGTAAAATAAATAATTAATAAAAGAAGGAAGGAAGGAAGGAAGGAAGGAAGGAAGGAAGGAAGGAAGGAAGGAAGGAAGTAGAGCTGCACACAGAGCTTGCCTTTTGGAGAACAAGCCCCAGGGACTAGACTGCTGGCCTACAGATCTAAGTGGCAAAACCACAAGTTCTGTATGGCCGGTATGTGTACAGATACCACAGGCTTGGAGAAGTAGCCACCCTGACACAGTCAAACAGAAGGCACCTCACAGAAGTTTAAACAGAAGCAAGAACGCTGGCCTGCAGGGGGAAGGAGAAGGTGTTGGCATCTTACCACAAAAATCAGAACCAGGTCTGCAAGATGGTTAAGTTTTCTCTGCAAATTCATAAACTGTTGATTACAGGGAAAGGGTGTATGGGGTCACACAGTCTTTGTGCCCTCGGTCCCCAAGAGGACAGTTCCTCATCACTAATTGATAAATTGGTATTCTGGTTCCACAGAGCAGTCTCAGAAGGTGGAATAATTAAGCCTGCTCTGAAAGATGCACTCTCTCGCAAAGGGTTGGGCAACAGTTTTCTCCTGGCCTTAAGGCACAAGAGAAAACACAGCTCACTGAATGCTAAAATAATGAATGCCTCTGGGCACCTGTGGGATGCAGCCTCCCTGTGGCCCTGGCAGTGTCTTTCAGATTCTACAAAGGCCTCAACAGGACAGTTGTTGATCTAAATGCTGAAAGAAAAAAATACTCTGGCTAGCAAGAGGGACAGTGGGACTGGAACCAACCCAGGTACATGTGATGCCAAGGTGTGGTCTCACTGTTCTGAAGATGCAGCTGAACAGCCTGGGACTGCTCAGACCAGGTTAGCCCACCTCACTGGCCCTCAGACTGAAAAGCTGTGGGGCTGAGAGTGGCCCCCAACTCTGCTGAAATAATGAATGCTTCCACACACCTGTGGGACACTTCAATTGGCTCCCGAACTTGAATGTATTTTTGTTTGTCCCCAGGGTTATGTAAGGGGAGTCTGGTCCTTTGAGCACTGAGGGGAGAACTTTTGAGAAGTGGGGCCTAGTGAAGTCTTTAGTTCAAATCAGAGCACCCTGGGGAGACAGGAAGGTACTTTAAGGGAGGTGGCCCTGGGGAAGAAAGGATAGAGGAAAGAAAGGAGGAAAAAAGGGAAGAGAAGAAGGCGGGGTGGTGGTGGTGGTGGTGGTGGTGGTGGTGGTGGTGGCATGGGATTAAAAGCTTGAGCCAGACCCATGAACTTTCTGTCTTTCTATTTTTGATGGCCACCCCCAACCCTCATCCCTTCATTTCCTCTCTCACCATTACTCTTCTATGAGGTGACATAGCCAAAAGTGGCTCTTGAAAGATTCTGTGACACGGTGTTTGGTCCCCAAAACTGAGTTCAATAAAACCTCTTTCCATAGACTGCCTCAGGTATTTCATTACAGGCTCAAAATAACAAACTAACACGATTAACAATTGCGTTCATTTCTTGTCTGTAGTGCTAGCGATTCTAGGCTGTTCTACACTTCTGAATCACATCCCTAGTTCTTGTTCTCTTCAAAACAGCTGCTCTATTGAGACAGAATCCAGGAGTCTTAAAGCTTAGCTAACTTTCAAAGTGCAGTCCCGAGTCTAGGCATGGACTATTAGGAGCTGCACACCTCTCCCCACTAATTCTATAGCATCCCCAACACGGCACACCCAATGGGCTACCTCACTCCCTTTGCCCAGCCCCTGGCCACTGCTACTCTTTTTTTTTTCTTCTGTCTCTAGATTTGCTTATAATGGACATTTCACACGCACAGAATCATGCAAGCCTTTTGTAATTGGCTTCTTCCCTTTAGCATGTTGCTTTCAGTGTGGACCATTCTACAGCCCTTTGGTCCTTTTATAGCTGAATAGTATCTCATTGTATGCACACATTGTGTTTGGTTGCAGCTTTCACTTGGGGGGGGATATGCTAATTATTATCATTAAATCCTCAACTAACATGGAGTTAATTACAATCTCAGTCTTCTGGTGAGTGACTGAGAAAATAATTCTTTCCTTTGGTAGGCATACAGTTAGAATAAAATTATCTTTAAAAGGAAACAATATTGCAACATTCTCAGTAGACACCTTCGGGATGAAGGAATGACATGGAACACAGGTGACAGACTTCATACTCAGCTGGGGAGGAGTGTGTCTCTGAAACATTGGCAGGACTACACCATCCCCACCAGGCACAGCCTCAACAGGAAACAGAAAACCCAGACACCACATGCACCAAGTGACCTTATGGAGCTAGATTCTTGCAGATATAAGGCAGTCCTTGTTGAAATCTCTCCTCTACCTTCGACACCATGAGCATCTTCTCCTCACACATACCCAGCATGCAACCCTCCTGCAGGCCAGCCTGTCAGGGAAGCATTCTGCATCATGGATAAGGCAGAATTACACAGGACCCCTCTGTGTAGGAATCAAAATTATATGTTCCAAGTTTGGTTTTCTTACACATGGATCTAATGCTCAATAGAAAGTTTTGCTCTGAAGAAACACCAAGAAGAAATAAACATTCTGGAAATCAGTGTTGCAAGAATAATGGTTTTCAAACAAAGGCATGAATAAGAAAGTAAAGACAGAGTCACCAAAACTCATATATGACTTTTCCTTTGTTTCTGAAGATATCAATAATTCTAGGTTTAGAAATATCTGTATTTCCCCCTTTTTCTGTTTTTTTTTTTTCTTGGTTGATCTAGTTGGTCTCCTTCCTTTCTTGGTTGACAGGCCTGCACTGGTGCTCTGACGAGTTATTTGTGTGAGGGATTCAGCGAACGTTAGAAAGTCTGTCTAATGTTCAGATCTCTGTTGCTGACAGGAATGTTAGAACAGAGATTTCTGTGGACAAAACTCAACCTATGGAGCAGCTTCCCAAACAGAAGCTGAAGGTAGGAACAACCCCGGAAAATGAGGAAGGAAATGAAAGTAATTGCAGCTTAGCTGAGCCAGCGTCCTGGGTGTGTAATGGGCGGGGCTAGCTCCCAACACTGTGAATCCCGCCTCATGCTGCTCTATTAAGCAAAGCACGCAAAGGGCACCAGGTGCCAGCTGCTCCTGAGCCTGGCACTGCTAGAAGTCTTGTGTGTAAATAGCCAGCTCCCCTCCAGCTAAGCAGACAATACCCATGCTGAAAGAAAAAAAAAATGCAAATCTTTATTCAACAATCTTTGTCCAGCCCTAATATAAGGGAGGTGCCTGGTTTTTACTGCATCTTGATATGCCATGTTTGGTTGATACCCATGGGAGGCCTGCCCTTTTCTGAATAGAAACAGAGGAGAAGTGGATGGGGAGGGCAGAGGGGAGGTGGGGTGAGGCACTGGGAGGAGAAGGGAGAGGGGAAACTTTGGTTAGGTTGTAAAATAATAATAATAATAATAATAATAATAATAATAATAATAATAAATCATTAATAAAAAATTTAAAAAAGAAAATTCACCTTTAGTAAAAATACATGGAAAAGCCTGGGACTTAGCAGTGGGGATTGTCAATGAAGTATTCAAAGCCATGTCAGTTATTATTATTATTATTATTATTATTATTATTATTATTAGTGTTATTATTATTAAAAATTGCCTCTAGTACAAACTAATGGAAAAGGCTGTAATTCAGTAGGGGTGTCAGTTAATGAAGCATCGGGGCCAACATCTGAACAGCATCTTGCCTTGAAAATGACATAGACAATGTGGCCTGGTATTTCCTGCTCAGAGGTCAACCCACATCTCTGGCCATTAACAAATCAAGTTAAGAAATCTAGCAGTTATGATAGGATTCTGAAATAAGGACACTTGGCATATTTGGGCCATTGCTGCTTTTAAAAGTCATTCTAACTCCCCATAGCTTTGTGATTTTCTACATTTCTCCTATCTCCTCAAGCAACTTAAAAATTGTATAAGCACATAACTATGCGAATGTGTGGGGCACAGTGTGATATTTCAACACATGTATGCAATCGGAACAGACAAAATCAGAATGATTAACAGTTCCATCAGCATGGCATTTTGGAAGGGAGATGTGGGCAGAGGAGGTTTCTTTATCACCAGCAGTACCACATGCCAATCAGTGCCATCTCCAGCACCCTCACTACCACCATGAGCATAACTTATCACTACCATGAGAAGTGCCACCACCACCATCACCATGACTATCACTGTCACAAGCAGTATCAACATCACCACCAGCCTCAGTACCACTCCGAGGACCACCTCTAACACCACCCCCAGGGATGCTACCCCTACCACCATCACTGCTTAGTGACTTTGCAATCACCATCACATTACTGCTATTATCATCCCCCCTCCAGTGGGATACTACCATTACCATTCTCACCACCATCATTATCTCTAGCACCCCAGCCTACCATTATCACCACCATTACCATCACAAACACCACACCGGCACATCACCAGGCATTTGCAAACTATCACTAAACACCTAATACCAACCGGTGTTTGTAAAGCCCAGAAGATGGAGATGGATTTTACATTTTCAAGTGGTGGAAGGAAAGAATTCTCCATGGCATGTGATAATGCCATCAAATACAAATGTCAGTGTCTGTAAACAAACTTTTATTAGACTATATTCACAACACCTCACTCCCAGTTATTTATGGCAGCTTCCTCACAAGGACAGTTATGATAGAAACCATATTCCCTGCAAAGCTTAGTATACTTACAATTTGACCTTTAATAGAAAACCTTTATCCATTTCTGACCACATTCCCTGTTATCTTGTCAATACACTGTGCACAGTGGTACTATTATTGATGCTACTAGCATGCCAGTAAGGCGAGGCTGTCACTACCCATCAAGGGAGAGAGAGAAGAGGTCTCCAAACCATTTGGTCTATAAATTCTCATGGGCAAAGCTAGTTTTAAGGAGAAAGCCTTGGAGCTTCTCTTCTGAGACTTTCTACTTGGAAGCCTCTCAGATATCCTCACATCCTCAGTTTTTAGAAATGTTTTGGCCAGGAATCCCCTTCCCTGTTCATGGCAGAAACAAAAACTCCTAGAAAAATGCATGTTAGAGATAGGCCTCAGAAGTTCTCCATAGATAAAAGGAACCTGGGTTTAAAATTAAAGAGAGGGAAATACTGCCATGGTTTGAATGAATTGCCCCCTCCCAACATAAATATGATAGAACTTAATCCCCAAGGTTACAGCATAATGGACTTCCCAGCCTCCAGAACTAGGAGGAATAAATTTGTATTAGTTATTATTTAACCTGCGGTGTTTTGTGATTGCATCAAGAGCAAACCAAGACAAGTCTAAATGCAAGAGGAAATAAGATGCAATTAACAAGGATAAGCAAAACACCACAAATCAGAAGCACAAAGGCTGCAGATGCTGACACCATCAGATGAAGATGACACACTAACAATGCTGAATGTGTCTAAAAATAGAAGATACAGACTTTTAGAAATAAAGAAATACATTGGAGAAAATTAAACACTCAACAGGCAGACTATTACTTCTGGCATTAAAGTTGATTAGATGTTCTGAATGATCCTCTTGCTGCAAAATTAGAGCCTGGATTTTGTGAGACACTGTTGGCTTGGAGGAAAATCTCCAAAGATTGCCCCTGTACCACACAGACAATTCTGTGTGGTACAATCACACCCAGAAGCTGTGACCGAAGAACTGTTCTCAGCTAAGATTCATTAAAGACTAGGTCTCAGATGCATGTGTGTGTGTGCATCAGGCTAACTGGAGAACTTGCTCAAATGAAGATTGCCAGGCCCCAGGATGTGAATAAAAGTACATGATGGAGTTGGAAAAATCACATATGAAACAGGAAATGGAGTAAATGGGAAATAAAGCCAGAGACTGTAGGAAATCTCCAAGTCTGCATCAGTTACTCAATGGGTGTAATCTACAACAATCTTATCAGTGTTTTTGTGGCAATGGTGAGGTGTGTGTGTGTGTGTGTGTGTGTGTGTGTGTGTGTGTGTGCTTGCGCACGGCACATGAAGGCTTTCCATTTCCAAGGGACACAGTTTCATGAAGAATATAAATTACCCAAAGATCAAAGAGGCCATGAGGCTGCGGCTTTCTGTATCAACAGTGAGGATATTCAAGGCAGACCTGGGATGTAATTGGCTGTGGCTAGGATCCACTTCATGGGAAAGGGTAAAGGAAGCTTCAAGAGTCCCATGCTGCTCACTTTCCCAAGTTCACATAAACAAATGCAGAGATGGTAATTCAGGCAGCCTCTCATTCCTATCACAAATGATGTTATTAAAGAATGCTCAGGTGGTTGGAGTGCAGGCCCTAGGTTCAATCCATGATGACAGTGATATAATAATAATAAAGATGATGAAATCCTTGGGCTACAAAGACAAAATAATAGTTACTTGCTTTTTCTTATGTCATAGGTTTTTCCTCACCTCAGATTTCCCAAATAAACAAAAAATATAAAACTAGAAATCATTATTCTATGTTTTTTCTATAAAATGTGTGTGTTCAATACAAAACTACAAGTTGTTTACCATGAAGATTCAGAAATAAATACACAATTCATGGGCTAGGGTTGAATTCACCTTCTAATTAGAACGGCATTGACGTAGTAAATGCTTACCCTGCTTTGACTGTCACATGGAGCACAGAGGGCCTGCTCAGCCTGAGAAACATGAAAATATCTGTAGCTGAAATTAGTTTCTCATAGTTCTGACTGATGAGAAAATGATTCTCAGTGCTATCCAGCATTCCTGTGCTAATATTTTTAATTTATTCCTATAGCCATTTATTATTATTTGGCTACTAGTCTGTAATGGTACCATTATTTTTCTACTAGCCTGTGATGGCCTTCAAAGATGGTGTGAAGGTCAAGGACACAAACTGGGCTGAAGCACCAACTCCAGGGAATGTGTTGCCTAACTCAAGTCCACTCAAGGTAAACCTGACCCCTGGCCAAGGAAGGCCTTTAGGAAGGCAAGAGGTACAGCTCAACATCAGGCCCCTTCATTCACTTCATTACAAAACATGCCAACAGACAGGAACTTGGATTTCTATTGGGTGAACTCTGAGGACTAGGTTTTGCTCTGTGGACGGTGTTTTAATCTGAAAAGGAAGAGCGGAGAGGAATGCTCCACAGTGAATAGAGAGATGAGTCACCCCTCTGACAGCAGCAAGGACCCTGTGAATCAGATCTTGGGCAGGAAGCCAGGGGCTGGGACAGAGGCGTGGCCGGCTAGAGAGCTCCCCTGATTACCTGCTGCCTGGAGCAACAGAATTAAGCTTTCTTTCCAAATGAGGATTTTAATTTAATGAAAACATTTCCTTTAAAAATGTAGCCAATGATACAGTGTCCCAGTAGGATATGGCAGTTTCCATAACCAGCATTTCTGCACTGGAAGCAATATAGGTGCACTGTGGTCCCCATGCCTCTTCCTCACCAATGGCATGCTAACTTGCCATCCAGTGGCTAGAGTGATACTGCTCATTAGGGCAGTGAAGAGAAAATGGAGATTGTTTTACTTGCCTGGCTGAACAGATCTCTATGCTAGAAACACTATAGCACGTGGCTCTACAGTGTGAAATCCTGCCATTTTCAGGTGGGAAACCCCACACTGAGGCTCTCTAAAAGGTTGTCTTGAATGAGTAATTCTTAGCGGTATCTGTCAAGCACACCCTGACATCAGGGAATCCCCACTGACAATTTTCAGTTACAATTCCACTGAGGATAGTCTTAACTTAAAACTTTAAAACTTATTCAGAAACAGACAGAGGAGTCTTCCAGAACTTCAGGGTAGTGAATGAAATGAGTCTGCTCTAGAATACTCAAGATACACAAGAAAGTAAGTCCAAATAGGTAAAAATGCAGCATCAAAAAGCAGTCTTGAAACTGATTGCTACCCAAGTATGGGGACCTGAATTTTAGCTTCAGTATCCACATAAAAGCTGGATATGATGTCATATGTCTGTAATCCTAGAACTAAGGGAGCAAAAACAGGAGGATTGCTGGGGCTTGCTTGCTAACCAGCCAGTCTAGCCAAATTAGTGAGCTCCATGTTCAATGAGGGAGTCTCTCTCTAAAAACAGGGGTCAGAGTAAGAGTCAAGAAGGATATCTAACATCAATCTATGATTTCCAAGTGCATGGGTGTGCACACTTCGACACACATAAGTACATACACTACACTACACACACACACACACACACACACACACACACACACACATACTTAGGCAAACAAAATTGGAATTTCCTAAAATAAAAGTAAATGCTGAGTTTCACACATAGTAATTCATTAATAAACAACAGGAAATACTTGATGAGGGGCTTAAGAAACTAGAATTATGAATTTAGCATAAAATATAAAAGATGCATCAAACAGTGGGAAGATGAGGTGAGACTATCTCTCAGTCAAGTAATAAAAATTCTGAAAGAATAGAGAAGGGATTCCAGAATAAACGAACACAGAGGTGGAGAAAATGAAACATTTGAAGAGATCTGAGAGTTTCTCAGAACTGATGGAAGATGTACTTTACAGATTCAGAACACTTAACATCAGGCAAAGGAAAGCTAGCCCACTGAATACACCAAAACAAAGACTAAAAGGTTATATTACTCAGAGGGAAAATGTTGAATTCCTATGTGGAAAAACACATCAAGAGTGCACTTCTCAACAGCAGAAACTATACACACATGTGCGGGAATCCACAAAGAAATAAATTCAAAAATGATATAGAAGTTCCTTAGTAAAAGCTTTCAATCTAGAATTTTATATCTAGCTAAACTTTCATTCACAAATGTCTTTGTTCAGAGCCCAAGAAAAAAGCCACTTGTAGGCTGTCATTAGGATTATTAAAAATTGTCATTAGGATAATTAAAGGATGTGCCTCAGACAAAATTAGAACCCATCACAGAAAGTGAAGACAAGACACAGGTAGAAAAAGGGAAGCAAGGAATACTCGTTCTCTTCAGCGAGCCCTGAACACAGAAAGCAGCACCCACAGCCATCGTAGAGATGAACTTGTGTTACAAAATCTAGATGGAGCAGAAACACTGACTGAGAACACAAAATGGGGAGAAGGTTCTGAGTCCTTTGTGTTGTTAAGGAGATGAATGATGACAGTGCGAACTTAGTCACCTAGAAATACATTTCAAAATGGCAACTGTGACACACACACACACACACACACACACACACACACACACACACACACACACACACACACCTTATTCTGCCTCTAGGGGCTAAATAAAGCATGCCCGCAGCCCATCAGGTTGTCACCTCTGAACGTGAGCCATCTGCACCAGGGACTCGGAACACTGTGGCGAATCAGTGCTCACACTAGAGATTTCTCCTGTATCTTATCTTTGGCCTTCTCCTTCTGCATCCTTCTTTGGCTCATTCTGAACATACCTTGCAGCTGAACTCTGCAATACCACTTTTTCTTGCTTCTTCCTAACCTGATGGTGGGGATCTGCTAATCTGCAAGCTCCTGGCCTCCCCCTCTGTTCAGTTTCCTTTTCCATAGCTGCTCAAGATTATTCCAGGATGTTCTGTGGGGGAGGTGGGAGTGGGAGCTGGTGAAATCTTGTCTTATTTTTTTTAATCATTTTGAAGGGCTATATTTATTTCATTTCCAATTCCTGCTCTTGTTTTAACTTTTGCATGCTCATTTGGATTTTATTTTAGATTTAAAATACAGCCTTTCACTTTTAGACTTCCCTTTTAATTTTGTTGGCTGTGAGCTTTTGCTTGTTTATTTTAGCATTTATTTTTAATCTCTTTCTATTATCCTTACCTCATTATTCATCTGAGCATTTAAATTACAGGACATTTCACTATTATTCCATTCAGTATCAATTTCCTACTTGCCCTACTGTTAACATTGTTAGTATTGCTCTCTTAATTGTTTCACCCTCTTCTCTATGTACTATCCCCCTCTTTCATTAAGCACTGTCTTCTCTTATGGTTTTCTCTTTAAGATCATGTTGTGCACCCCGAAGAGGTCCAGGCACTTGATCAGATCAATCAGTCTGCCGTAGTCTGCTTGGGAGACCACCTATACCCACTGATGTTGTGTTCTGTAGGAGTGGATCACACTTGTGTTTGTTGGACGTCATGTCTCCCACGTCTCACCAGCCACTCTTGGAGATGACTCTCTGCTTGCAGCATCTAACTTGTGACTAAACTGGGTTCCTAGGGCTATTAAGGAATCATCTGGACACAAAGATTTAGACACAGGAGGCCCCACAGTGTGCTATATATGGCTTCTACAACAAGACCCTTGCTCTCACCAGCCAGGGGTAAAATAGTGCCGAGTTTCATTTGTTCTTCCTTTACCTTCAGAAACCACAGGGGGGTCAAGATGGACAGGAAGATGTTCAGACAGCTTCAAGGCTGTAGATGATGAAGGCCACTGAGATGCTAAAGAGTCTTACTGAGGCACACACAAACACTATCCTAATCGAAGCCTGTAGGCTTGTCAAGCCAGGGCCTCGGTGATGTGGCCTCGGTAGTTTGAGAGAACCATGCACTGTCATCAGCCCCTAGGCAGAGTCAGTCTGAGGAGCTTCTCCTTGCCTCCCTGGGCGCCCAGCAGGACATGGTGGTGGCTCTTAACAATGAGTCGTATCCTGGTAGTCCTACTTCTCCTGTTGTCTTCTCCATCTCACTTCCATGGCATCTTGGAGTTACCTCTCAGAAAGCTACATGCACCCAAATGCTTGACTTACGGTGGATCCTGGATGCTCTAGCCAAATTCTCCTTTGCCCTAGTTGTTATGTCCTGACATGGCAGATTCTTTCTCTTAAGATGACTTTCAGAAAGCTGACTGGGAGCAAATTCTTCAGTTTCCAGAAGAAAAAATAAGTCACAAAATACTGGCCACCTTGAACTCCGGTGGCCTCAAGAAAGATGACTGTTGGGCTCTCCATTTCTCAGGGGCTTTCTTTGTAGCTGGCATGGTTTGCTTATAAAAGGCTGTGGTACTTGCCTTTTCTCCTCTTGGGGGTGCGGACACTTGGCATATTTAAAAAAAAATTAACTTTATCCTATGCCCACTGAGTGTGGTGGTACAAAACTCTAACTGTAGTAGTACTTTCTTGTGGGGACTGCCAGCCCACAAATAATGACATGGAAACTTATTATTAATTATGAAAGCATGGCCTTAGCTTAGGCTTTTCCCCAACTAGCTCTTACGACTTAAATTAACCTGTCTCTATTAATCTACATTTTGCCACATGGCTCGGTTACTCCTGCCCTGTACTGTATATCTGACTTCTTCAGAGTCTTGCTGGTGTCTCCCTGGTGACCTCCCAGATTCCTCTCTGCCCAGAAGTCCCGCCTATTCTTTCCTGCCTAGTTATTGGCTGTTCAGCTCTTTATTACATGAATCACAGCAATACATCTTCATACGGTGTATAAATATCCCACAACATCTAACCCTTTCCCTTGGGAAGCTGAGGGAAGAAGACTGAAAACTCATGGCCAGATTTGGCTATATAGTAAATTTGAGGCCAGCCAGGGCTATGTAAATAGAGACAGGATGTCTCAATACAGCAAGAGCTGGAGATACAGCTCTGTGGCAGAGTTCTTGCCTGACATGTGTGAGGTCTGGGCCTGGTCCTTGGCATGGAGGAAAGGGTCTAGGAGGACAGAACATTTAATTTTATTTTACATGCATTTTGTCCTATAACTCACCAGGCTTTAAAAACCTGGGTTAACAGACTCTTATAACAGAGCAACAGTAAGCTCCCAGATACAGATGTGCTGACTTAAATAAAAAAATTCTCTCTGGAGCTGTTTATAGAGCCTTGTAGCACTAATTCAGGCCCTTGATATAAACTGGAGCCAAGAATGGGGAGTATCATGCTGTTGGGGTCAACATTTGAATGGTATGAACCCCCTCTGTCAGCTCTATCATCCTAGGCCATGTTGTGAATAAAGGACCTCCCATCAGCAACTCTGTGATGCAGGTGGCCTACATTTATCACAGGACCAGAGGATTTCATAGAATAGGGAGAGGGAGACAGCTAAGAGTTCCAAGCCTTTAGCTGGCATGTTACTATCCACAGATTGTTTCAACACTTTGGTTCAGGTACTGCAATGGTGAAATTTAGCCTCTTACCCTAATATCTGGATTTTCAATCCTGAAGTAAGTCCAGCCCCCATCCCCTGCTTTCTAAGCCCTGTCCCTTAAGGAGAGTTCTGGAAAGCATCCAGTCAACACAAACAGCTGGGGCAGACTTGAAAAGTCAATTTGAATCAACAAATATACAATAATATATTAATATTAATATATTAATAATATTGATTGTCAGCTTGGTAAGATCTAAAATAATCTAGGAGACAAGCCTCTGGGCATGCAAGTAAGGGGTTATCTAGATGAGATTAACTGGAGTGGGAAAAACTGCCTTAAATGTTGAGATCCTCCCATGGATTGGGATCTTGGACTGAGTATAAAGAAGAAAGCAAGTTGAACACAAGCATTTCATCCTTTGCCTCCTGACTGCTGATGCAATGTAACTAGCTGCCTCAAGCTCTTCCTGTATGACTTCCATGCCATAAAGGACCTGACATTGTGAGTCAAAACAATCCCTTTCTCCCTAAGTTGCTTTTGTCTGGGTATTTTAGCATAACAGACACAGACAGTTCCTTAAGATCACATTGCATTTAAATTTCATTAAAATATTGTAGCTCTACTAATACACAAATTAGACATCTAAGAACTCCATGTGGAGTCCTGGCATCCACCCAAACTGAGCTCCTGGGGTGGAGGAATTAGGGGCAAATCGCAAGTGAGGATGTATGGGTACAATCCTGATTCTCTTATCTTATCCCACTGAAGGGAGCCTACATATCAAAGAGACAAGAGAAGTCTCCCTCTGCTGTACCATGCTTAATGTCTCAGAAATACATCAGCCATGGACCATGGTTGTACCTGCTTCTGGTTCTCTTGTCCCACTAAGGTTGCTCCGCACACCTCTACTCCATTTTTACACGAGAAGCTTCAGTTTCTTTCTGATTTCTCATCTCCCTGGATCCAAGTGTCTATGATCAGGAGACCGTCACCACACACCATATCCTCTGCTAGGTCCTCTGCACTGTGTGCTGTGAACTGCTCCACCAACTGTACACCAATTGAAGTGTCAATGCCATTGCTTATTTTTCACCAACTCTTTCACTCCATCTGTAATAGTTATCTTGATTGTCAAGTACATGAGATCTGAAGGCAGCTAAGAGCCAGGCCTCTGCACAGATCCATGAGGTCATTTCTAGGAAGGCTTACCTATGGGGAAGACCTGCCTCCAATGTACATGGCACTTGTCTTCAATCATAAGAGTTTGGAGGAAAGTCTCTGCTACTTGCATGTCTGCCTCCACTTCTTGCTGGTGGTCTATCTCTGTTGCTGCTGCTGCCATCAAACTACAGTTTCTTTGGGCTCCAGTATTGACTAAAAGCCAGCAGCTACTCCTGTCATCTTCCCGGGTTTCAGCACCATATTGGGACTACTGAGCTATCCAGCTCTGTGTACCGAACACCTAACATATACTCATCTTCTTCAGTGGGAATGCAGCCATTGTTGAACTATCCAGCCTCTATATGTTATAAGCTGTTTTATTAATCCACTACACACACACACACACACACACACACACACACACACACACACACACACACCTCAATTCTACTCCAGTAAAGAACCCTTCCTAATGAACCATCCAAAGTGAATCTCTGATAAGAACTACCAATTCTTCTCCCTTGTCACCCTAGACCAAGATAGCATCATCCTTCACCCAGCTTGTATCAAGGACCTTCTAGCACCTCCCTACTTACATGATTGATTTGTGCAACAACATCAGGGGTCTTTTAGAAATAGAATTGACCTTGTGTCACTTCTGAGTCAATTCCTGCAGTGACATCATGCCTGGAGAACATATCAAAGGCCCTAGTGTGGCTTATGTTACCCTCCTTCACCAATCCCTACGGATTCTCTACTCATTGTCTTTATGGGTCCCATCTTTCTATGTCCCAACATATGGCCCTCTTTCATTTTGGGAGGATAGAAGGTTATTTTTGTCATTCAGGGAGTTTTCAAACTCCTGAGTTCAAGAGGTCCACAAGTCTCCCATGTGGATCTGACTATAAGTATGGGTCACTATGCCTGACTTCTTTGACATTTTTTGAAGAATTATGGTTTATGATTTGAAAGTTTGAAAGTGTGTACCCTGTTGCATTCTGAAAAGAACTGAACACTAACTGCTCTCCTGTTTCACAATAGGGATAATAAAGTTCTAAGACTCAGACCTTACTTAAGCAGCTTCATAGCCATTGACAGACACCCAAGGCTAGGGTAGATAATATGGCTGGCATGTCTGATCTGATTGCTTCTAGTTTTCTTTCAAAGGTTATTTATTTATTTATTTATTTATTTATTTGTTTGTTTGTTTGTTTGTTTGTTTGTTTGTTTACCTTCCTTCCTTCCATATTCATTTGGTTTTAAATAGAGTCTACATAGCCTAGCTGACCTGGAACTCACTATGTAGACCAGGCTGGCCTTGAACTCACAGAGATCCGTCTACCTCTGCCTCATAAATGTTGGGACTAAAGGCAAGTGCCACCAGGAGAGGAGAGGAAAAGAGAGGAGAGGAGAGGAGAGGAGAGGAGAGGAGAGGAGAGGAGAGGAGAGGAGAGGAGAGGAGAGGAGAGGAGAGGAGAGGAGAGGAGTTACCAACATCTTCTTTAAAACAGTTTGTCCTTGATGCAGTCCTTTTTTTTAATGTTCCACCTGCTTTTGCTCCCAGGGTCACAATCTACAAGGTGCTGAAACAAGCCACCAGACTAGAGTGAAAGAGCATCTCCAAGTGTGAAGCCTCTTGCCATGCATTATGTAGATCTACTTTGCGAGGAATGGTTTTTGAGAAATTCCACCAGCCTAGTAACTTCACAGCTATGCGCTGTTCTAGGGTCATCGGGGATTCAGCTGGAGCAGCCCATGTCTGCATAAAGCTTGCACTCCATCCAAAGTTTGGAGGCGGATGGTGAATTTAGTAAGGAGAGACATGGATAAGAGCCATAGAGAAGCCGTGCAGCAGGAGGGAGCCTGGAGTGCGTGGGTCGGGAGGCATCTCCAGTGGGTGTTTCTGGGGATGGTGCTCATTGCACCTCATATCAAGAGCAGAAGGAGATGAGCTCTTCATGAGTCTCTGGTCTATTTTTACCACTTGGACACCATGAGTCATGCTACTGATTGTCTCTCAGCACTGCTGCTGAGCTCACAGTCAGCCATGGACATCAGAGTGTATATTTGGGATACTGACCTCTCTCTGGTTTAATCTCATTTTTCCATAATGGCTTCCATCCACCTTGTTAGCGTCACCTGTGCATCTTGTCATTCTGACACATCTGTCATGCGTGTTAAGTACCAGGCAGAAGCAGCCCCTTCCCCAGCATCATTTCTATGCACTGGCAAGCTGCCCCTGGCAAAAACAAAATAAAGCCAGCCTGTCTCCATGGTCATCAGGAAAGGGCAGCCAAGAAGAAACGGTGAGGCTCTAGCTTGCTCACCCGCCTCAGTTAAAGACAATGGGACCACTCTTGTGTGCTATCCAAGCTCAGTCATGACAGCCTTATTACTGGGACATCATGAATGACTATCAAATATAATTCGGTCAAAGTTAATTTCTATTGAAGATCTGATCTTGTCTAAGTTTAGGATAGGACAAATGTCAATATAAGCAGAAAATCCCTCAAATGTGTTTTCCAGACACCCCAGAGCTCTGCCTCTGACCAAATTCAACACTCTTATCTTACTCAGTGGCCTTTGCATTCTTTTCTCTCTAATAAAGAGGATCCCCCCCCCAGGCTTGCACACCTGCTAACCAGAAACCAGATGGCCGAGTACCATGGAGGATGTGCATTTGATCCAGAAAGTAGATCTGCATGTTCCTAAGAAAGATGTAGATGGGATGGTCATAGAATGACGTTTATTCTGTTATTCTTAAAAGCCACTAAAATAGTTTTTCAGTTGGAGAGAGTGCTTATTTCAGGGCAGTGCTATTCCCCAGTAGGGAAGTAGGGAGAGTGTGCAGGGGAAGATTCACTGTGGAGTACCCTGAGAAGCATGCCTTCTCCACACACTGTGATTCATCGTGAATTCGAGGAGCCAGAGCCCCACATAAGCAAACCTGCTTTCCGAGTGACATTGCCTCCCTTGTGACACATCAGCTCCAGATCATGCTTCTCCTGAGACAAAATTCACTTGCTGTTAAAAGGTGATGATACAGAACAGGCCACCTTCTCAGCAATGCCACAATCCCTATGCTTGGATGTTGCCACAGTTTCCCAGAAGCTGACCTAAAAGAAGGCCTGGGGCATGGATAGTCAGTCATCCCTCGGCTTCCCTGGGGCTGGCTTTAGAAGTCGGCTGGAGAGGACAGCTTTAGTAGGGACACTGTTATTCCTCAGTTTCCCAGTGGGGCTGACTCAGCACCTTCACAGACAGTGGATGACCAAGTCAGTGCTTGCATATAACTGAGACACATCTTCCAATAGACTGGAAATCATCTCTAGATTTGTTTGTGATATATGATATAAGGTATACATTATGTAAGAAGGTGCTATACTATTCTGCAGTTTAGGGGACAATGACAAGGGGGACATCTATATATGTGTACTACAGACAACTGTCTTCTAAACATTGTGAGTTATGATTGGATCAAAAGAGTTGAATCTACAGATGTGGGTCCCACCCTCAGGGCTGATTGTAATTTACTTAGGAAGCAAGTCCAGAAAGCTGAGCAGGTAGCTGCGTATAAGGTGGGGGACACAGGAAAAAATGCTGCTCAGTCAGGTTCTGAGGAAGCCAGATTCAGTCCCGCAGGGGAGTCTGGAAGATGACACTCAGGAATTCCATTGAAATGTGAGAGCTGGCCCCCTGTCCACCACCCTCCTGCCCTTTGCTGATGTGAGCTATTTCTGGGACATTCTATCTCTGACTCTGGTACCTCACTGGTGTGAGCTGGACAGTCTCCCACTGCTGAAAATAAGACCCCTGGTAGAAAGCCCTGATCAACAGTGGTAAGAAGCTCTGGGCTGACAGAGGTGAGTACCTATAATTCACACCTGTGCCAATGGCCTTATTTGTTCTAGTGTATAAAACTCTTGGATGAGACACTGGAGGATCCTCTGTTAACTTTGTAAGATACAACCTACTGATAGGTGGATGGATGGATGGATGGATGGATGGATGGATGGATGGATGGATGGTATCAGAGGCACACAGGTAAAGCCACTTATAACTGAGTATGCCACCATCATTCTGTAAAGTGGACATTGTTATCACCGTCACCACTTTCATGGTAGGATCTGAGATTCAGGGAGGTAAACCCAGTTGCTTATGGTTGAGTAGCTAACACAAAACTGAAGGGGAACCCAACCATTCTGGCTCATTGCCTCCTTTCCAATCTCTGCTCCCCATGACTTTCCATTAGACATGCAGCTACTGAAAAGACTGTCTACAAGAGAACTTGTGGCCTGAGATAAACCTGAAGGCTGGCATAGGGCTTCTGTGAAGTTGAGACAAAATCTGCTATAGTTCTGCTGTTCTGAACCTTCATACCCACCAGCTCTTTGCCTTGACCTAACTGTGACCCCAGGGCTGGTGATCCTCTATAAAGGATTCACAGGGAGAACATTCTAGATCCCAAGGGAACCGCAATTTTCAAGAATTTTAATGTATAAGGAAGTACAGTGTTCCAAGCAAAGCACTTCTGAAATATAAGACATAAAATAAACTATGGTATACATAAATAGATAAAATATGCAAATGCACTGTTTTCATAGTTAGAAACATGAAGATATTTCTTTTCCTAAAAGCTTCCAATTATTTTAGTATATGTGCCAGCTTGAGGAAATCTCACTTCTTTTCATTTGTGTGTGTGTGTGTGTGTGTGTGTGTGTGTGTGTGTGTGTTTATATGGCAGTGAGCTCTCTTGCTTCTATTTCTTCCATTTTCAATTTTTCTTCACTAATTAAGAAACATTCCCCTCGGGCTTCCCTGGAGTTGCAGGAGCTGCGGCTGTCAGAGTCACATCAGGAGTGCAATCTGTTTTGCTTAATGGGAAATGGATCTCCCTCTGCACAGGTATGAGTATAAACCACACATTCCTCATCTCTCTTCCTCATCAGGTAGTCTCTGTCATCCCAGTAGACACTTAGGGGTGTTCAGCATTTACAAGCCAAGCTTTTACTGAGGCTTTGGTTTTGGGGATTTTTTTGAGCCAGTCATTGAGTTAAACCCAATGAAGGGTGTTGCTATGTCTGATATGACAGTGTTTCTGGTTTCCTCTTCTGTTGCAGGTGTATCACACATGAGTTAGAATATGGGAAAAATAAGTTTATGGTTTGTATTTTGAAAGTCCCCCAACACCCATTTGTTGAAGACTTGGTATTTAGCATAGTGCTACAGGGAGGTGGTGGACCTTTAGGAAGTGGCCTGGGGATAGGTGTGGGGTTAGATTACTATGGAGATTTCTTCGAAGAGGCTGTTCAAATACAGCCCCCACCCCTCCCTTCCTGCCTCTCTCTCTCCCCTTTCCTCCTCCCCTCCAGGTTGCCATGAGCTAAAGGGTCCCTTTCCTACATGAACTTCCACCTAAACTGACAAAGACCAATGACCAAAACCATCACATTCTTATGTGACATCGATCTTGAGAATTCTGTCATGGCGACATGGTAACAGAGCAGAGCATTTGAGAGCTTACATCTGGATCCACAAGCAGGTGGCAGAGACAGCATACTGGGAATGGGAAGAATCTTTTGAAACCTCAAAACCCACCCTCAGTGGCACATCTCCTCTAACAAGACCACACCTCCTAATTCTTAACAAAAAGTTTCAACAACTGGAGACTAAGAATTCAAATACATGAGGCTATGGGGGCCACTCTCATTCAAACTACCACAGACAGTTTCATATTTTTATATACTGAATTGTAGTTATTTTCACCTTCTGTTTTCCTCCCACATTCCCCTTTCTCTCCCTCTGGTACTCTTCTTTTCAATGAGTCCCCTTCCTGCTTTTATGTCTTATTTTTATCTGGGGCTCACTGAGTTTAATTAGTTTCTTGAGGGAGTGGGAAGTTATTCAGTGGAGCAAAGGCAACTTATCTGTGGCCACACTGTTGAAGTACGTGACAGCCCTGCCCAACAAGTGTTAATTGACAATAATCCTAAGTTCCTAAGTGTAATGGCTGTGTTATATGCAAAAGACTTTTATTTTTCCTGCACATCTCCCTATCCTGGATCCTTACCTTTTCCCCACCCTCTCTTTTGTGATTTTCCAGAACCTTGGAGAGGGAATTATAGCTGTTAATGCCAAACACTCTATTATCACTATTCTAGGTGATCTGACCAGTTGCGAGTTTCTACATACTGCAGTATAAATCTTCTCGGGTGACTACTTGACACAACACTGGTCTCTGGGTATAAGCAGGAGTCTTTAGAAGGCAGTGTGACAACAGTATATTGGTAGTAAAAGATTTCCCCTATGGCCTACAACCTCCCTAGCAAAGGGTTCTTGACCAAGGGTACAGAACCAGGCATGAGTTCCTGTCCGTGGAGCTGGCCTAGGTCCCAAGAAACCTTTTCCTGAGAGCATCTAAGAAAGCCATCATGATGAACCTGAGTGGGCAATGCCAGGTAGGTGCTGGGAAGTGGTATGGAGATCTGATGAGGATCCACAGGAGGCATCCTAGAAGCGGAATTTATCAGCATTAGTGCTTTTGACCACATTGTCCGAGTGGACTGCAGCTGCACTGCCATTCTTGCTGCTCGTGATGGGCTTGCTACCTGTAAAGTCATGAAGGCTCTTCAGCATGGGGAGAATCATGCCACCCATGTGCAACCAAATCTCTGCTGCCTTTGGCAGATGAGACACAAATAGGTGTCATTATGGACAAGTAGCTTCAGTGAAGCCCAAGGTGTATTTCAAGGTGCCTTTGGTGGAAAACACTCAACCTCAGATCTTTTAATTTTAATTTTTTGGTCTTTCTATATAATTTGTATTTGATTAGTTTTTGAGCCATTATCTCACACTGTAATCCTGGTTGATCTAGAACTCATTATGGAATCTAGGTCTTGAACATTTTGCCATCCTCCAGCCTCAGCAGCCTCAGCTTTTGTATTGAGATGCTTTTTCTCTGATGTGTGTGAGGTAATGCATCTTGGGGGAGCTCTGGCTGTTGAGTACTCGGTGGCAAGTAAGATACTTGTTGATGCTTGGTGGTAGCTTTGTTGACATTCTCCATCAGATGCTGAAATTTTAGTGTCTCTGACTTTGGATTGAAGGTTCCACACCTCTGAAAGTCCACAACCCTCAGGACATATGGATTGGGTCCCTCTCAGGTAGGATCAAATCCCTCATCACTTTCTGGAGAAAGCTTGGGCTACAACTCATTGGACAGGAAGTCATCCATGAGGTGCTTGGGGGTTAATCTCCCAAGAGAGACTTTTTGGGGTAATCTTAGAGAAGGGATAAGGGATAAGGTTTGCTGTCCTAAACAAGATTCTGTTCAGGTCAGGTGTACTTAGCATTTTGCCCTTGCAACATGATGTGGTTAAGACACACACACACACACATACACACTTGTATACACACACACACACACACACACACACACACACACACACACACACACAACTCAATGTTTTAAGTGAGTTTATGATTTTGTGTTGTACTGCATTCATTCTGGTCCTTAAGCATGGAGTGTGTGGGCTTCAGTTGGACTTGCCCAGTTATGGGGGCAAGAATGGAAAGTGCATAGCCACATGTCACTTTGTCTTGGAATTTGCCAAAAGTATACCCTTCTTTCCTTTTGTAGCATCTCAAGTCTTCCTATTTTTTTCTGCCACTTTCTATCAATAATACCTTACATCAGTATTCACTCACTTTTAAAGATGTAAGCATCATATCTGGCATCATTTCATGTGCCGTTGGTAAGATATAACTGAGTGAATCAAACATCCCCTGGGGCAGCAGGGATGTGGGCCTGTCCTGGTGTTTTGCCTGCACAGATGCACAGACGCCAGTACTGGAGTCTGGTAGCAAACCTTACTCAGTGGAAGACAGGCAGCCCTTGCTTTCTGTTTTCCATCCCTAATGCCTATCACCTGGTCATTTTATTTCCCACTAAGCATGGGAAGGGTGATCATAACTCTTCAAAATGCAGAGATCTGTATTTGAAATATGCTTTGATTAGAGTAATAAAAGCAAACAGCAATGACATAATTTACAACACAATGATGATCCTCAGTCCCTTGGCTGATAATCAGGAGTCAGCTTTATATATATATATGGAAACTGTTCATGAAGATCTCAACTATTACCTAATTTCTAAATGACAGGAGAGTGGCTCTTTCTTAATTTATTACAAATACATCTGGTCTTTGCCTTTTCTTCTACCACCAAGCCAGCTTTACTTAGACAAGCCACCAAGAGATGCTATACACTACAAGATTCCTCTGAAAAGCTGTGGAATGTGGACAGGAACCAACCCAAGACATATATGTCACATAATAAAAATTCTGTGCCTTAAATACTTATGCCACTACAGGCTGGCAGGCACTGGCAGCTCTCCACAGCTCTGAGTAAACATCCTAACTGTGTTTATGGACAGCATGTGATGCAGCCTTGCTGGGCAGCAGAGGCAGACCATAGAATGTGAACCAATTATCTTCCATGTCTTCCTGAAATAACTGTGTGCCAGCAGGTGGGATAATGAGAGAACACAAAGCCCCATTTCCTGTTCCTTTCCAACCAGTCAGAACAACATCAGATCAAGAAATATTTCCACTTCTCCTTCAAATGGCAACATTCATGAATATCAAGATCCACCGGCTAGAACAGCCATTGTGGAAAACAGTGTGAACACTCCTCAAAAACTGAAATGTAAAATTACTGTACAATGCAGATATCCCACTACTGGATATGTATCTAAAGGAAATGGAATTGGGCTCTGGAAACAGAAATCTGAACTCTGTATTCACTGCAGTACCATTCATAAGAGCCAAGATTTGTAATCAACTTAAGTGTCCTTCAGTGGATGAAAAAATAAAGACAGTGGTTACACAAACATGATGGAATAGAATTCAGTCTTTAAAAAAAGAAACAACAGTTCCAACTATTGGCAATATGGATGAACCTGGAGTACATATGTTAAATGAAATAAGACACAGGATAAATACCATATACATGATATAGAGAAGGTAAAGTTGTCAAATTTATAGAAGCCAAAAGTAGAATGGTGACAGGGGCTTGAAACTGCAGGGGAGGGAACAAGGAGATATTGGTCAAAAGGCACCAAGTTTTGCTCATGCAAAGTGAGCAAGTCTTAGATATCTACTGAATCATACATAATAATATGGATTAAACTTCTAAATATTTGCTAGGAACAACTATCTAATGTTAAGTGTTCTTAGCACTCATAATTACTAGAAGGCAAGGGGAGCTTTGGAAGTGATGGGTGGGTTGCAGCCCAGCTTGTACTGATGGCCTAAGGTCCACATATTTCTTAGCCATCAAGTCTGGCACATCAATGCTCACAACTTTCTATGTACCAGCCATACCTTGATAAACTAGGGTGCTTTGGGTTTTTCTTCTGAGCCCCCAGCTGGATGGTTTCTTATGGTCCAGGCTTTGATATCACCATGTGGTAAGCACCCTGGGCTGAGGTCTGAGAAATAGTTGAGTGATCATTGATATAACTATTCAGTGTATCACATGGACAGCAAAGCCTTCTCTGTATGCAAACCTATACGAGGCTTCTAGTGTAAGACCACAGATAGATAATAGAGACTGGGAAGTTCATGAATTGTAAGCATTTAGCCAACATTTCCCATCTAGTTGCAGTGGAAGCGAATCCACAGATGATATAGAAAAACAAAAATAGAGTGTAATCCTCAAATATTTGTTGGATTCGTTAGCTAAATTCTGAATCCTCAATGGGATGTTTCACCAGCTCCCTGTGTTTTTTCTCTTCAGCATCAATGGATCTTGGATTACTTAAAAGCCTCAGTATCAGGTCAACTTGTAGCAAAGACTCAATGGTACTGAGGAAATTTTGATTTTACAAAACCATCTAATTGTCTGTTACTTCCTCATGGTATAAACAGTGTAGTGCATAAGGAAGACAAGACCTGTCCTTTACTAACCAGGTACTCAGTCTCTTACTATCATTTTGAAATCTAAGGATCTTATTTATGATTTAAAAAAAACTGAATTAAAAGACAGAATTGTTGTTTTGTAAGGTCTGGACATCAACCATCCTAGGCTTTCTATAAAAAACAAACAAAATAAAGATTCAAATAAAATTGTATACTTCTAAGAAAATATGAGCTAGCATGTGCCTATGAAGACACTATAAAACCCTTTAATAGGCTCACTAAGGCTGGATTTAGAGTGAAGAAAATGAAAAGTACCCAATTTTTTTTATATAAAGGAAGTGGGTAGAAATTGAGAGTTAGAAAGAGATACAGAGGCTGCCACCAAAGGATAAGTAAGTGTGAGACTATTTTAAATATCTCCAGTGTAGAATCAAACACGTTTACCCACCAAGAACTTTTACAGGAGCATTTGATTTAGTATCAAGCTTTATGGCCAATCTAGTAAAGGGAGGAATAGACTTTATTATCACTGAGCCATGGACACTCATCATCCTGGGTGGACAGCTTGCCAACACCTGCAGGGATGAATAATGGTGCCCATTTTATAGATGAGGAAACAGATGGTCGGGGAAGCCAGTTATCTTGCCTAGGGTTAAAACCTGGTGAATAACTATATCTAGGTTTCCCAGCGTCAGTCAAAGCTCACATCCATTCCAGTGCATCCATCCATACATACTTATAGGAAAAAAAAGCAAAGAAATACAAGTAAGTTTAACAAAGATATGAAGCGTCTGTATGCTGAAGACTGCAAGGTGTCATTGGGATAAATGACAGGGGTCTAAATAAAAGTAGAAAACTTTGTGACAATGAACAAGAAAGCCTGTATCTTTGAGGGCAGTACTTCTAATTGAACCACAGGTTCAGTGCCATCCCTGTTGATATACCAGCTGGCTTGCTGGCAGAGACTGACAAGTGTATCCCCAAATTCACATGGAAAGGCAAGGGACAGGGTCACACTCTGGTTGCTTCTGAGCCCTATCATCAACATAGCTTTTTTTCCTCAGGTAAAAATAACATCAAGCTTCACTTATCAGGCAGCCACTATTTGTCAGGCATACTACCAGGCTTTAACAGACTTTGCCGATATGATCCCACTTGAATCCCCATCAGCTTAAGGATTGTGTTACTCTTGCTTTGTGTACTTAGACGCCCGAGTGCCAGTTCTAAGATGTGAGCCTAGTTCTGTCCAAATAAATCCTCCTGTATATAGAAAAAAGGCTGTTCTCTGGTGGACTTGCTGTGATCAGTTTGATGTTGGCTGCCACTCTGTGCATCTCAGGAACACAGTGCAGTGAGTCAAAGGTGTCCTCCTCGTGCTCCTCCCCAGTGAATGAGTCAGCCTTGGTAAAGTACCTGAAATAAACAGCTTAAAGGACTTACGGCGGCATGCGGCTTCACGGATTCCATCCATGATAGCTTGCACCTGTAGCTTTGGGCCTGCGGAAGCACAGTACAACCTGGAGGGACCCATGTGGCAGAAGAGGCTGCTACCTCATGGCGGCCAGCAAGTAAAAGAGAAAGGGGGAAGGGGCCAGATCCTAATATCACCTTCAAGGGTAAGCCTCCCATGGCCTAATTTCCTTTCTCTAGACCACACCTAGGACATGTTCTCTTTCTTCCTAAGAGCTCTACATGATGGCCTTTGGAGGGCATAGGAGTTCAAAAGCATAGACTAGGAGATGTCCACATCACTGTCATCACTCAATAGAGCATTGGCTGGCCAATCAGAAATGGGTTCAGATTATACATGGAGTTCATATATATATGAACTAAGATAGGGATAACAATGATGGCTGAGTGTCCTCTTCAAAAAAGCATTGAAGAGAAGGAACCTCTTGAAGTTGTCTAGAGCTGACCTTCAGCAAGCTAGGGACAGACAAACCATACCATGCCATTGTTCTCTTCCCTAATAGGAGCACACTTTATCTTGTGATGATTATGAGAAAGCTGTGGAAGTTCAGACCACAAAGTATAACTGAAAAATCCCATGCTAGGCGTGGAGCAAGTCTGCCCTTTGGGCCATGGCATCTTATTCTTGTCTTGGTTTAAATCTATATAGCATACCATAAAACAATTGTTAGCATTCATAACATAGCAAGTGCATGTATGATTGTCTTTGTGGCTACAAGCCATTATTTAACTATCTATGTAACAAACAAACCCAGAAGACATCAGAGTTTCTCAGACCCTGAATGAAATGGTGTTCATCTCTCCCACAAAGAAGGGAAATAGATGCAGAACCTTATAGAGCTAGGTAAGATCTCTCTAAGGGCCCTGGGGTAGGATCCAAAACTACATGGTTCCTGCCATTTCAGGTCCCTCCTGCCTGCAAAGTGGGGTTTCTCTAGGTGGCCAACCACACTTACTACATGAACTGAGGTGGGAGTAAGCAGACCTGCTCCTTGGGGTTCCATGTCCACTCTATGACCCCTCTCCTGTCGGCTGCACCTGTCCCAGTGGGTCTGCTTTCCCCTCCTGTCCCTAGCTTCCTTTAGGGCTCACTATCCAGCACACTGTCAGCACAAGTGTCAAGAAAGAACGCAATTACCTAGCGTTTTCTCTCTTCACTGTGAGTTATGTCATTTTGTGATACCAGGGTTTGCTAACTCATTCCTTGGTCTTGGTATCTCACCTCCAAGGCTCTCTTCCTTCTTTCTTCCTCAGCTGCTCATCACACTGTAAACCATCACACGGCTAACCTCAGACTCCTCCAGCTGCACGTTAATAAAGCCTCTGTTGTAGGTATATTTGATTTCTAATTGACTCACCTGAGTATCAAGGCTAGGCAGTTCCTGACTTTGAACCCTCTGTTATACATCTTTCACCCTCTATTCAACTTCTCAACCTCAAGCCTCATGAATCTTCCATGTCTTACTCAACCTGTGCTTTGTATATTCAGACAATGATGTTTACATTGTTCCCTTGCCATATCCCTTGCCTTATTTATGGTTGGTGAGCCTTCTGCTATGTTTAAATACAATCTCTGGTCCCATAGCAAGACACCTGCAGACTAGGTTCCACTTAGGGCAAGAGTCTATGGCATCTACTGTTCTTCATCCAGCTTCCATGGCCAGTCTTCTGCTGGGACAGCATATGTTCAGATGATGATGGAACCCAATCTGTTCCTCTTCTATGTGGGTGAGGTTGGCAAGTCCAAGGCTCCAGGACCCTTATGATGCTAATAGTTCCTCCATACTTCATTTAGCATTCAATCATGCCAACCATCTGAGCATGACTGGCTGACATTATCACTCAGACAAAGTTCTCACACAGGTTTCAATATGGAATTCTGTTTTCCTCCATCACGCTTCCTTCCTTCCTTCCTTCCTTCCTTCCTTCCTTCCTTCCTTCCTTCCTTCCTTCCTCCCTCTCTCTCTCTCTCTCTCTCTCTCTCTCTCTCTCTCTCTCTCTCTCTCTTTCTTTTTGGTTTTTCGAGACAGGGTTTCTCTGTGTAGTTTTGTGCCTTTCCTGGAACTCACTTGGTAGCCCAGGCTGGCCTCAAACTCACAGAGATCCTCCTGGCTCTGCCTTCCAAGTGCTGGGATTAAAGGTGTGTGCTACCACAGCCCAGCTCATCATGCTTTCTATTCATTCAACTATACAGAAGCATCAGACATTTTCTAAGCACTGGGACTCAGTCTTAGGTCCAAGGTGCTGAATAAAAAGATACAACAGGTAGCAATCCTTGTCTCCACAGATACTACAACACAGTCACTCCATCTGAAACCCCAGAGTCATCCTGAGGCACAAGGGTCCAACCCATCTGCATCCATAGCTGATACTCTGTTTCAAGCCTGGCCCATATCATCTGGACAAGAACATCTATTACCTGTAACCTGATCTCTGCTTCCCACTGCCTTCAGTACTTCCATATTCATTCTTCTCTTACATGACCACTTTAGAAAGGCCAACCACACCATCTTCTCCCTGCAAAGAGCCTGTTAAACCCTCTCCATATCCATAGAATGAAGTACAAACCTATCAGCCTATCTGAGACCTAGGAGACAATCTAACCTCTTGTGGATGCTCTGAGCTTATCTCTTATGATTGTTGCTGGGTGATGGTTCTCCAAGTGTGTGTTTATCCAGTGGCAACCACATCTCTGCCCAATTTTCACCTGCACCAGACCATCTGGATTTCCACTTGGGTCCCATACAAAGGCCTGAGCATCTCTACTCTGATGCTCTGTATATGTCTTTGCAAGGTGCGATCATTCTTGTCTTCAGGATCTTTGCTACAAAATTATTTCCTTAAACACTCAGTTCCCAGCTTGCACATAAGCTGTTCTACAAACCCTCCAACTACCAACCATGTGAACTTTCTTCTGAGTATTCACACAACCTCAAACTCTCTACTCACACAAATAACACCATCACATTGAGAGTCTGTCTGAGTCACAACTTTTGAATACCATGCACCCAGAGTAAAACTTGGCACATCAAATCACTCATCTATTGGTTGGATGAGAAAACTAAGCCTCTGGGAAAAGCACCCACCTATGCTTTTCGGAATACACATGTACCTGGCTGGGATGGGACACTCATCAGCATAGTGGTTACCTGCTCACATGTGCTCTGCTTGTGGTTTTTATGAGCACTAATGTGAAACTCAAGCTTTCACTGTTATATGACTTTGTTTGGCACAGGCCACTGCCAAGACTGAACCTTAGTTAGTCATGTCCTGTCAGTAAAAGCCAGTGCTCCTAAATGATCATGGACCAGTCAAAACAGCCCTGTTTGTGACATCTTTGTGGAAGAATGTTCTGAAAATCTCTCCTGAATGAAATGAGGATATGACTACTCCAAGGTTTGGCTGAGGAGGAAGATTTTAGTGTAGATATGAGGGAGAGTACAGCCAGAGGCATCTAGAAGAATCCAAAGCAGGGAGAGAAAGCGGTAGACTAAACATGGCCATCAGACTGAACTGGGCTGGCCATGGGAGGAGAGGAGGGAGAGAGTGAAAAGGGAAGAGAAAAGAGAGGGAACAAAAGAGACAGAGAAAGTGGATCAAAAGAGGGGAGGGCAAAGAGAACCAAGAGAGTGCATGGCAGAAATGGCAGAGTCATACAGGAATCAGAAGCTGGGGAAGAGAAGCAAAGCCCACAGGCTCTGGAGGCTTAGGGTGAGGGGAGAGGAAAGAAGAGCTGATGGTACCACAAGCACTGAATGAGCCTGGGGCTAGCATCCACTTTGGTATGCTAATAGGTACCACAGTAAGCCCTTTGTCCTTGGATTCTTTGGGACCTAAGGTCTAGCCAATGTGTTTCTATTTATTTATTTTTTATTTATTCTTTATGTCTTTCATATCATACCTCCCAACCCTTCCCATCCTCCCCACACCCCAAAATTAAACAAAATAAAATTTAAGAGAAAAAGAGGAGAAAGGGAAGAAGGGGAAAATCTCATCCTGGAAGCTGCCGTGTTACACAGTGAGACACACAGTAAACCCCTTCATTCATATATCTTTACATGCAAGCATTCATCGTAAAGAATCACTGGGCTGGCTCAAGACCCCTGGTTTCTGCTATGCCACTGACGCTGGGCTCTCACTGGGACTCTTCTTGGACATCCCATTGGGCCCTGTGTCTTGCAGCCCTGGGTCCACAGGACTGACCCCACCTCTTCCCAGCCCTATCATGCTCTAGCAGATCACAGATGGGGTGGATATTGGGGTGGGCCCACCACACAAACCTGGCTCTGGGCCTGGGTAGTCGCAAGGTTGGTCAGCCCCCAGCTCTCCTCTGTCTTTGCCACCAGCTGGGCTCTCCAGCATTGCCCTGGCTAGTTCACCCCTTGCAGTGATGAGCAAGGGGCAGGGCTAGTTCTCAGGGTTTCAAGTCCTCAGAGTTAGTTCTCTCACACCTACATCTTCAGGGCCAGTTCTACTGTATTGCCCAGGCAAGGTGTAGGGGCCACTCTCCCAAGTAGCAATGCATTTTAATGAGCTGTTTTCAAAGGATATGTAACATCAGAGGGAAATCCAGTTAAATAAATCAACTTAAATCAAGAAAAAACTTTAGAATAGTACACTGTGTGTGTGTGTGTGGTGGTGGTGGGGTAGATAGATTGTGTGTTAATTGAGATTCATGTCCTTATGACCATGTAAACAAATTTGTTTAATCTTTAGCAAGATTCAGAGTCAATTTACAAATGTGTGCTAATTGCCAGAATAAAAACTGATCCAGATTCACTGAGATTTGTTGGCATAATTCTGCCAAAGCAATTGGCTTTGGCGGTGGCAAAGAAAGATTTCCAGAGCAATGTCCAAAGGATTTCTTACATTTTCTGAGGATATCACAGCACTTTGATAGACTCTATTTGCAAAGTGCTTCTCCAGCCTCGGGCCTGGTATGCTTTCTCTGCATCAATTATTAATGGGGTTAGCAGAGGAGAGTTATCATAATTAATGTCTTAATCCCACATAGACACAGCCTCAACATTGGGTCCACCTCCTGGATTCCTGCCATTCCGTAAAATGTGTTATTTCTCAAGGCTTAGAGGACCTTACTTTTACACAGGAGGATCAGACATGCCCGGATGTGACCTAATGTAAGAGTGAGAACAGGAAGACTGTTTTTATAAGCTCTCTGAGTTACCAGGTGCTAAGATTGTTAGTGAGTCTCTTCCCAGGGAATTTGTAGTTGGGAGGACTTGCGTTGAATGGTTGCACATACTCAGTCATGGGGAATGAGGAATATGCAAAGACCAGCACAAGCCAACTCTGACGAAAATAGGTGATTTTGTCTGTTGTTTCCTCTGCAGAGGTTTATGTGTGTTCAGACACCAGGTTTCCACACTGGAAGTGGGTGGGAAATCTTTAACAGGCTGGGCCTAATAGTAGGTCCTCACAAAGGTGTGGACACTCAGAATGATTATATCCTCACCTCCCCATACACACTACACACACACACACACACACACACACACACACACACACACACAACACACAATACACACACACACACCACACACACCACACACACACACACACACACACACACACACACACACACACATGCACACTTGCTGCTGGCAGGGTTCTTTCCAGACTGTGCCATGTGAATACAGTGTGAATATTCAGTCCACATAGCTATGAAATATATTTCTATATTTACTATATTTACTATGAAGTATATTTCTGTGTAAAGTTGGCCTGCCTCAGGCCTTTAATTATAGTACAATAAGCAGACCAATATACCTTGCATGGGTTCCCATTAGGCTTTGTTGTTTTATTTTTCCTTTGGAATTTGAGAATTTACCCGACAGGTTGAAAATGCACGATACCACCAGTGTCTTGTCCATAGCTGAAGCTTAGTGGAACCCACACTCTCGGACCCACCCATCCTACTCCTCTCCAGCCCAGGGTGTGGTCACCCCTCAGTAACTCTCCCTCACCTTGGATCTGGCACACACTTTCTTTGTTCAATGTTGCTTCTTGGTGAAGTCTCAACCCTTCAAGAAAACTGTAAGGCCTTCCAGGGACTGGGAAAATGGGACACCCTTTCTGAGGGAGCACACATGGCAGAGGCTCTCCCTGGGTCCCTGTGCGTGTGGAAGCAGAACAGTGCCTGACCCATGATAAGAAACATAGGGTCACTTGAGGAATAGCGTACTCACGAAAGCCAGGAACCAGGACCCACTTTCTAGGCAGGAAACAGTCAAAGCACAGTGGGGCTCAGCTAGTACTCCCAGCCACAGCTCCAGTATGGAGGAGACCACAGTGTCCTCTGCTTATCACAGGAAGCAGGTAAACTATGACCACCCCACTGTTGTGCTGGTTCAACAGGCAGAAGTCTGTTCTCAGCTCCCTGTCAGGGACTGAAAGCCATGATCAGTTACAGGCAGACAGACATCAGTGTTGGCTGCCTAGGAACTGCCTGTGTCCATATTGCGTGGTTAAGTGTCTGTTTGGCTCTCCTAAGTCTATGTGGGTGTGAATACAGCATCTACTCAGGATCTGAAGGACCCTGTCTGAATGATTTCCATACTGTCTGTGTGAAAGTTCAATAATGAAGGTTTTGCTCACTGCCAACATTTGCCCAAGGACTGCATTTCTCTCTAGCCATATGCCATCGCTCACCAGGTAATAGACCAGAACACTTAGTAGGTATGTTAAAACAGCAGCTACTGAGTTTTCTTGCCCAACTAGTGGAGTGATGCTGGGCTTCCGGGTACTTGGCATCTCTCCTGGGGTCACTCCTCTAGTTACCTTGGGGCTCTATTATGCCTCCTTGGCACACAGTGGTGTCGTTAATGTGTTTGACAGTGAGAATGGTCAGCTAGACTATGTTCAGGACAGATTCACGGCCACTTCCAATAAGATGTGTTGGTCAAAGACAGGCATGGGGCCCAGGCTAGGTCACATGGAGGAGTGGACTAGTACTCTTGATGAAAGGCATTGGTAGTGCAGAGTAGGGAGCTGAGTCGCTGAAACCTTCCTCAGAAACAGTCACCCACCATTACTAGAAGAAGCAAGTCCTCCAGAAGGGACAAGAAGTTATTACATGGACATGTGGCAGTGTGTGTGTGTGTGTGTGTGTGTGTGTGTGTGTGTGTGTGTGTGTGTGTGTGTTGCAGATTTGTGCTCATTTATTTACCTGGTTCTACTGTGTGCTAAAGAACATACTATATGTCTTTGCAAGTATTCCTCCACCCCCTTTCTTTGAGAACATGGGGCTCATCTAAAGTTCAGAAATAGAGAAGCCAGAGAAAAGAGATTAATGAACTCAGGTAGGCTGTGTGGCTGGGAAGGGAGAGACCTGGCATTGAAGCCCCAGTCCTTCACAAGCCTCCTTACAACAACCTGCCTCCAAACCAGATGTGGAACAGTAGAGATACTGCACTCTACATTCATTCCCTTTCTCCAAGTGTGCAAGTGAAATGGATGTTAAGTGTTTGTTTTTATTGTAGTCTTACAGAAGATGACCTCAAATGCATTATACTCCTTGACTCCTAATCCAGATTATGTGAGTTTCTTTATAGCAAGGAAAAACAGATGTGGAACACAACAAGCTGTTGTCAGCATCTTCAGCTGAAACGGTTTCTACCTCCCTTGGCAATATATCCCCAATATACCTGCCTACCCTCCAGTCCCCCCTCCACCTCAGCCCTTCAGGACCTGGCTGCTAAAGTATGGCCTGTGAGCCAACAGCACCTGGCACCTGTTAGAGACACAGGTTATCAGGCTCCAATCCAGACAGGTTAATCTGTAGCCTGCAGGTCTGCAGAGCCCGGGTGTCTGGCATAGGTACAGGTTTGAAGATGCTGCCTCCTGAGTGCTGCAGCAGTTAACACAGATGCTGGCGAGTCTCTCAGGATTTCCCCAACTTAACCACCAGTATTTCTCAGTATTCTCTGGTGTCATCGTCTTTTTCCTGTTGCTATAACAGAACACTTGAGGTTGATACTTCACACATACACGCAAAAATGTCTAATTAGCTCACAGTTTGGAGAGCCAAGAGCATGGCACTGGAATCTGCCCAGCTCTGGTCGGGGTGCTGATGTTACAGTGGGAGCGTATGTAAGAGGAAACCATCACACAATGAACAAGAGACCCCGAGGGACCAGGATTACTTTTTATAAGAACTCATTCTTTTGGGAACTAACTAATTTTTTTCTGAGACCCAATTCACTCGGCAAGGCCAGCATTAATCCATTTCTGAAGAATGGCATCCCTAGAGGCTTACAAGCTTCCATTAGATCCCCAAAGTTCCATCACCTCAACCACCACACCAGGGATGAACCTTCTAGCTCAGAAAGCTGTGAGTGAAACATGTAAGCATTTTCAAACTGTAACAGAAGGTGAAGCATTTTTCAAATAATCCCAAATGAGTCTACCAGTCGGCAAAATATGAGAGCCACTCTGGACCTGGGTGCTTTCAAGGTATGGTCCAAGGACTGGTCATAGCGAAATTCAGGCCACATGCTCACTAGTTGCACTGCCCAAAGTACAGAGAACTTCCACTCCAGATCTGTTTGCCTTGTGTTTTGGCCAAGCCTGTCACTAGTAGGTTCCTCTCTGAGTTTACAAACACACCCATCTTTGCCTGAAACCTCTGCCCCAGGCTATGCACTGGGGGGGGGGTGGCATTGGCTGAATGCAACACTCACTGCTCAATGTCAATCCTTCATCTTGCCCACCTTCCTCAGGAGGCTAGAAAAGGTAAATCTTCATGCTCGTTCCATACTTTCTTATAACCTCTGGTGGCCATGGATCTAGCTAAGGTGTCTCCTAGGAGGTTCTGTCCACCTTCCCTATTTTCTTTGACCTCATAGGTGTTATCTGGGGTACAATCAACCACATAGACATTACAATGGAAAGGCCATGAGATTATAGAGATACAGTCCTAACTCCACTGGGTCACATCTAGTAGGAAAAAGAAGCTTGATTGCTCAGCTCCTGAACGGGATGAGTGCTCAAGGTTTTCCAGAACTTCTTGCTCTATTATTTCTAACCTGTACCATATCTGCATGTTTCAAATTTTCATGCTTTGAGGGAGACTTCACAGTGTAGGAAGAAAAGAGAAAAAGGAATAAAACGACAACAACAAACCCCAGGAAAGGTAGATAATAATTGGCATTGACACCAATTCCTGTAAGTCTGAAGGACGCACCAGACCAATGATGACCTGACATGTCCAATCTTCCCACCATCTTTCTAATCTATCATTTCACTAAAAGAATTTGGAAGTGATGAAATTGAAGAATTCCAAGACCTAAAACTCCCTTTCTCATGAGTAATGTGTTCGTACAGCATGTAAAATTGGTGCCATTCATCTCTGTCCCAGTTTCTGACTTATGAACTCAAGTGCAGCATCACACTCTGGACCAAGCTTTTAAGAACAATCAGACACACTAACAATTTTTACCGACATTGGAGAATAATTAAGACTAAGAAAAATTATGTAATTTTTAAAATGGACCTAGATCAATCCTCTGATGGGAAAGGCTTCTTCTTCTCATTTCTATGTGATGTAAAGGCTTATTGTGTACACTAGCATTTTCCTGTGTAGTATTTGTGTTCAATCATATTTCTGAAGGTGAACAGTATTTCTTATCCCACATCTGTACTATCTGTGGCCCTGGCACTCTTTGCTGGGAGAGGCATGGGTCTCTGCTCCCTCCCCTGGAGTCTGCTTAGATGAAATTCACGTTAGCAGAGAGACGGTGCCAGCAGTGATATTTATGACTCTTGAGACTGACTAACAGAAGTTTGGGTAACCTGTATCTTTGACAGAAAACTTGAGCTAGAGCCCTGAACTGTCATTTAAGAAGTGCACAACCTTAAGGCCGCCACACTGTGCTGTGGGGTAGAATGGTGTAGCCTAATGGGGACCCTCGGGTGGCAGTTTGTGGAAGGGTCCCCAGCTTTCCCAGTCCCCACTTTTCCAGGTCCAGATGCTCTTAGTGCTAGAAGACACGGTTGATCTTCCAAGGTGTTCATGCGCTAAGTTTGAGGCAATCTGAATGCAGCAGTAGACAAATCGCCAGGGAGGGTGAGCTTGTCTGACTCACCTGCTGTTTCTCATGTTGTCCCCTAAACCCGAGTCACATCATCAGTGCAAAAATGGATTCTAAAGCCAACGCAAAAGTCTGCACTTCACATGACTCTGCCTCACTAACCTCTGTGCCCCATTCCCTTTGCCTAGAAGCCTGGACTCTCTCCTCTGTCCAGCACATTTATGTTTAGGTTTTGGCTGATTCTTGCCACAGCATTCTACTTCCAGATCTGGCCACAGGCCCGGGTCCACCTTTTTCATTACACATGTGCTCATGGCAGCGCAGGACAGCCTACACCCTGGGTGTGACTACATGGGCATGGGGTGTCCCGCAGTCTTCTCAGCTGTGTTTCTGAGCATAACACCACACTTAGCTTCTGCCAGCCCAGCAATCTAGGCTGAGCAATCTGCTCTGGAAGTGCACTGCTGTGGGGTGTGAGCCAAGTCTGCTAACCACAGAAAAGAGAAGGCACACGCCCACTCAGAGCAGAGGGACACCCTCAGGCTGCAGTCTTGGGGAACCCAGAGCAGCTCTCTCAAGAGGGAAGACGCGGTGGAAGTATGTGCGCCGGTGAAGCACATGATGTATGTAGAATCCTGGCACAGAGCAGGGGCAAACAGCATGACTAAAACGGGACTCTTATTCACGGATGCAAGGGCTTATTTCTGCTAATTGTGTATGTTTAAATCTCGCTTTCAGTTCTTTATGTAGAATATGTAATACAAATTTAGTTTATCAATGGTATCAATGATATCATACGCGTCACTGCTAAGGTATTCTGCTTCGGGCTGGACGTATCCAGGCTTCCTTCTACATACCTTTATTAATGCTTCTTATATTCATTCAGAGATTGTTGTAATGGGAGTTACATTCCTCAGAAGCTGTGAATTACATGATTACACAGTCTATCTCCTTGCACCTTATTCAAATTCCTGACCCACAGATCCATATGCATTGAGTTTGGGGGTCAGTTTGCTAAACAACAACAACAAAACAACAACACAAAACAAACAAAAAACAAGAAAGGTCTGTTGATGATTTCCTAGTACCTAGGCTTGTACAGTTTCTAATGTAGTTTTTAATTTTTATTTTGACAAAATCCAAATCACATAAAATTTTACCATCTGAATACTTTATATGAACTACTATGGTGTTCTGTTCACTCAGAATGTATGATGATGGGTGTGAGGGGAGATGTAATCACTTTATACCTAAGTAACCTATTTCCTCCATGCTCCATGCTTCCCTCAGGCCCCCATACTGTCTTCCTTAACACTGGACTCCCAGCAATATATTATAGGGTGCTTTATCTGTCCCATTTTTTCTCATGATAGACTGAATGTAATTGCAAATCCTTTAAAGGGTCCCTTTAAAGGGTCCAGTTTGCCTCTTCTTGAGTCTATGCTAGCTTAGAGTCTTACTACTGACCGAAAGAGCAGAATGGAGCTGACATAGTATGAACTGGAGATGCATGTTATGGCAGGCTGACTTCCTGTTCACACGTCATCATCTTTAGCACAAAGACATCAACTGCTCCAAAGCTACTGTGCTGGGTGCAAGCTCCGAGATGAAACATGTACGGCCCTGACCCAGCTCTGGGGGAGAACAAACCAACACACTCCAATTCCAGACATCTGGGAAGTCACAAAGGGTGACAAACAGTTTCCATGGACACCTGTTCCAATCCTAATCCAATGAGCCATGAATATGGAGTTGGGACAAGTTTGTCACACAGCAGTAGATAATAAGCACATTCTGTAAACTATTCGCCAATAACTAAGGTTCCAAAAGTTTCAAATGTAGTTTTCATTTTTTTTTTACTGTGGCCAAAAGCACACTACCATCAAATTTCCCCTCTTAACCATTTTGTACTGTATAGTGCAATAGCATTAAGTGCAACCTTGTTAGCCTGTAACAGATCTCTGAAACCTTTTCGTTTTGTATTCTGAAACTCCATGACCAATAGACAAATACCCACTATCTTCTCTCCCACTAGCTTCTAGCAACCACCACTCTACTTCCAGCTTCTGACACAGACCACTGGTATGTGTCTTTTGTGACTGGTTCATTTTACTTAAGTCCCCAATGTCCTTCCAGGCTACAACATATGTCAGAACTTCCTTCTTCTTAGAGGCTGACTAATATTCTGTTGTATGCATACACTTTTCTCACTCATCTGTTGATGGCTTCTGTGTTTTAGTTGTTGCAAATAATGTGGCTATGAACCTGGGCATGAAAAACTCAAGACTCTGACTTCAATTTCCCTGGATGCTTAGCCTGAAGTAGGATGGCTGAATCACAGGGTAAGGCTGTTTAATCTTCCTTGGTGCCTCCATTTTCTTTTCCACAGTGGCTGCCTGACTTTACAATCTGACAACATATATGGGTCCACTTTCTCCACATCCTTCTTAAAACTTGCCTGGATGTGAGGTCAGTTAATGTGATTTTACCACTTGATTGTATTATCTGGTAGGGCAATTCTTCATTTAAAGAAATGTCTAGCGTTGCAGCCTCATTATTTTTTCATGAATTTGTGACTCACACCATCAAGTTTAAAAGGCAACGAACACTGACATTCTGATTAAACAGCCTCTGCCCTACCAGTCACCATGGAGGGTTTCAGCTCTCTTACTCCATGAGGAAATCTACATAGTTTACACTCTATGGATCTCAAACATATCTTGTTGTAGTCAATTCTTGATATCTCATCTTTGGTGGTTCTGCTAATGCCACAGTAGGGTTCAGGTTAGGCCCGGGTACCAGAGATACCCAGAAGTGAAGTTGCTGACCTTGAGAGGAGGACACCACCAGGATAAGGTGACAGCCAAGTTGAGCTCTGAATGAAGTTAGTGAGAAGAAGCTAAACAAAGCCAGAGATGGATGGAGGTGGGCATCTGGCATGTATGCACACATGCACTGGTGCATGTGTGTGTACAAGTACGTGACAAGGTAGGAGGAACCCCATGTTCTGGTATTAGGGGAAACTGATGAGACTGGGGGGCCTACAGCTACTGTTCCAATAGCTTCATCTCCTCTCTAAATTGTCTGTCCTGTGTGGCTAGAATGGAGACGCCCAGGGAAGGCTGGTAAGAGGGCCAGAGGCAAACGTGCATTTTGGCCAGCTTACTCCTGGACAATCCTCACAGCCAGATGGCAGGCAGAAGGAGCTGCAGGAAGCTACTGTGATAGGCTGGACAGAAATGGGTCTAGATGTATTCATGAGAAGGAGTGGCTACGAAGGTAGGATGGACATCTATGCCCAGAAGAGGGGAGAAATGAAGCCTCTGGGAGTGGGCTCCCTCCCAGAGGAGGTAGGAAGTTGGAGGAGGGCTGGAGGATGGCAGGGAACCTGCCGAGAATGTGGCCACTGAGGAGCGTTCCGTGCAGTGAGCTGAAGGCTGAGCCTTGAACACTGTCTTAGGACAGAGAAATCAGCTGGGACCCAGCTGCATCTGCAAGTGATCTCTGACTTACAGTGGCTCTGCTTAGGATTTCCCAACTCTATGATGATGCGAAGTGATAAGTATTCAGCAATGAATACATTCTGGATTTTGAATTCGTTTCTTATGCAGTCTGGTGCTCTTGTGTCTGGTTCTTTTTCACCTTGCTGTCCAGGGCAGAGAGATGCAGCCACTGAGAGTCCTGCAGGGCCAAGGGAAAACAACTGAGAATGCAGCCTGTGTGTTGCCAAGCCATTTAGATGCTGGGCAGGTTGGGTGATGTGGTGGTTTGAATAAGAATATTCCTCATAGGCTCAGGTATTTGAACACTTACTTGATCCTCATTTGGTGGAGCTGTTTGGGGAGGTTTGGGTGGTGCAGCCTTGCTGGAGGAATCTACATCACTGGGGGTAGGCTTTGAGATCATAGAGCCTTATTCTGTTTCCAGTCCCCTTTATCAGCCTCATGTTTGTGACCAAAGATGCAAGGGCTCAGCTTCCTACTTCTGTCATGATGGCCACCACTTGCTGTCTCGCCTCCCCACCACGATGGACTCATCCCTCTGGAACCATAAACCCAAATAAACTCACCCTCCTATAAGTTGCTTGTGGTCATAGTGTTTTATCACAGCAACAGCAAAGTAACATACAGATGTATTCAGTGCAGTTTAAACTTACCATATTCCATCATGGGCTTGGTCTCTCAGGGCAGAACCCCTACTGTAAGCTGAGGAAAATCTGAAATCCACAACCAACAGTGATGTCACCAGACAGCTTGGTTAGGAGTTCCAATTATGGTCTGAATATGAAACACCACCAGAGGATTATATGTTTAACCTTGGCTCCCAGCTAGGGACCTACTTTAGGATGTTATGAAAGCTTCAAAGGGTGGTACCTAGATGGGAAAAGTGGGTCACAGCAACATGGAACTCTTCCTTATCATGGGCTCAGAATAAATGGAGTCAAAGCCTGTAGACTGAAAACTTTGAGATGGTAAGCTAAAATAAATCCTCACTCACATTGTTTCTGCCAGTCATTGATCACAGTGATGTCAAATAACTTCCACAGCCCTTTACCCTGACAGCTCTGCAACATGCAGGAAGGGCAGGAGTGGAGGAGACTCAAGGGATGGATGTGTGCACATGTGGGACCCCAAGGTCCTCTCCTGGACTAAGCTAGAGCCTATAGGAACAGATGTGATTTGATATGGCCCTTCAGAGACAGTCAAGCTCATGTCTGATTTCCCCCCTACAAATGTACTGGCTTAAAGACCACTGGACAGAGTCCAACTCACTAAAATGTATTTCTGAAATACACAAGGCTCTGAATGCCAATTCCAGGAAAACCAGTGTTTCTGGGCAGTATCTGCAGAGGAAAAAAAAATCCCATCTTCTGGGAAAAGATTAATGCCGAGAGCAAGACAAGAACAAGCGTAGACCCGCTGTGCTGTTTAGTTTATGTTGTTGTTCTGGGGCCTGTGGCACTGGAGACGATAGGCACCTCCCCTCTGGCTGCCTGGATGTTCTGCAGGTGATTTCTGCTCTCCTGGACTCCTAAGTGCCTGAGTCATGCCTAGCCTACGTCCCATATCTCACTTGATGACTTTCTGTAGGCATTGTATCCCATGGAAGCCATCTACACGGCAGAGATAAATAACCTAAGTATGTTTTGCTCCACTCGGGATTTACCCTGTGATAGAATAGTCTCCATCTCTTTGCCTTCTGCACAGAATGTGCAACTGTTCTAGCAGTTACTGTAGGTTCCAGCAATACCAAGAGGACTTTGCAGCCAAGCACAGCAGGGTGAGATAGCATGGCCTTTAGAGACAGGCAAAGAAGCAAGGATACTCTAAAGACGGGCCTCTGCAGCAGTATCCCACTCTGGCAACATAAGGCTGGACAGCAGGTTGGCACCCTCTGGCTCTCTTGGTCATGCCAAGTGGCCAAATGTAGAAGAGGGGCATCTCCAGGGTGTGCCGAGAGAACCAATGGAGTCACAGGCACACTCCTCGTCTCCCCTTCCCTTTTCTCGCTCCTCCATTCCCTTCATTGGTCCTGCCATCTGGCCGGGGAGAGACATCACTAGCAATAAGGACCTAAGAGTTGAAGCTACTGTTAGTTTTCCTGTGCCAACATTTATAACATGATGCAAACAAGCCACACAAGCCTTGGTCTGGCCCCTCCAGTAGAAATGCCTGTATTTCCTAAATCCATTAGCTCACCACATGTGAAATCAGAAGTCACCCACATGTCTTCAAAGACAGCTATTCATCCCTGAAATGAGGAGTTAAACAACAACAACAACAACCCCCCCAATAAAAACAAAACAAAACAACAACATAAAAAAACAAACAAACCAGTATTTCCACTCCAGCCTGAATACAAACCCCAGGACCAGAAAGGTTAGAAAACAAAATCAGAAACCCCTGGAGACTGGAAGATCCTCAACCATGCAGAAGTGACTGACTGAGGCCCATTGTCAGCCAGCACCCAGCTTTCCATTAGTTCCTTCAGGATTCTGCCCCTCTCACAGGCTCAGTTTCTATGGAGGGCCCATGGTTTTCCCTAACCTAGCTCTATGACACCTGGATAACCTCATGACTGCCACGGTACAGTGGTGCTGAGATAGAAGGAGACGCTTGCTATGCACCCCATCAAGGCTCACCATGTCCCTGCCATGGCACCATTCACCTGTCCATCTTCTCCACACTACACTTATTTCTATCCCACTCCCTTGACATTGCCAATCCTCAAGTCCCTTCGTATACATTCATGAACACACAGCTGCCTCAACCCTCACTCAGCAGACAGACATATATTTCAGATGGAGGACAATGTCTAAAGAGGTGGGACTGATTTCTCACTGGAGGCAACAGAGAATCCCAGAAATATCCAGTCCTTAGTGTGAAGTTTTTGTTAGTGCTTAAGCTACCCTTTCATTGTGTAAAGACAGTAGAGGACACCAAAGCTATGGGACCCCAGGTTGGAAGCAGAACTTCCTAGCAGGGTAGTGCTGTGGGAAGGTCCTTGGGGTAGATGGAAGGATCTACATTGTGCATTTGAGTATCCAAGGCAACAGAGGTGCCCTAGTAGCTAAGAAGAGGTGTATAGCACCAGTTAAGGAATGAGCTGATTACCGTTAACCTGTCCCTCATTCCTGGGTCCTGATCCTGGAGGAGTAAGCATGCCAGATACTGAAATACTATGATCCCACCTGTCAGGCAGTCTTTCTGTCCAACCCTGGGAGAGATGAGTCTTAAACTGGATGCAAGCCTCCACAGGTCACTGCAATAGCTAGAGGACAAGACAAGGAGAGGCAGGGGTGTCCTGGGCTAGCTTACAGATTATACCAAATATTCCAGCTATCTATGTGTCTGATTCCTCTGGGCCTCAGTGTACCTGGGTAAGACTGGTGGCTGGAGACAGTCAGTGCAGGTTTCTGTTGGGGCTAGGGCTAGGGGAAAAGATCAGTGGATTGCAAAGGAGCCTCTTAGTGTGGGGAGCCAAAATGGCCAACCAGTAAGATGAGAAGCAAGTATCAAAATTTCAACTTTCCCAAATGCAGTCTTGAGGCCACAGAAAACCTGGACACTTCAAAATGTTCATCCTCTAACAAAGAAGAGAGTGGTGGAGGCTGGGGTCATGGCCAGGCATGGACGGAGCGAGGTCACAGTGCTCCAGTCATGTCTGCACCAACATTTCCTGTGTCCATGGCCATGTAGGTAGGTGACGCACATCAAACAGGGCAGTTGTTGAAATGTGGGATGGAGATACACTCAGTGACTCAGGGTCCTGAAGTGTGCAGTTCTCCGAAAGGTACCGGGAAAATGAGCAATGAGAAAGGGAACTACAGCGTTCTACGAGTTCTGAGTCAACAACAGAATAAACTGCAGCACTGTAGAACACATCTGGGGATCTTTTTCATAGCCAAGACACGTCAGTAGGAGCAGTCAGATTAGCAATGGCGCCAAAGAGCATTACAACAGGACCTGGACAAGGGGCTCAGAGAAAGTAGCTAGGGGCTCAGGATGTGGTGCTTCTGACCCCTTTGGTGGAAGCTGTACTGCAGGTCACATAACCTTGGTTGTCAGAGAAGCCACATCTACACACATACACATTCCCACCTTCCCACACACACAAATGTGTACGCATACAGAGGCGGGGTCAGGATGCCAATGGAAGGGAGAGAGTGAGGACATAATAAACCCAATTATTTCCCTGTACTTAAACTTAAAAATTCTATCTCTGAGGCCAGCCTGGGCTATCAAGTGAGTTCCAGGAAAGGCGCAAAGCTACATAGAGGAATAGAGAAACCCTGTCTCGAAAAACCAAAAAAAAAAAAAAAATTCTATCTCTGTCAGGGAATTTAGAGAATTATATTATGTCAAAGCCCTGAAATGACTGAACCCAAGCCCTGGAAGTGGAGGGGCGGGGAGTAGTTTGCACAATAATCAGCCAGTTCCTGGTTCTGTGTAGGGGAGATGGGAGGAATGGCACTGAGAAGTGAAAAGGCCGGATCAGATACAGGCATCTCAAGGCTGGGGTCCAGGTGGGGGACAGCCTCCGGGTCCTCTCTGCAGTCACTTTGAATTCAGGGAGCTTTTCTGGGTCATGCAGAGCAGATAAACAGTTCAGAAATCTATCTAGGGATGGCTGACCTGCAAGCTCCGGCCAGCCCTGCTGTATCCACCTCAGTCACCACACATTGCTATTGTTGTTCTGTGAAGGCTCCACCTCTTCTCACCACCCTGAAGCCCTGCACCAGTATTCTGTGGTGTGTTCAGCTGGTAGAAACAGGGTCCCTTTTGAAGAAAACATATGGGAGACAGGCTGAAAGTGAGATTTTGGAGGTGAAGGTGGGTGTAGAAATGCCTCTATCTTACTAGATGCATTTTTAGACTCTGCAAGTCATTAAGTGTAGGGCTGGTGCCAGTCTCTCATAGGATGAGTTGGGTATCCTAGAAATCTACTAAAACTCAGTCTTGAGCTTGCCTCTCAGCATGGATATGCACTGGTCCCAATTCTATCCCAGAGAGTGGATCTTGGGACATAATCCCACTTATTTCAAACCTGCTCCTGCTCAGAGTCATCACCACCAGGTGAGGACCAAGCTCACAGGAACTCATTTAAATGCATATTATACCCACCATGGAGGAATAGGTTTATATAACATCCACTGTTTTAATTTCCTAAGGGAGAAGGCTGAATCCCAAATGTGTTGGAGGTGAGAACATCGCATTCTGCTTTCTGAAGTGTGTTTAAAGTTGAGGCAGTGGAATGCAACTGTAGTGGTCCTAAGTGTCTGAAACATGTTTGGGTTCTAGATTTAAATACTTTTGGACCAAGAAAAAAGTAAGGAAGGAACCGATAGAGACATCTGAAATGGCAGCCCAATCTATCAAACGATAGATTCAAATGAGACATCATGATTGTTCAAAATATGAATTTCAACAGCAAATCCTTTCTAAAAGATGGATCTTAGGTTCAATCTAACTTTTCTCTCTCTGAGTTACATCCCCAAAGTGCTCTGTAATATAATTGAAACCCAGCTAGGAACTAAAAGCTAACAAAAATATTCACATTAACCACGCTTGAGGGGGGAGGAGAGATGGTTCAGCAGTTAAGAGCACTGGCTGCTCTTTCAGAGGACCAAATTCCCAGCACCCACACGGCAGCTCACAACTGACTGTAACTCCAGTTTTAGGGGATCTGATATCTTCACACCGATGCACATAAAAATAAAGATTTAAAAAAGAGTCAATAAAGGCATTTAAACACACACAGAGACACAGGACCCCCTCCCCCCAACACACACTTGAATTTCAGCAGCAAAATGTTTGTCTCTGTAGTAGTGCTAACTGGACTCTACACACTGTTTTTATGTAACTGAGGTTTCAAAGTTGTCTCTGTGCTTTCTGAAGCAATATTTGCTTGTTTGTGGTACTGGGAATTGAACGCAGGGCCTTGTGCACTCTACCACTGAGCTATATCCCTAGTTTATTTTTATTTTTTTTTTCATTTGAGATGGGATCTGGCTTTTATTTTATTTTCTGTGTGTGTGTGTGTGTGTGTGTGTGTAAGAGAGAGAGAGAGAGAGAGAGAGAGAGAGACAGACAGACAGACAGACAGACAGACAGACAGACAGACAGAGACAGAGAGAGGCGGGGAGAGAGATTGAGAGATTTTCCATTTATGGTTATTTGGTTCTGACTGTTCTTCCAATCCCAATGCTCATCCATTGTTTTTCTCTATTGCTTTATTTTATTATTTTATTTTATTTTATTTTATTTTGGGTAATAGATTTAATAGATTCTTTGCCACATGGAGGCTTACATGCGTTCCACATGGTGGTTGACTTTCATTGGTAATCTGACTTATGATGGTTTAGGCAATGGATTTTATGCAAGGAATGGGGAAAGCTTTACAATATGATAGGAATCCACTTTTAGTTAAGTTAGCTATATTCAAACACTATTGCTCACATGGCTGTCCTCTACATCCCCTGAAAATCTTTAGCAGACAGGACTGTTGACTGTCTCACACACATTCCTGTGGGAGAACTGGTCTGCCCTCAGGAAGTGTAGATACTGTCCTCTTGTGACCCCTGCCAGGCAGCAGTTATAGGATGCAGATACAGAAAAGGCAGGCCCACTCTGTTTTCTCATCTAGCCAGTGACTGTAAGCATGCCCAAAGAAACAGCCAGTTAAGGCTTGTGGTGGTTTGTATGAGCTTGGTTCAGTTGTCTCCAAAGATTGACCCATCATGATCTTGGGTCTGTTTAAGGGGCTCCTGGCAGCGGGATCAGGATCCATCCCTGATGCATGAGCTGGCTTTCTGGAGCCCATTACCTATGGAATGACACCTTGCTCATCCTTGATGCAGAGGGGAGGGGCTTGGTCCTGTCCCAACTGAATGTACCAGGCTTTGCTGCCCCCCCCCCACAACATGGGAGGACTTACCCTTTTGGAGGAGGGAATGGGAGTGGGTTGGAGGGGAAGGGGAGGAATACAAGAGGAAGGATGAGAGGGGGATCTCTGGTTGGTATGCAAAATGAATTTAAAATTCTTTTAAAATAAAAAAAATGTCTTGTGGTTTGAATAAGAATTGGCTCCCCAAAGCTCATATATTTGGATGCTTAGTGAGTGGCAGGGGTGTATTTGAAAGGATTAGTAAGTGTGACCTTTTTGGCGGAAATATGTCACTGGGGGTGTCTTTGAGGTCTCAGAAGCCAGAGCCAGGCCCAGTTTCTCACTGCTCCTTCCTGCTGCCTGTGGATCTAGATGTAGAACTCTCAGCTCCTCCATCACCATGTCTGTCTAAGTGCAGCCATGCTTCCTGCCATGCTGATAATGGACCAAACCTCTGGTTAAGAGTTGCCACTGGGGCTAGGCGGTGGTGGCGCATGCCTTTAATCCCAACACTCTGGAGGCAGAGGCAGGCAGATCTCTGTGAGTTCAAGGCCAGCCTGGTCTACAGAGCAAGTTCCAGGACAGGAACTACACAAAGAAATGCTGTCTCGAAAAACAAAACAAGAATTGCCATGGTCATGATGTCTCTTCACAGTAATAGACCACTAAGATAAGACTCAAAGGCATCCTTTAGCTAGCTCTTTCTTCCTTTAGCAAACAGTGATGACCATAAACATTTATTTTCAAAATACTGAGGAGAATGTGATTGAAAAGCAACAGAATCTCAGAAAAGTTAAGAGGCTTCTTTTTTTTTTTTTTTTGGTTTTTCGAGACAGGGTTTCTCTGTGTAGCTTTGCGCCTTTCCTGGAGCTCACTTGGTAGCCCAGGCTGGCCTCGAACTCACAGAGATCCGCCTGGCTCTGCCTCCCGAGTGCTGGGATTAAAGGCGTGCACCACCAACGCCCGGCAAGAGGCTTCTTTAAGGTAGTTCAAAGCTCCATGGGAAAGCCCAGAGTTTGAAAGATTGACCTTGTCACAGGTCAGGTGCACCTGAAAGTTTTGCGGGGACAGAGTGACAACCAGGGGACAGAAGATTCACTTTTCCCTTTGCCCCCAGTACACCATATGTTTGTAAGAAATGCTGGCCAGGGAACTGGGCTGCAGAGTGGTGCTCAGCTGCTCACGAAGTCTCTTTAAAACAGGATTGCAAGCTCTGAGCAATCATTTGAAACATACAAGAGTCTTGCACAGAGAATGTTGACAATTCACGTCTAAAACCACCTGCTGATCTTCATTATTACATTTCTGGTAGCATGGGTAAGAGACTGGTTAGCCTGCCTTCAATTTTTTTTGAATATTTCCACCTTTTTGACATTGTGCCTCCACGTCCCCAGTACAGTGAAACTAGGGCACAAGCTATGCCCCTCAAAATATCTCACATGAGCACACTTCTGTATATAACAGCCCCATGTAACATTCCAATGTAATCCAATTTGCTTCTATCAGCTGATGCTGACAAGTAGACACCTCATCCTTCCATCTCATGGTGTTTCTAAAATCTGGTATTGTTCAAACCACAGGTTGCAAAACTGTGCCAATCCCTACCATCCCTGGGGATCTGCATTCTCCAAAAGGCAGGGGAAACTGGAAAGGGACAATGTGAGAAAGAGGCCTGCACTGGCATGAAACAAAAATATCAAGGTTTTATCTGGGAGGACATGGTGAACGCGCTCACCCACATGCCAGTTGATCACTTAACAAAAGGTTGACCAAAGATCCCTTTATACAGTGCTCTTCACAAAGGTATTCCAAAGTCTATCCAGCTCCAAGAAGGCCATTGACATTTTTAGAAATGGCTTTTATCTCAAAGAAAATAGAGAGGTGTACAGCGGGGATCTGCAGGGGAAGGCATTCCTCCTGCAGACCCTCCTGGCCTTCTCTGGTATGTGTGGCACCTCTCTATACTACGAAAACCACACTGGATACCAAATTCCAGGCATGGCACCTTTCTGAGGGCCCAGTAATGGTGACAGGAATGCCCACCCAAGGTTTCTTAACGAACACCTGGAGCATGCAGCACTCTCAGTGAGCCTTGCAACAGCAACAGCGGAGGAGTTGATGTCTCTGGGAGAAAACTTACATAAGCAAATGTCTCCTAGCAAGTAAGACTCACTCGAGGAGGCTAATATGAAGGACAAGTTAAGTCCATTGCAGCCCTTACATGCATGTCACTGCTAACTGTGGAAGAAATGGCTTATGACTTATGAATTGAGTAAAGTTTTTACCGTTTTTTAAAAATTATTTTGTTGTTCTTGCAGCAACTGGTCAGCTAGAATCTCATGCCCCCGGGTAGATAGGTACAGGAAATTTAAAAAGCCTCTTTTCCTTAGTAGCTGGATTTGTTTTTCCTCTTGTAATGCCCCTTCCCTGGTTCTCCAGGAAAAATAGAAGACTGTCTCCCCACTCCCCAAGATATAAATGGGGAGAACAATGCCTTCCCTTGTATTTGAACATCATCTGTACTCTACTGGGGTCACTAGTAACAGTCATATTTTGGAGCTAAAACATAACTCAGTGATATAGCCATGATTTGCATTTGTGGTGAGGCCCTGGGATCCAATCCAGCATAGAAACAAAACACACACACAATGGTTATTTCGGATGGCCAGGCCTACCTGCCATGAATTGCCATCAGCCTCAGAGACAGGACCATGTGCAGACAGATGAAGTCAGCTAAGAATTCCTTTTTTTCTTCTTAAGGTTAAAACCAAAATGAAACATGCATGAAAATTCTGTACAAAGTAAACATATTACTTTGCTAGGTCATTTAAAAATGAACTGAAAAAGCAATGTAATTTATTACTTTTAACCCATGAATTTGCTGCTTTATTGGTTACTGTATATATATATATATATATATATATATATATATATATATATATATATATATTCATAATTGTATAAGCTTACAGGACACAAAGTGATGTTATGATCTAGCTGTATGATGTGGAATAACTGAATCAGGCTAATTAGCATATCTCTCCCCTCACATCTCATCCCTTTGGTGGATGGGTTTTGAAGTCTTTATTCAAACAAGGCCTCCAGTACTCTGAGAAACAAGGAGAGGTCGTGGCATCTCTCTACGTTTCTATACCACTGAAAATTTCTGCAATAGAAAAGTTTGAAATGTTTCCCCGCTCCCTCTGCCCCCATGCCGCAGTACACCCTTAGCTGAAAAGGGCCAATTAATTTATGAGTACTCTGCACAGGCAGGCACTGGGGGCAGGGTGAGAAAGACGGGCACCTGATCACGTACAGAGCCAAGTTCGCCCTAGCAAAGGGCCAACGTGTTTGAAGGCATGAGGAAAGCAAGCAAAAAAGAGAGGTGCTTCCTCACACATCCACAGGCCCCCCACCTGTGGTCTACAACTTCAAAAGGGCGGTCAAAGGTACATGCAACTCCTCTGAAAATTCCGCTCAGCTCAGCTTCTTACTCCCTTCCTCCAAACTGACACCAGACTGCTGACGCTACTTTGGCGACCCTCTTTTTCCTCTTTCAAACCACTTCTCTGCACGCACCCCTGCTGCTCCAGCAGAGAAACCTTGACAGAGGAAAGTTAGCTGGCTCTGAGGTTTGTTAGGAGGCTGTCACCCAACCGTCTCAAGCTGCAGGTCTGTGCAGCTCGCCACCTCCCCTGGGTTAGGGTTCTGACCAAACTCGCTGGTCTGTAGAAGAGGTCCTCACAGACTCACGTCCCACTGCCTGATTCTAAACAGAAAAAGAACCCCTCGGTATTTCCCCAACCTACGTCCCTCAAACAGATAAGCGGGGACCACCGTTTGCTGCACCAAAAACCTGGTGAGGCTAGGGAAGGCACAGGCAACCCAGTTCTTGCCCGCAGCGCAGAGGCGCCGCCACCACATCTAACACCGCAGGAGAGTGGTGCGCACCTTAAGTCTGAGGTGCCGCGTGCCAGAGCTTCTGCAGCCAGAAGACCTTACAGGAAATGAGGACTACCAGAAGACCCCTTCCTGTTATCTTTTAGTAAAGCCAAGCGATCGCTGCCTCCACAAAGCTCAAGGGAAGGCTCCCCACGCCTAGGGAAGGGTCCTCAGAACAGGCAAATGCCCAAAGCCCTTTCTTAAGGAAAGTGTCCAACTCCATGGGTGGTCCACTCTTTCTCCAGTATATAGAGGGAGAGCGCGAATGAAGTGTAGAAATCACGCTTGGGGACAACAAAATTAGATTCTGAACCCCGTTAGCGCATCTGCTTGCCCCCATCTAGGCGCCAGGACTGGCGGCTCGGAGGCTGCAGACTGTCGCGCTTGCCAGGGGCCGGACAGCTCATAAAACCCGATCTCTTCCTGGCCGGAGGTAAGGGGCGCTAGAAGTCCTGTCCTCCGTCCAGGTAGTACATTGTGCCCCCCACCTCATCTAGATTCTCTTGAATTCTACCTTTCCTTTCCTTTGGCCCGTTCCTTCTCTGTCCCATGTGAACCTCAGTGCCAGCTCCGCGGGTGCCCTGCTCACCAGTCCCTGTTGGACTCAGCTAGGTCGCTCCATGGATTGGTCGTTATCACCGAGGCTGGTGTTCTTGTACCCCAGCCTGGCTCCGAGAGCCTGGCTTCGTCGCACTCAGGACACAGACTCACTAGCTAGCTCTAACCGACGTCGCACAGCAGCCCCTTCACGCCGCCTGGGTACCCAAGGTGGCGAGGCGCCAAGGTGCAGCCCGGGCCGATAGTACTGGTTCCTGTCCTCCGCATCTTCCCCGCCAGGCGCCATCTCCCCTCTCACGGGGCGACACTGTGTCTCCCCGACCGCGACCCAACGGGACTTACCGCGGCCGGCACACCGCCGCCTGGTCTGCGAGCTGCGAGGCGGAGCAGGACGCCCGCCTGCGCCAGGGCATCCTCCCGCGCCCGCCGCCCGCTCGCCGCCGCCGCCCACTCCCGCAGCCCCCGGTCTTCCCGCGCCGCTCCGGCGCTTCGGACTTACCTCCGGGACAAGGTGACCCGGCTGGTGCGCCCAGGCGGCCGCCCGCGCGTCTCAGGAGCCGGCGAGCGTGCGGGGCGCGGTGCGGTGCGGAGCCCGCCTCTGCTCCTGGGCTCGTGGCTCTCCGCCTCTGCCCTCCCCTGTGCGCCGCTTCCCCCGCCGCTCCCCTCCCTGGATCGCAGCCAGCGCCCCGGGTTGCCCCGCGCACACGGTTCCCCAGCTCCAGGAGCCGGGCAGCGCCGCCGCCCTAGCCGAGCTGGGTCCTCTTGCCCCCGGGAGCAGAAAGGGCGCGGGTTGAGCAAGGGGTGACCCGGAGTGCGCCGCTCCACTCAATTGGGTTCACCGAGCCTGGCGACTTGCGTGCGGGAGGAGGCGGCCGCGGGACCCGGGGGAGGAAGAAGAGGAGGAGGAGAGGGAGCAGCCGTGCGCGAAGGTGGCCGCCAACTTTGCCCCAGGCCAGCCGTGCCCTCGTCAGTGATAACGGCTGGCTGGTGGCCTGAGGCGGGTGTCTGGAAACATTGGGGCGACAGAGGCTGGGGGGAGGGGGACTGCCACCGGGGACTAGGAGGACAGGAATTAGCCTCCGACTGTGGAAATGATGGCTTCCCTTGGTCCTAAAAGGCCTCCCTAGGCTCCAGGTCGACTGGAGGTTCAAAAGAACCCACTTTGTAGGTTCAGAGAAAGCCCAAGTCCTGACCAGCGGAACCAGGATTAAAGACAGAGGCGGGCGATCGTGAAGTCCATACTCTGAGACTCAGACTGCAGCCCGGACCTAGAATTGGTGTAGATGCACTGCGGGTGGCCTGAGAGTAGTATCCACTGGAAAGAAACTGGGGCTGGGGGTGGGGCAGAGTGGTGGCTTGGAGTAGGTCGAGGGGAGCCCTAGGAGAGCCGCCTACGGAGACAATCTACATTTCAAACGTTGAGGGAATCAGGCGCGAGTGGGTGTGTTTTCGTTATAGATTTAACAGAGAAGGAACCAGAAAATTTGCCAAAAACAGGATCAAAAGTTGTTTTGTCTGTGCGACCCCCTTTCACCAATAGTGGAAGACTCTCTGTACTTCAGCTCAGTCAAATCCAGGCTTTTGTCCTGGGGGAGTCGACGCTGCTTATCCCTAGTGGTTCCTTGGTTTTATAGCTTTCTTAGACAGAGAGCCCGCCCCCTGCCTGAAAACCAGGTTTTTGCCCCAGACACCCACTGCGTCTAGCCAAGTGGGCTTTCAGTCTCCAGAACTGGAAAGTGGTTCTGGTCCTGCCTGTTGAGCCCTCCGCAGCCCTTGGCTTCCACGGACCCTCAGCAGTGTGTAGAGAATAATCAAATGTAAGTGACATAGGAAGGAGGCTGAGCTGATTAATTGACCCAGGTGTGTTCACAGCAGCTCCTTGCTTGAGTTCACCTGAAGGTTTTTACATCTAAATATCGCACTCATTCCCAACTCTGCAGCAGCTAGGCGCCTGCCTGGCTTGCTTCCACTGATTGCTCTTAGCTGTGGACACGCCGTTATCTGGGATGGCCTGAAAAGGACACTGTGAGTGGTCCCCCCCCCCCCCCCCATTGAGCAGCTCTTAAATTGAAGGAAAATGCCAACCCTGCCTCTGTAAAACACCTTACAGTCTCTGGTCCTTTCCTGAAAGGAATCTTCTCTCCTCTCCTCTGAACTGCTAGGCTGAGCATTTATCATTAGACCCATGGAGGTGAAGAATCAGCATTGCTGTTTGTCAGTTGAAGAAACGGAGGCTTCAGAGACTGGGAGCCCCATGGCTCCCAGACTGCATGAGTCACCTGCAACTATCCTTCATTTTCCATATTTAAGGCAGTGCTTTCTTGATAGCCAGACTTTAGGCTGGCTTTAGAGGTACGCTTAGTTTTGTCAGAGCACCTGCCTGGTTTACGACTGCTTGAATTTTAAAATAGAATTTCCCTGATATAGCAGGCAAGTAACTTGTGGAATGCAGTATTAAGCCTGACCACAGGTCCCCGTTGGCTCTTTTCCCTCCAAACTGAGAGCAGAAGGAAGATGGTACCTTTGCAGTGTCCTCCAGGGTTGAGTCCCTGTGACCTGTCTCCATGAGCTCTAGTACTGTGAACGGTTTCCAATGGATGCTTTACTAGGCCTTTCCAGGGCATATGAGCACAGAAGTTTATCCACAGATGGACAGTTTTATCTAGTGTTTGGGTTGATTGGATGGATGGATAGATAGAAAGAAAGAAAGATAGGTAGATAGATAAAAAATGGAGTGTGTGTGTGTGTGTGTGTGTGTGTGTGTGTGTGTGTTTGGATTTCTGAGAAAAAGGATTTCTAAGACTTTAATTCTCTGCCTTATCCACTTTGCCATTTAATATATTACTTTCTAATTGTGGAGTGGATGTCCATCTCTCAATTAAAGGATGGCCCCTAAAGTGACTGCATTTTATATTTAGTACAGCTCTTTTTTGGCCACACCCTGTTTTGAATAAATATTTAGTGATAGTTCTTGATGAATAAACCCACACTGGATTATACTGCCAAAGGTAGAATTCAGAGTAGGGTGCAACTCAGTGGTAGAGCACTTGCCTACCATGTATGCGGCTTTGGGTTCCATCTCCAGTATCACACACACACACACACACACACACACACACACACACACACACATCAACATCTACTAAAGAAAATGAGCACTTTGAAAAAAAAATTACACACCATTTATCCCGTGCTGTTCATTTAGCTTCCAGACCCCAGCTAGCTGCCATCTCCTCCTGACAGCACCTCCTCAGCACTCACCTGCAAACACACGGAAGCACAGACTTACACAGGGTTATGCGATCGAAATGAGCCTTTCATTTTGTTTCAAAAGAAATCTGTATTTTTCGGTCAGGAATCATGTGTTAACAGGGGGACCACCTGTTCCCGGCAGATGACAGAACTCCTCAGTTGATTTGGTATACTAGCACATGTGTAGGACAATTTTTCCTACATGCAAAGCCCTGGTTGTTGTTCAGAATGTGATCATAGCTTATTTTGCTGTAATATAGCAGCGAAATAAAGGCTTTCAAGAAAGTTACTGAAGAGCTGTCACGTATCAGGTTAGAACAGGACTCCACAGAAATTGCTAATCTCCCGGAAATTGGCTAACCTTCTCAACAATGCTTATCTCTGAGAGGAGATTACAGGATTCTCAGAGCTTTGAGAGGTGAGTGGGGCCAGTCCCTGTGTTGTGAGGAACTGTCACTCAGGTGCTGAACAAGCTGTCAAGCCTTGGATGGCACAGATAGGGGACATGATAAAGATAACACAGACTTAAGAGGTTTCTTTTTTGTTTTTGTTTTTGTTTTTTGTTTTTTGATGAGAGAAAACATTTCTTAGTGTGTATTCAACTAAAAAGTTCAGAGTTTAGGGTTATAAAGAGTATCATACCATTCTATGCCACATGTCTAGGTGTCAACAGCATTCATTCAGAAAACATCTTTAGATTGTAGGTAGAAAGGTTCAGCCTCCTCATGTTGACCAAAACGCCAAAGGAGATAAAATCAGAATTTTATTGTACCCAGTTCTAAAGCTATGCCACTAAGGTAGGGTTTTGTTTGTTTGCTTTTCCTCTTTGTTAATATTCTGACCTGCTCCCTTGAAATCCCCCACCTTGGGGCTGCCCTGTCCTAACATAGAAGCCTCTTCTTAAGGAAAAACTCTTCCTCTTCCTCTCCCTCTCCCTCCCTCCCTCCCTCCCTCCCTCCCTCCCTCCCTCCCTCCCTCCCTCCCTCCCTCCCTCCCTCCCTCCCCCCCCCTCTCTCTCTGCACTCCCACGAGGTGTGCACCCCTCGACCTCTCTCTCTTTTGCCTCTGTCTCTTTCCCTCTTCTCTCCTTCTTTCCTGTCTTCTCTCCATCTCTCTATTATAACAAACCATTTCTGTGTGGATGTAGCATCTGGGTTGTAAATGTCCACCAGCCACATCACCGCCATGCACACATGGAGTGGGTCACCTGCCAGCCTCCATGTCATCTGCCCAGCATGCCAGTATGTCTCCCTGAATACTTGGGATACCCTCGGGGTCCCTGTGTAATATATCACTACACTCTTCTTCCAAGATCTGTTATTAAGTTGTTTGTCTTGAGTTTAGGAGATCCAAGAATCAAAAGGTTGGGCTGTCTTGTAAAGGTTACATCTTATTTACTTGGAGGGTAGAAAGATAGCCATTCCAGTGATTGATATGTTAATAAACATGGTGGCCAACCTGTACAGGGGACATAGATGGCTACCAAACACAAAGGGAAACATTCTAACTTTTAAATAGAAATCAGAGACAATGGTGACATGAGGTTAGGACAGTAAACAAACTGAAATAGAATGTTAGAATGTTAGTTGAATGCGGTCATCATCTAGCCAAACGCCTGGTATCCCAGTTTAAGCAGTTACGAAAGAGCTGGGTCTTGGGTGTGGTCAACTTCAGGTTCAGCTCCATGATGGGCCAGGGTCTTCAGACCTCACCAGTGTAGGTCTGCCACAGTAGGGAAGAAAAGCAAGCTCCTTTGCAAGTGCCTTTTCTGGCCCATGTCACAGGGCCTCACTGAAGCAGAGCTAGTCACTCAGCCCAGGATCAGAAGAGGGAGAAATGGCTTCCACCTTCTGGCGAAGTCACAGAAGTCACATTGACATTAGAAATGACATGTTTTGCAGTGGGCCACACCCAGGAATGAGATGAGTTCTTTATACATATGGCTTTTCTCCCCTTCAGTGCTGGGAACTGAATCTCAGGCCTTAAGCACTATAGTTACATACTATCATCCAGCAGCCTTCTTTTCACTTTTGAGGAAGGGTCTCAATATGTAGCACAGGTTGACTTGGAACTTTCTATTTAGCACAGGCTGTCTTTAACTTGTATTCTTCCTGTCTCAACCTCCTAAATATCTAATTTTACAGACCAGTGTCAACATATTCCAGCTCCATGTTAAATAATTTTGTTTGTCTGTTACAGAATTTTACTCTATAGCCCAGGCTGGCCTTAAACTCATTAAGAGTCTCCTGCCTCAGCTTCCCAAATGCTGTGATTAGAGGTGTAAATCCCACACTCAATTCTTTATTAACTCTTAATCAGAGCTCTGTGGGGCCCCAAGAATGACCTCAAAGAACTAAGAAGTTGTAAACTGTGGTACAATAGCTCACTTGTGCCCTCTTTAACAACACAATGGTGGGTGGTAATGGAGGGCATCAACTAAGGGCTGACTAAATGCACACCAGCAAGGTTAGAAACTCAAGGAGGAAAACAAACCTGGGCCCCGAAGTAAGTGTCTGCCCCCTTCTTTCTCCCTGACCTGACTGGCAGAGCCAGGTTTCCTTCTATCTAAATATGAATGATTGCTATGATATTACCTGCCTGGCATTGTGCGGAGCTGTTGAGAGCACTCATTGTGTTTTCCTGAGCAGATCTGACTGGCTATTGTTCTTAAAGACAGCATGGTAGGCTACTGAGTGCTTTATTCCGGGAAGCAAAGGGGACTGGTGGTACCTTATGGATCCTTGGCACAAAGCCTTGCTGACTCCTGATGTCTTCAGAGTATAAGAAGCCTAGAGCCTTTGAGTGGGGGGCTGACATCTTCCATCTTTGATCTTCCTTTTCAAGACGTCAGCCTAGGCACTTGCAGCTACAATTGGCCAATTCCCTATGCCTGTTCCCTGTCCTTTGCCATCAGTGGCCTGGCCCTGCTGGTCCCCGCAGCATTGCTCTTACTCCTGAGACCACGGTAACTTTTCTTAGGAAAGCACAAGGACCTGTGCTCTGTTCCACTCAGCTCTAGACCTTCTATTTATTTATTTTTCTTGGGGTGTGGGAGGGAGAGATGATGTAGGGTCTCATATAGCCCAGGTTGGATTTGAATCCTTAGTCCCCCTGCCTCCCCCCTCTCTTATTATTTTGCCATGGCTCTCCTAGAACTCACTAACCCAAGCTGATCTTGAACTTGTGTTGATCCTCCTGCCTCTGCTTCTCCCAGGGTTGGGGTTACAGTCATTTGCCACCACACACAAACACAGCTCTAGCCCTTTAAAACCAGAGCAGGAGAGACAGACAGCCTGACATACCTATGTTGGTGTCGGAAAGAAGATGCAGGTTCCCAAGTCAGGCAGGGCTGGGTTGAATACCAACTCATCCAACACTCAGCCATCTCCTCATGTAGAAACATCAGCCCTTGAATCTGTAGAATGCTCATCATGACATTGACAGTGAGGACAGGTTCAGGAACCTGTGTCAGCAAGCGTGAAGAAGACAAGTTGTGGTTTTCCTGAGCTCAGAGCTCAGCTGTACTGACAAAGATATACTTCCAAGGCCTCTCTCTTCCCTCAAGACCTGATGGAGCCCAAATCATAGGCTCTGCTACCATTTGGCTTGGCTTTCTTGTCCCACGTAATGCTGGGATGCTTTTCTTCAGTCCAGCTCACAGCTTCACACACCTTCACTGGATAAACTTTGTCACCTCTCGAAAAAGCAGACGTGAGACAATATTTAGGAGATGATGCCTGGTCTGGCCTATTTTCCTAAGTTTTAGAACTTAGGTGGGTCATTTATTTGGGGAATAATTCCAAGAAGTGAGGGGCCACTGGGTGGACAAGGAGAAAGTACATGGAAGAACACCTGAGCCAGTAACCTGCACATGAACAGCCAGTTCTCCAACCCTGGGAATATCCCTAAGAGAATGGTTCTTGGAATCACCCTGCCAAGAGATGAGGAGGAAGTGTTTCTCCCCAGCTTTGTTTGTGGGGTGGAAAGGGTATTAACATTCACATTTCTTTTACTTTCATTCACATGTGTGTATGATGTCCACATGTGTATATATGCATGTTTGCATGTGTGGGAGCACACATATGTGTGTGAACATGTGTCTGGTTGACAGTATCTTCTTTAACCACTTTCTACCTTCTTCACTGAGGCAAGAGCTCACCTTTATGGCTAGTCCTGGCTAGCCAGCTTGCTCCAGAGAGCTTCCGTTTCTGCCTCTGGAATAGAAGGATTACAAGTGTGCCGCCACATACCTGGAGTTTCTGTGAGTTCTAAGGACCTGACTTCTTGTCCTCATGCTTGAGTGACAGGTGCTCTAACCACTGAGATGCCTCCCCAGCCAAGCAGCTACTTTCATGAGCAAGGCCTAGAGTATGTCAAGCAGCTGTTCTCTGTCATAAGAAATGTGTAACTAGGAGCCAGGGTGTTTGTCTTGCGTTCCTGTGTGGAATGCCTGTATTCATATGCTAATCACATGTCCTCTTGACCTAGGATGTAGCTCAGTGTACCTAGCATGTGGGAGGCTTTGCCTTTCTATCCCTAGTACTTGACCACCACAATTTACACTTCTGCCCCAGGCCTTAGGTGTCCACCTGATCTTACATTTTAGAGGTTTTCTGTGTTTCGACTTGGACTCAAAGCTGCTCAAAACCTTGCAGGTTATGACAGATAATCATGAAGGGAAGAAGTTTGATTTACTCTGCCCAGTGGGGTAGACTCTGGAACTTTGCCGTGGGACAGTCCTTTATGTGCCAAATAGTTGGGAATACTGTAACAGAGTCAAGTTCAAGGCCTGCACCATGGTGAATTCCAGCCTGCGCATCTCTCCATGGTCATCCAGCTTGCATGTTACCTGCAGCTATCCTGCTCCCTCCCAGCCTTGCTCACTCACTTCTCCTTCTTAGTCACTTGACCCACAGGCAGATCAGGCTTCCCATTCTCCTGAATGTGTCTGGCTATGGCAGGTAAGGAACAGCCTGCCCACAATGGAGACTGTGGCCTGCTTAGGTCATCTGTGTGGCTGCTCTCCGCATGCCCCAGACATCTACCTGATTCAGCTGGTTCTGCTTTGGCTAATGACTTATTCTTGGATTCCTAGTTAATAATTTCCATGGTCCAGCTGATTACTCTAAACTCATACCTGTTTTTATGACAGAAGGCAGCATCCTTCTCATCAATATCATTTAACAACGTTCAGTTTACCTCAAAATTGGAAATTATGACCGTTCCCAGGGCTTTTGGAGAGGAGAAGTAAAAATAAGAGAGGAAAAGAGAAGAGAAAAAAGAAAAGGAGGGAAATAAAGAAAGAAAAGCTTAACTTTAGAAATCCTTGCCACCAGGATGAACCATGCTCCAGTTTGAGTTCTGTTGCTGTGATAAAAAACCATCACCAAAGTCAACACAGGGAAGAGATGGTTTCTTGGCCTGTACTTTTAGGTCACAGCCCATCACTGAGGGAAGTTGGGGCAGAAGCTCAAGCAGGAATCTGGAAGCAGGAACTGAAACACAGATCATGGAAGGACACTACTCAGAGGCTTGCTCCCTCTGGTTAAAACTTAGGCATGCTAAGTTTTCTTACATAGCCCAGGACCAGTTGCTGACAGTGGGCTGGGTCCTTCCACATCAGTTAAAAACTGAAACAGTTCCCCACACACATGGCCACAGGATAGCCCAATCTGAACAATCCCCCAATTGAGACACGGTCCCCCTTCTCAGCTTACTCTTGGCTGTGTCAAGTTGACAGTAAAAACGAACCAGGGCAGGCTGGGAGGCTAAAATTTGAAGTATGGAATCAAAAGCATTAACCTCAAAAAAAGTAGGTACAGACATCCAGCCCACCCCATGCTCTAGAGTGGACAGAGCCCTCTGTTTCCTCACTCAAATGAGATGAGGCCATGTTTTCCTTGCTGTGTGACAGGAGTCCACGCACTGCCACTGCATCAGGTCTGAGGTGAAGGACTGACAGCTGAGGACTCTTGGAAACACTGCTGGTGCAGAAATACCCATTTAAACGTGTCATTATTTATTAGCGTGATTTTTCTGGCAATTTCTAGAAGGCCCAAGAACTCATTTTGGGCTCAAGAAAAATATATTTTTTGCTGCATTTGCTTTTTTCCCCTGAAAAAAAGAGAAAGTTCTATTGCAAAAATAATCTTCTGTACTCTTGGAGGATGCGGAGGGAGCTGGAGGGAAAACAGAAGGGTAAGCAGTTTCTTTTTTGTGGTTCTGTTTGTGTCTTGCTTTCTAGGGGAAGAATGACTCCTAGACAAAGGGACTCAGACAGGTGTCTGCAAAGAACAGTAAACACCTGTCTCCCCTGCTGCGGCTCCCCACTTGTTCAGAGACCCTGACTGTGCACCATCATGCCTTGCCTCCAGGGCCTCTTTGTGTGACTTGGAAGATAGTCTCTTGAGGGTCACCTTCCACAGTAGGTACCATGCTTAGCAAAGTGGACTCTCTCCAGTTTGGAGTACAGGGTAAATATACTCTGGCTAGTAGGGCCCCTTTGGTTCAATGACCACCCACCAAAAAGAGTTTCACCAGCTAAGGACCCCCTTGTCAGAGGAGATGAATGTCCTTCCACCACAGCCATGGAAGGAAGAGTAAAACAAAATGATCCAGAAAGAATAATAAAGTTGGGGCTGGGAAGATGGCTCAGTGGTGAACAGTGCTTGTAGTGAAAGCATGAGGCCCTGAGTTCAAATCCTCAGTACCCACATGAAAAGCCAGCATGGCTGCATGTGCTATGATTCCAGCATGGAAGAGGGTGGCAGATCCTAGGAGTTCAATGGCTATCTAGCTTATCCCCAAATCGTAAGTTTCAAAAGTTCAGTGAGAGACCCAGTCTTAAAAAACAAAGGGAAGTAGTAGTGGAAACACTAGAGGTCCTCCTTAGCCTCTGGTCACTAATCTGCACACATGTACGCATACACAACATGAATGCATGCACTGGAAAAGTTTTGGTATCCCCGTGATAAAGCAACATTCTGAGGCTGTCAGCCTGCACACTTTCTCCTGGAACAACATCTGTTGGGGTCTCCTGCTGGGCAGGTGAGGATTAGTGATAGGTGAATCCTGAGGGCACAGCCCTACCCACAGGCAGAAACAGCAATGACTGTAGCCTGCCAACTGCTCTAAAGGGAAGATGCCAGGGTCCCAGTTGAGCAGGAAGAAAGGAGTGATCAAGAAAACTGGATGTAGAATGCCTAAGTAGGGACACACAGGGGAGAGGGAGAAGGTGATACTCTTATTGGTTCTGCTGGTGGTATTCCCTACCCGCCTCAACTTGACACAAGTTAGGGTTATTTTGGAAGAGGGAACCTTAACTGAGAAAATGCTTCCATCAAATTGGTTTGTGGGTAGGTCTGTGGAGCATTTTCTTGATTAATGTTTGGTGTAGAAGGCCCCAGCCACTGTGGTGCCTAGGAAGGTAATTGTGGGTTGTGTGAAAAAACAAGCTAAGCATGACATGGAAAGCAAACAAGCAAGCAACATTCTTCTTTGTTCTCTGCCTAGATTCCTGCTTAGGTTCCTGCCTCCAGCTTACTCCTTGAATCCCTGCTTTGACTTCCTTCAATGATGGACTGTGACATAGACATGTAAGCCAAATAAATCCTTTCCTCCCCAAGCTGCTTTTAGTCAATAGTTTATCACAGGAATGAAATACAGAGCAGAACATGAGTCAAGTTGTTTTTACTGGTTTTGAAGTCTGAAGAAGCACAAAGCACCAAAATGTAGGTTGTATAAAAGGAGATTGGATAGGCTGATTGGTGGTCTGATCACAAGAGGCCTCATGTCAGGCTTAAGGGGGCTTGGTCCTCACTCTAGACCATTATCCACTTTTACTAACATATTTACAGAGTTAGATCTATGTGGGAAAGGCTGAGTAAATTTCTACAAACAGCACAGAAAGTTGGTCCACAGAAAAAATTCTCGTGACAACCTCAAAATAGCCACACACCATTATCACATACTTTCTACAGTGTGCTTTGCACACAAAACACCTGAAACCATGGATGTGGCTGTGCTCCTGGTTTTCTCTGGACTCTCAAGCAGGGCAACTCTTCAGGGAGATGTCTCATGGCCACAGGCACATCTCCAACATGGCCTCATTTTCATCTTTTTGTTGTTGTTACTGTGTTAATTTTCTTTTTTTTAATTTTTATTTATTTTTTTTGTATTATCAGATTGATACAGTATAAATTCTTATCCTAATAGTGAAATGTTTCATCGAGGCTTGTACAGTAATTGAGTAAAATCAAAACTTATTATAAGCCACAGTCATCCTAGTGTCCCCCCTGCTATATAGCCTCTCTGGTTCTGTGGGTTGCAGTCTGATTGTTCTTTGCTTTATATCTAGTATCCACTTATGAGTGAGTATATACCATGCTTGTTCTTCTGGGTTTGTGTTACCTCACTCAGGATGATATTTTCTAGTTCCATCCATTTGCTTGCAAATTTCATGCTGTCATTGTTTTTCTCTGCTGTGTAGTACTCCATTGTGTATATATACCACATTTTCTTAATCCATTCTTCAGTTGATGGGCATCTAGGCTGTTTCTAGGTTCTGGCTATTACAAATAGTGCTGCTATGAACATAGTTGAGCATGTATCTTTGTGGTATGATTGAGCATTCCTTGGGTATATGCCTAAGAGTGGTATGGCTGGATCTTGAGGTAGATCAATTCTCAATTTTCTGAGAAACCGCCATACTGATTTCCATAGTGGTTGTACAAGTTTGCATTCCCACCAACAGTGGAGGAGTGTTCCCTTTGCTCCACATCCTCTCCAACATTGACTGTCATTGGTGTTTTTGATCATAGCCATTCTGACAGGTGTAAGGAGGTATCTCAGAGTCGTTTCGATTTGCATTTCTTGATGATTAAGGATGTTGAGCATTTCTTTAAGTGTCTTCCAGCCATTTGTGATTCTTCTTTTGAGAATTCTCTGTTTAGCTCTTTAGCCCATTTTTTAAAATTGGATTGTTCAGTATTTTGATGTCTAGTTTCTTGAGTTCTTTATATACTGTGGAGATCAATCCTCTGTCAGATGTGGGGTTGGTGAAGATCTTCTCCCATTCTGTAGGTTGTCTTTTTGTCTTATTGACTGTGTCTTTTGCTATACAAAAGCTTCTCAGTTGCAAGAGGTCCCATTTATTAATTGTTGTGCTCAGGGTCTGTGCTGTTGGTGTTTTATTTAGGAAATGGTCTCCGGTGCCAATGCGTTCAAGAGTGCTTCCTATTTTCTTTTCTATTAAGTTTAGTGTAACTGGATTTATGTTTGGGTCTTTGATCCACTTGGACTTGAGTTTTGTGCATGGTGACAGATATGGATCTATTTGTAATCTTTTACATATTGAGATCCAGTTATGCCAGCACCATTTGTTGAAGATACTTTCTTTTTTCCATTGTATAGTTTTGGCTCCTTTGTCAAAAACCAGGTGTTCATATGTGCATGGATTAATGTCAGGGTCTTCAATTCGATTTCATTGGTCTGTATGTAGGTTTTTATACCAGTACCAAGCTGTTTTTATTACTATAGCTCTATAGTAGAGTTTGAGGTCAGGGATGGTGATGCCTCCAAGGGTTGCTTTATCGTATAGGATTCGTTTAGCTATCCTGGGTCTTTTGTTTTTCCATATAAAGTTGAGTATTTTTCTTTCCAAGTCTGTGAAGAATTGTGTTGGGGTTTTGATGGGGATTGCATTGAATCTGTAGATTGCTTTTGGTAAGATTGCCATTTTTACTATGCTAATCCTATCTATCCATGAGCATGGGAGATCCTTCGATATTCTGATATCTTCTTCAATTTCTTTCTTCAGAGAATTTAAAGTTCTTATCAAACAGGTCCTTCACTTGTTTAGTTAGTGTTATCCCAAGGTATTTAATATTATTTGTGGCTATTGTAAAGGGTGATGTTTCTCTGACTTCTTTCTCAGCCCTTTTATCATTTGTGTATAGGAGGGCTACTGACTTTTTTGAGTTGTTCTTGTATCTTGCCCTTTACTGAAGGAGTTTATCAGCTATAGGAGTTCCCTGGTAGAGTTTTTGGGGTCACTTATGTATACTATCATATCATCTGCAAATAGTGAAAGTTTGACTTCTTCCTTTCCAATTTCTATCCCTTTGATCTCCTTTTGTTGTCTTATTGCTCTAGCTAGAACTTCAAGTATTTCTTAACATTATAGTTATGTGTCATCTTCCTCAGGATGTACCTACATCCTGATCTCACTATGAGTGGAGCCACTTTCTGTCTGGAGCCTCTGACACAACTCACAATGGATCAAATAAGCACTGGAGTGGTGGGTTCACAGAAAGTAGAAAAGTTCTCTTTCTGGGGTGTTTGTGATCTGAGCCAAGCTGTGGGACGAAAGAGATAAAAGGATTTATAAAACAAAAGTTTATACACTTACATTAATCTCGAGTTAATTATCATTGAAGAGCAAAAGATGTTTTAATAAGTCTAGTGCAGCCTAGACACAGCATTGATATATCTGCAGTGGTGTAGGTCAAGTCTACTCATGCCTCGGAGCCACCTCAGGCTCAGCATCATTTGTTCTTGGGACATACCATACACACTTATTCGGTTTCTAAATCTTTTCTACATATATATATATATATATATATATATATATATATATATATAATGTGTTCATGTGTGTGTAGAAGCCATGTGTGTGTAGAAGCACATGTATGTATCTTTGTGTGGAGGATGGGGATATCAGGTGTCAATCTTCAGATGCTCTTCCCCTGCCACACACACTTTTTTCTTTCCATTTTTAGACAGGGACTCTCACTGGCCACTAACTTATCAAGTGGGCTAGGCTGGCTGGCCAGTGAGCCCCGAACATCTGCATGTATTTACCCCTCATACCCAGCCCAATGCTGAGATTAGAAGCATATGCTTCAGGATCTGACTTTTTTAGGTGGGTTCTGGAGCTTGAACTCAGATCCTTCTTTGCACTTGTGAGGTAAGTATTTCAGTAGCTGAGCCATGCCCTCAGCCTGCCAAAGGAAAATCATCTCTCTCTCTCTCTCTCTCTCTCTCTCTCTCTCTCTCTCTCTCTCTCTCTCTCTCTCTCTCTCTCTGTGTGTGTGTGTGTGTGTACACATGTGCACATGTGGTGGCCCTTTCACTTCCTTTCCAGTTTGGTTGGTACCAATGTATTACAGTTGCCTATGACATTCATGATATTAACTTGAACCAGCTGTGCTATGTAACCTGGGCCATTGCATACTATGTCCTCTAGTTGAGTATAAGGGCACTATTTGGCATCTACAATGATATTTTCACCTAGCAATATGTTTTTTTTTTTTTTTTTTTTTTTTTTTTTTTTTTTTTTTGGTTTTTTCGAGACAGGGTTTCTCTGTGTAGCTTTGCGCCTTTCCTGGAGCTCACTTGGTAGCCCAGGCTGGCCTCGAACTCACAAAGATCCGCCTGCCTCTGCCTCCCAAGTGCTGGGATTAAAGGCGTGCGCCACCACGCCCGGCTTGCAATATGTTTTTTTTAATGTTTCCTGAATTTACTTCTGTTCTACCTTCCTGGTTGCATCACTGTCTGAAAACGCTTATATCATAAGGAACACACATAGCTGCATGTGTTTGTGCTCTAGTGCGTAGAATTGCTTGCACATATATAAGGATAAGCACTGGAAATCACACAGAGTGACTCAGGGCTGCATTTTCCATCTCAGCAGTGTCTATCCTGAGTGAAAAAGTATGAGAGCTGGACATGGCACTCCAATGATATCTAGGGACGTTTTCCTGTGAAATTCTCCTTACCTAGAATGTGTGTGTGTGTTGGATTGCATCTTTCATTTATAAGTATATTAAAAACTTGCAATATTTAATGATAACATAATTTGTCATGTCAATAAGTCAAATAAATAAATAAAGCAAAATTTGTTTTTAAAAATTGGCAGAATAGATACAAAGTATTTACAAACAATTTCTTTCTCATAGTTCAGGAAGCTGAAGTGTAAGATTCAGAGGAGGCACATCTTGATCCTGGTGCATTAGTTCCCGGTGATGCTTCCTGGCTTGTAGGAGACCTCTGCACTGTCTTTCATTCTATGTATAGACATTCACCCAATCCTGGGGAGCCCCATCTTCAGGACCTCATCTAATCCTAAGTATCTCCCAAAGATCCTTCCTCTCCTAACTAACACCACAATGTGGGGAGCAGAACTCCAACAAATGAACTGGATGGAGGCCCAAACAACAATTGCTGCATCAATGACAGTATCAACCCCTCCCCCCCAATTATTAAGAGAGGTACATTATTGCAACACAAACAGGAACCTCCCCTCCCCCGTTCTCCCACCCTCCAGTACTCTTCTCAGGGTGTGTGTGGGTGACAGAGCCTTAGGAAAGGGCTGTGAGCTGAGACCAGTGACAGTCTCACAATCCCAAATCTACAGCACAACATGGTGTCTAGTAGCTAATGTGAGTGCTGCAGGCGATCAGCTACACTCCTGTCCAGCCTTCCTGTCAGCTCTGCTTCCTCAATGAGTAGTGTGGGTTTGTGCCTGCCCAGTGTTTTCTGTTGGGCTTTTCCAGACTATGTACACCTGACCTCTCAGCTGAGCATCCAAGAGGGCACGGACAGAAAAAGGTCAGCACAAGTCAAGGAGTGAAGTTCCAAGCTGAGCATGTGGGACATTTCGCCAGCTGAGTGGATTAGCAACAATGCTGTCCTGCTGGTGAAGAAAAAAAATCATTGGCTTTTGCCTTTATCCAAGCCTGCCACTGTCTTCAGGCCCCTGAATTCTCACTGTCCTATAAATAGCTCATAAGCTAAAACTGAAATAGCAAAATAAGAACAATCTGACTGTTCTTGTTTTAACAGCAGGTTCTGGTGGCACTCCCTTTGTGGCCTTGATGGGACAGGGCAGAGCAAGCTGCACTTGCTATCCAGGAGTGCAGAGGCTGGCCTGACTGCCTGCTCCAGACTGCTGTACCCTCAGGTATAAAGGCAGCTGACATCCCACACTGTTTGAAAGGACGAATACCTGGATGTCTATAGCACTGTTACCAACAGCATGCCCAGTACAGGCCTCTGTTCTCATTGTACATTGTTGTTGGTTTCACAGATACCTCTGGTGGGAAGGGGAGCCTCTGAGGCCCCAGGCTCACCAGAATCCTGGAGCTCACTACCATCTGGGTCCTACACTTAAGCTGCTTCTTGGCTGGCTGTCCATCTGCTGTCCAAAGAGATGGATATAGGGCCACACAGATATTGTGTTTTTGGTAGTGGAGTCTCTAAGACTCCTTCCTGGAGCTGGTCCAGGTGTTAGGGGATGTAGAGCCCACATTTAGAAAAAGCAGATGTGCTCTAAATCGCAGCCCAGTGTTTGTCCACATCCTTCTGACCTCTACCCTCCAGCGACTGATCTGCTTATTCGCTGCTTTCTTTGGCCTTGGGCTTATTGTCCTGTCTCAGATCTGTTTGTGCCAACAATCCTGGGGTTGATCAACTGCTGGCCCTAGAACTCTTCATCTGCAGGAACAAGTTGGGTTATAGCACATGGAGCCCATTTGGTCTTTAGGACTGAGAGCTGGTGACCCACATGTGGAAAGTGTAACTGAGGTCTTGGATTACGGGTTTTTCTTCTGTCCACAGCCTAGGTAGGGAGAAGCCTAAGCTAGCCTCCCTGACCTCGAGGGGCTCCATCTTGCCTTTGACAAGAGTGAACAAATGACAACTCACAGGCCATTGACACTGCACAGGCACTTGGCCTGCTGGCTGGGTCAGGGACAATGTACACAAGCTGTTGTACCGTTCCTTCAGTGCTCACGGGAAGTGCCTGGGTGTGTGCACCATGGCATAATACCGGTCTGTAGGCACACCAGCTCCGGTCCATTGTGAAACTTCTGTACCTCTATATATTCATTTGTTACTCTGTTCAGAGAAAGAACCATTCGTTTTTATAGAAAGTGAAGGACAGAAGGAGGGAGGGAGAGAGAGTCCAGAGAGCAGGGGAGGGAAGAAGTGGCTTACAGGTTTGGTGGGAGGAATGGAAGTTAAAACTCTTACGGAAGAAAACCCACAATAAAAAGCTGCTTTTGCTCCAGGTCTGTGGAGTGGCAAGTTGATCCATTTGTCAGCTTTTATATCTGCCAAATGGAGATACTCACTTTTAAATTTTTCCTAACACCCAAGGGCTTTGGGAGAATCAATGAGCTTGCACTTCTGCATGGTGCTTGTGTGATGGAAGGTGCTATGTCAATAGCTGGAAGATATAAATAGTAGGAACTGCATATTCAGGATGCCTGGGGTGTCCCTTGATGGTGATGTGTTGACTCAAAATAAATTCTGCTCCAGCAGAAGAGCGTTTTGAATCATGCCGAGCGGCAGTGAAACTACCTTTCCACCAGGCACCGGTGCAGATTGCACATTCAGGGAGCCATTCAAAAAGTGGGGCATAGGAGCACACGTTTGTAATTCTAGTGCTGGAGGGAGGGGGCCTTGACAGAGACAAGAGCATGGCAAGTTCCAGGCCAGCCTGGCCTACATAGTGATATCTCAAAAGTGATACTCAAAAAGTAGAAACCAAACAGATACAAAGGAAAATTCTTATTGATAGTTTGGCCTTATCCTATTCATAACTTAGAACTTATGGGGTCAAAATGCTGTTCAGGGGCCTGAAAAGATGGCTCTGTGACTAAGAATGCATATTACTCTTGCAGAGGACCTGAACTCACCCATGTCAAGTGGCTCACCACTGCCTCTAACATGGGGATCATACTCCCTTTTCTAGCCTCCTGTAACAGCTACACGTATGTACACACACACACACACACACACACACACACACATGCACACACACACACTTACTTTTAAAAATGGCTGTTTACAACCAGTAACCCTATCCATGTGCATGTATGTGCCTTTGTGTGTATGAGAGAGAGAATGAGTGAGAGAATGTGAAAGAGCTAGAGAAAGAGATAACCTGAGGTTGCGAGAGTGAGAGCAAATGAACGAGAGTGAACAAGAGGTTGGGGGAAAAACACCTAGGAAAAGTGCTTCATCTGATCACACAAATTGGGACAACAATAGCATCCCTTCATGATAGATCGGTAGATAGGATGAATAGCATCCTGCACATATGTGCTCGCTATGGAACCCTATGTTAACATGCAAAATACATGGGTTTTGCTATGCACTCCACTCTGCCCTTTCTGTTTTTCTCACTAAAACTATAGTCCTAAAGGCACCTGAGGATGTACCTAGTGGAGTTCCACCCTCCCATTCCAGAACATCAGCAGATCCTTTTTGGCTGTCTGGGGCTGGGGACAGGTGGAAAGTCTCACACCACAGGAGATGCTGCCCTTAATATCCTGCAAAGGGAAGCTGGAGGCATGCAGAACCTTCCTGATGCAAAAAGAGGCAGACATCTCTGGTGTACAGAGTAGGAAGAGCAAGCATCAGCACCTGTCTTTGACAACAGTCAACAGAGGAAGGCTTTAGCCTGTGGAGGATGAGCAGAGTAGGTGTCCACTTCTGGACTTCAAGGTGGGAACAAAAGTGAAATAATTTTCTTTTCCCTCTGGCTTATGTAGCCATGCAGTGCTTTATAATTAGAGGATTTTTCCAGGGAGAGAATGTCAGAAATTTATGGCACTAGAGCCTGCTTATTGGATGCCCGCACATAAGCAAAGAAAGGACAAAACACTTAGGGAAATTAGAAGCCATTTAGAAAATAAATCCCCAGGGAATCTTCAGAATTTCAATGGGCTGAAGACAACTGCTATTTTCTACAATATTTTCCTGTCTCCTTTTTTTTTCATTCCCAAGGCAGGCCATACTTTTCCAGAGAGTGCTGAGTTGCCAGCTGTTTATGAGCAGGAACATGAGCAATCCCCAAAGTGAAGCGTGCCTTTAAAAGTGAGATCGGAGGCCACAGCAAATATCCTGCCTTCAGATCAGGAGGCAGACAAGAGTCCCAACTCACTACTCAAACAGTTAACTCAAGATGCCACAGAGGACAAATGATCAACACACAGCTGCCATGGCAAGGAATTACAACCAGAAGTGGGGTCGAGAAGAAGAAAAAGGTGTGGAGACACAGATGAGAATCAGTTCACCCAAGACAGGACATCAGTGACAGACCAAAGAAATGATTTCATCCAAGTCTAGCTTGGTGAGCAAGTGACTTTACTGAGGCTACTTACAGGAATATAGGTGAGGGGTTGCTTACAGAAGTATGGATGGCTAAAGAGCAAGTGCATCCCAGGAAAGACCACTGCAGCATGGGCAATGACACATGAGTCCTGCATCCCTTGAGCTCTTTATACAACTTGTAGTCACCTAGGCTGCTTACAGAGTCTTCTCCCCTTAGCAACTTTTACCCTTACACGACCTTGAAGAGGGGTTAATGAATCCTGAAAGTTTCAAGAACTTCCTGAGACTTGTGAGTTTTGCTTATTTTCAGAACCTTAAGGGTTCTCCCCACCAGAGTGACTATTTCACTTCCAAAGAAATGGGGAAGAGCAGAGGGGGTCTGAGTGTCACAGGATGGAAACTGTGTCACACATAGCCCCAACCCATAGAGACAGGGAGTCTGACCCAGGCATTGGGTTGCCAGGCAATCACTAATTTTGTCAAAAGAAGGAGCTGATGCTCATTTTCACAACCCCATACCCCTGAAGTCATGTCCTTTGTGATCATGTAACAATTTTGTTATTAAGCATTTGGTCTAAATAAAAAAGCAAAAGTTTAAAACCACACCTACTTGGCTGGGGGTGCATCTCAGTGGTAGAGCGCTTGCCCAGTACATGTAAAGATCTGGGGGTTGATCCTCAGCAGTTTAGAAACACAGTAGACCATGTAGACATGTAGATCATATGTTTTATGATGTTCTAATTTAATTTTGTGATTATTTGAAGATTTTTTGATATAAAACATTTTCCCAGAAAAAGAACCCTCACTTATTTGATCATAAATTTAAGAATATGATGAAGAAGAGTTCATATTCAGGGAAGTGATTGAGTATTTGCTGAGGTTTAAATTGGTGTTTGCCAACATTTTCCCCCATACACTTCTGAGGAAGGATATGGCAGGGGGTCTTTGTGAGCATGGTACAGGATGCTGCTCATGCAGGCTTTTTCAGTCTCCCCTCTACTATTATGATCCTCCAGCAAAGCACTGATGGAAACAAATTACTACATTCTATCCCAGCCCTATCTCCATCTACACAGTTAACAAAATCAGCGTTTTTAATGAATGTCGGCAATCAGTCTCCTAATCTTAATTTCTAATTGGATGCAGCATCATTGTGCTGCATTATTTAGAATAAATCATTGGATTTACTAATTCATATTTGTAATGTGTCTCACTCTTCACAAAAATATTAGGTTGGTTCATTAAGCTGTGCTTAATAGACTGAGTTAGAGTATTAAACACACAATGATCTCATATTAAAATAAAAATGAGTAGTGCATTCCAAAGACCAGCAAACTTCCAAATTCTACTTTCTGGGTGGGGCTGGTGGTGAAGCACCTGCACAGTGCCTGCTCCTCTTTCCTTGTGACTAGCTGGATGTCATCTACGTTTTCTGAATGTAGCTTTTGTTTTGTTTTATTTGGAGATAGTTTCTTGCCATACAATTCTGCCTAGCCTCAAACTTGCCATCCTCCTGCCTAAGTCTCCAGAGTGCAGTAATTATCATACATCTGGCTTTGAGTGCTCCTCTTTTTTGGTATATCAAAGTTTCTCCCAAGCCTGTCTTTTCACCAACATGCTTCCTTGTCTCTGTGTTAAATGACATCAGACCAAGCAAAATAATCAAACTACCCATCATCTGAATGAATGCTCCAAGAAAATCTCTCTTGCCAGAAGTTAAGATTCAGTCTGCTCATCGTGTTTCTCTATGAAACCTCTTTTTTGCATTGACTCCACCAGTGTCAATCAATTGCTAACTTTGTAGGCGCTTCTCTACTATTTTAATCATCTCAATAATCTCATAGGTAGCCTATCTGCCTGCCTGTCCTTTCCTGGGTGATTGTGAGGAACTGGGAATCATCAGCATCCAGATCACCATTTTCCCAAGGCAGAAGCCTGCGTTAAAGTTGCCATTCTCTCCTTTCTTCCTCTGTTTCCCTGCCCCCTCTGTTTCTCTGCACTAAATATTGAGCCCAAAGGCTAAGACACATGAAGCAAATGCTTTACAATTGACCTATAATTCCCTATAATTTCAGGTTTTTTTTTTTAATTTTCATTTTCAGAAAGTTTACTAGGCTGGTCTTGAACTTGTGTAGTCAAGGAAGACATTGATCTCAAAATCCTCCTGTCTCAGTTTTCTTAGTAGCTAGGACTATAAACTCATGCCACCAGACCCTACTTGGATTTGACTTTTAACTCTGAGGGCACATTTAATTCCGATTAGAGCTTTTAATAAACATTAATGCCTTGACCTTTCCCAGAATAATTAAAACAGGAATTCTGGGTATGGAACCTTGGTATTCATATTTTTTGACCCTCATATGTGATGCTAATGTGCTTCCAAGGTCAAGAGACTCTTGCAGAAAAGGTTGGCTTTTGTCACTCATTTATTCAATCACTCATTTTTATCGAATATTTTTTGACTGCCGTGTATGTGCCAGGGACGTCTGAATTCTAGAAATAAAATACATATAGGAGTGACTGGGCTCCCATACTCAAGGACTTCCGGGTGATGGGGGAAAGAAAAGGATAACTAAGATTAAGCACACACTGGGAGAAGGTTGGAGAGGAAATGATGTACAGAACAAATCTGGGGAGAGGAGATTTAAGGGAAGTGACCTGAGATTCAGTCCCGAGCTCCAAGAAGCAACCATATGTCTTCCAGGTGGAGGGGAGGTGTCCTGTGGCTGTTTCATCTCAAATGAAGCACCCCACTGAAGGGAGGCTTGTTAAGACTTAGGAAATGGGGAAAGCAGATGAGATCTCCATGAGTAAACTGGTGACAATGGGGGAGGACAATAGAGGGGAGTGGATGGGGGCTGAGAACATGAGGAAACAGGATGGTCAAGCTGAGGGAGGGATGGAGTGGGAGAGCAAGGAAAGAGATATCGTGATAGAGGGAGACATTATGGGGTCAGGGAGAAACCTGGTGCTAGGAAAATTCCCAGGCATCCACAAGGATGACCCCAGATCAGACTACTAGCAACAGTGGAGAGGGTGCCTGAACTGGCTTACCCTGATAATCAGATTGGTGAATACTCTGTCATCATAGAGCCTCTATCCAGTAACTGATGGAAGCAGATGCAGAGATCCACAGGCAAGCACCAGGCTGAGCTCTGGGAATCCAGTCAAAGAGAGGGAAGAGGGATTAGATGAGCAAGGGAGGTCAAGAGCATGACAGGAAAATCTACAGAGAGAACTGAACCAAGCTCTTAGGAATTCATGAACTTTAGATCAACAGCTGTAGAACCTGCATGGGATCAGACTAGGCCCTCTGCATATGGGAGGCAGTTGTGTTGCTTGGTCTGTTTGAGAGGCCCCTGGCAGTGGGATCAAGATCCATCCCTGGTGCATGAGCTGGCTTTCTGGAACCCATTACCTCTGGTGGGATGTCTTGCTCAGCCTTAATTCAAGATGGAGGGGCTTGGTCCTGCCTCAACTGAATGTGCCAAGCTTTGCTGACTCCCTATAGGAGGCCTTTGGAGGAGGGAATAGAGGTGGGGGTGGGAAGGCTGTGGGGGAGCAGGATGAGGGATGAAAGAGGGATCTGTGGTTCGTATGTAAAATGAATAAAAAAAATTCTTAAGTAAGAAAAAGACTTAGGAAATGAATAAAATTTATAACTCAGGAGGCCCCTTAAGCTGAACAGATTAACAAAGCCCTTCTCATTGTTATATAACCAGTAACAATTGCTGGGTAGAGGGAGGCATACTGGAGAAACTGTTTGCAAGTCATGCAGGGACCTCCAGGAATACAGCTTTGTTGTCAGGGTGGGCTTTTCAGTGACGCAGATGCCTTTGACTCATTCATATTCCTGTGAGTGACCCCAATACACTGGTTCACTATGATTGACTTGGGTGGAATTATTTCTTTGGTCTGTTACTAGTGCCCTGTTTAGGATGAATAGATGCTTGTTTCCCTAGGAAAAACTACATAACAGAAGGCAGGGAAGAGGTCCTGTGGCTATTAAAAGTTGGGATTGTTTTGAAGCACAGAAAGCAGGTGAGTCAGTGTAACCAGCTACACTGCCTGGCTCCTCTGCATCTAGAGAGCACATGGGCATCTGGGTAGAACTTCATGGGGGTATAGCGAAGACTTGGGTGATGGTATGACACTAAGAAGCCTTGGCTGAAAACTGGACTCGGGTGGGCTCTCAACAGAACAGGTTCCAGACCGGACCTATCTAGCAAGGCCACTGCTGGGGATGGGCTGCTGCTCCAGAGTACACCTCAGGGAACAGGAGAAACAGCCACGTGGCTACCAAGAAGACCAGGGGTGAGAGGATGGTGACCCAGTAAAGGCCGGAAGAACTAGACGTGTTCCGCCAACCATGAAGAACTCAGAGAGTGTTCTGATAGCAGGTGAAGATGTGGGAAGGGATCTCTTAAGCATCACAGGTGATATGAGAGGACTGCTGAACTATCTCCCTGCTCCCCATAGTGTTGGAGCAGTTCAAACAGCATTGCAGGGCTCACTGTAGGCCTGGACAGGAAGAAGCTGTGCTGTTAGTGCCAGGTGGGGCCAGAGGGTGAATGTATCCTCTATCCTGAAGGAAATGAGGGCGCTTCCCAAGAGCAGCCAGAGGCTGTCCTATATAAAGGCAATTACTCTACCTGCTCTCCCCTAGAGAAGTGGGTTAGGGATTGGGCTCTTTTCAAGATGAGTCAGGAGGGAGGGTGGATTGCAGGCAGAGCAGAGGTAGGTGAGGGAACCCAGGATCCAGACCTGGTGAGGAACCTCTGATACAGAACACAAAATGTGTATGGAAGGGCTCGCGTGTGTGTGTGTGTGTGTGTGTGTGTGTGTGTGTGTGTGTGTGTGTGTGTGTGTGTGAAGTCTCCATAGAGAGTGAGTGACTGTACAGTGAGTGTGTATTTGTGTGTCATTGTGTATGAGAGTGTGAGAGGTGTGTGAATATGTTGTATAATACTGTATATGAGAGGGTGTGCACATTTCTGCATGTGAGTAAACACATGTCTGTGTAAATTCTAGTGTGCATATGTGAACATATGCTTGAGTGTGTGTGGAAAGGTGGCTACAGTAGCTGGCAAGCTGGTATGAGGAGCTCACTGCTGTCATGTGTAGCTCAACGTATTCTTTCAATTATTACTTTATCCAGGGCATATATTTTTTTAACCAACCACCACCATGAGGCATAGGTACCATATTTAGTTAGATACCATCATGAATTTGGGGCAGGGAAGAATTTGAGTGTGTACTAAGTTTCTCTCCAAACTTGGCAGGATTCAAAATGTCCTAGAAAAGCAAGAAATTGGTCCCATGTTGAGAAAAAAAATTAGTAAGAGCCAGACCTGACAGTGTTATGTTGAAAAGAACACTGTAACATGAGAGACAGGGGAGAGAAGTACTCTGGGAAACACATATGTGTGCTGTAGCAGGAGGTAAGGGATGAGGGCTAGAGCCAGGCAGGGGAGCTCACATGATTTTGGATCCTGCCAGCAGAACCAGAGTTGCTGAAAGTGTATGGAGACCCAAGCCACTGAACAACAGCTTGGAAAGCTCTCGAAGTGCCCTGCATTGTAGCATGACCAGCTATAAGATGGCTTGCATAAAGACCGACGGCACTCAGGCCCTCACCCTCTAGAGCTTGCTTCACGGCCCATGATTCTTCTCTTTGCATGTATGTGTATGCATGTGTGTACATACTTTGTACTTACATGCAACTCTCTTGTTTATTTAAACATTTGTTTATCTGTGTTCACACCCACACATGGCACAGTGTGCACGAAGAGGTTAGAAGACAACTTGCAGGAACTGGTTCTCCCTTTATACCGTGTGTATGTGGGGGCATCAGTTACAGATTGTTGGCCTTGGCAGCAAGTGCCTTTACCTGCTGAGCCATCTTGCAAACTCCACAAATAGCACTTGTTAAAAGAAGGCTTAGCACATTCTAGAAAAGTGGTCCATGCTAGAGGCCTTGAGGTAGCACAGGATGTTCAGAGATGCCAATTCCTAACACCGATTATCTGGACATCCCATGGGAAGAATATAGCCTCAAGCTACTTCTACTCATATTCCTGTCTATGTAATTCTGACTTAAAGCACCACAAACCACAATGAAAATAAACAAAAATCTTTTCTTAGTTTATTTTCTGTTGCTACAGCAAAGAGTATAAGACTGGGACATTTATAAAGACTTTTTTAGCTCCTGGTTCTGGAGGCTGGGAAGCTCAATGGTACTGGCATTTGGTCAGGTCCTTTGTGCTGTATCATCATATAGTGAGACATATCAAGTGGGCCTATAGCTCAGTGGTAGAACATTTGCCTAGCATGCATGAGACACTGGGGTCAATCCCCAATACTAAGAAAGAAAGAGGGAGGGAGGGAGGAGGAGGGGCAGGAGAAATCAATCTTGAACACCTGTTCCAACCAGCCCTAAGAAAAAATAGTCATCTAGATACTGATTACTCCCAACTCCTCACAATCACCTGGAAAAAGATAAGTAGACAGACCAGCTCCCAGTGGATCTAGCCAGGTGACCATGTTAGTAAAGCAGCCCTTTGAAAGTGAGTTGATTGGATGTGGTCAGAATCTATGCAAAATAGTTTTGCATTGATGGGTATGGCAAAGGGAGGTCTTAGAGCTAACCATGTTAGGTAGACATTTTTTTTTTTAAAATCTGGGTCTTAGATTTCCTGAGTAGCTCCCCTTGTCTTGCCATGTGCTTTCCTGTGTCACCTCAGCACTCTGCCATGAGCACGAAAGCCATCACCAGCTCTTGACCCATGACCTTGGGGCAGAACTCCGAGTATGTCTTTTTTCCTTATAACTCACTTTGTGTGGGATCATGTTTTTGACATAAAAATATAGACTACTACAGATGGGAAATGCTGGCAGGTGGGCCAGATGGAAGGCTGAGTTGGAACTGAAGGTAATCGTTTGTAGGAAAGAGCAATGTAAAGGGCCTTTTGGCACCAGATATAGGGCATGGCAGGGAGGAAAGGGAACAGCTGGATTTTGGCTAGTCCCATCTCATCTTGACCTGGAAGAATTCCTTCAAACCTCGGTTTTGAACTCAGCTGCCCAAGATGTGAGTCGCTGACCTCTGAGGAAGCTATTCATATTACGGCACGAGGGGATTTGCTTCATGTTTTAATGTGTGTTCTTATGAATACTTACAAATAGAGTAAAATAAAAATGTAAAGACAATCAGTGTATGTGGGAGAGATATCTTTAGAGAGTGGCAGTGTGAGATAATCCATAGGCAAAAACTACCATCAAACAGCAAAAGTCTCATTTTAGGACACCTTAGGTGAATTTTCTATGGGCATTTCTTTCTCACTGCAATTGAAAACATAAAGTTGGCAATCTGGCATGACTCCAAGGGCTGTTAATATTTGCTGGCTGCCTTCTCCTCTTTGCACCCCATGGGTTGCTTATGCGTTGTTTTCCCTGCACAGCAGTGTGTAGAGGTGATTAATAGCAGTGATTGTGTATGGCCAGGTAGGGTTCTCTGAGCCCCATGCTTGCTCGTGGCCTGAGGAGAAAACCCAGGAAATGATGGGAGATGAGAAATGGTCAGATGGTGGCTGCTGAGTCGAGACCAGGACTCTGGGCAGTGAAAGGCTTCTCTCTTTCATGCTGTGGCTGGAGCTGGTGGCCTACGGCTCTTATTTATAAGGACTCAGAACAACACTAAGTGCATGCAAAGGTACCTGTTACAGTTTGTTTTCTGTTGCTGCGATAAAGATCGTGACCAAAAGTAAATTGAGAAGGAAAGTGTTTTTTTTTTTTTTTTAATTTATTCTTCTACATCATAGTCCATCACAGAAGGCTGGGTCAGTGACATCCCATTTATCACAGGGATGGTCTTGTACCACTGTTGGCATGCCCATGTGTGTAGGCATTGTGTTGGGCAGCTATGGTACTGCTTTGCTTGGTTATCCAGAGTAATTAGTGTTGGAGGGAGCAGGATGATACATATTCATAGCCACCAGTTTCTCTGTGATTCGAAAGTTACCCAGTGGAATGATCAGTGGTGCATGATGTGGAGGGCACTGCTGAGCCCGAGGAAGCCACATTTGTATTGGTTGACTCCCTTTACAAATATGAACATCACAGAAAAGTCAGAGACGGTGGCCCTGTGGCTCTGCCATTCCAATGAGTTCAGTCTCTGTGTGCATGTGTTGCATGTGTGTATGTGTGCATGTGTGTAGCTATGGATGTAAATGTTCATTCATGCATATGGAAGCCAGTGGTAAATAGCAGGTTTTTTTCCCTCAGTTGTTGTCTACCTCACTTTTTTTTAAAAAAGATTTATTTATTATGTATACAGTTTTCTGTCTGCATGTATGCCTGCAAGCCAGAAAAAGGCACCAGATCTCATGTGGTTGCTGGGAATTGAACTCAGAACCCCTGGAAGAGCAGCCAGTGGTCTTAACCCCTGAGCCATCTCTCCAGCTCTGTCACTTCACTTTTAAGATAAGATTTCTCACTAACCCTGGAGTTCAGTTATTCAGCTAGTCTGACTACCCACCAAGCTCCAAGGATTTACCTGGAGTTGCAGACATATATTACTGGGTTTTTATTGGGTGCTGGAGATCCAAAGTCAGGCCTTCATTTAATGGCAAATATTTTATCAATCAAGCCACCTTGTCCAGGTCCTGTCTTTTTAAAGGTGGTGACATTAGCAGTGGACACCACTGCAACCACTACATGCCATCAGGATCTTGCTCAGGAAGACAGAGATGGAGATGGAGATGGATGATTTCCTGTTCTCAGCCAGGAGGAGCTCTTAAATTCACCATGGGTATGTAGGCCATATACCAAAGTCAGTGAAGGGGCCATCAGCTTCAGTACTGTCATGTTGTCACTATTGGAAGCAACCCTATCCACTCGGTGCCTGTCTGAAATGCCCCTTATGGTGATCTTTTTCCAGGCTTGGGAGAAGATCCAAATTTCATTCCTGTCTGGTCCAGACCCACTGGACTTCTAGAACACAGAAAAAAGGATTGATCTCTCTTGGGTGCCTAGCAACTGCATCCCACCAGAAGTCCTCTCTACTTCCCTTTTGTGGGCAAGTAGCTCCAAGTGTAGTTGTCTTCTTGGGAGGGGTTGGGAGAGGACAGGGCTCACTAGCAACCAGAACAAAGCATGAATTAATATTTCAATAACATCCCACTTACAAACTGTTTATGAAGTCTTATGAGTGGCTAGTTTTTAATAGTGACCTTAGTCACCCAGCCCAGGAAGGCCAACCTCTTGTCCTATTGTACAGCTGAGTAGGAATCAGCTGTAGAGAGCATCCCAAATGTGAATAAAGCCTGCTAACATGCTAGCTGTTCAACAAGGACCTTTGCTGAAGTTCGGAGCGAAGTGGAAGCCCGGATTCAAACACACCTTGTCATCTACAGCCTTCCAGATTCCCTATGAATGCAGGAGACCATGTATGTCTTAGTGCTCTCAGCGTGTGCTGCCTGTCATTGTCATGGCCTCTCATCTCTCTGTGCTCCTGCGGGCTCTATCGGGCTCAGCTGATATCTATTGACTGAGAGTTTCAAGGCATCTGTTGATGACTCTCTGATTCCTCTTCACTCAACTTATAAATTGTCTCTATAGTATAAAATACACTGCCATCTTTATAGACCACTGCTACTTATTAACTTATTTTTATACTTATTTTTATATTGAGATATGAAAATCATCTGCTGCTTCTTCTTCTGGGTAAAGCAGTGATTTTCATCTTTCTATTGTTGGACCCCTCATTCTATCAGGCAGTAAGTATCCTTAATCCAAGGAAAGGCATGTGCTGGAAGTGCCCTTGTGTGGGGATCAGGGATCTCCCAGGTGAACTTCCATGGTGGTGCTGCCATTTATGCCCACTCTTGACAAATCCTCCAGGTGTGCAGACTAGTTCTATGATTCCCAGAGGAAAACACCCACTGGTGCTACCAGAATCATCCAAAGAAAAACTTGGTAGAAGGTATATGCCCTTCCTTCTATCCTAAAGTATGCAGGCCACAATCTCCAGGATTAGGAATTACTATTTGAATGTGGGGATCCATTCACTTTGAGGAAGCCAGCCTAAGGCTGGGGACATTTGCAAATCTTGTCTCCTGGAAAGAGGGACCTAGCAATTGATTTTTTTTTCTGATGTGACTTGAATCTTTTCAGTACCTTTACTGAAGTATGTTAAATAGGTTTTGCAAGCCATGGGAGTGGAATTCTGAGATGACCCCATCTATCTCCCTTGTGTTCTTCTCCCTTAAGCCCCTGAAGGACATGGATGGAGGTCATGCCAGTGAGAATTCTGCAGAGATGGTAGGAGTCATGCAGCATTGACTTCAGGATGGGGGCTTGTCCATCATAACACACCCAGATGGGCCTTTTGATCTTACTTCAGGCCACAGCAAGAGAAGCAAGTCGGGAATGTACAAATTGAAGTGATTCAACAGAAGACAAGCCTTCCATCAGTGGAAGGCCATGTATTGAGAATTTTGATATGGTTTATAAGAAGCCTAGAGAGAACCCTAAGACAAGCTCAGACCCCTGATCCTAGAGCAGTGGGAATGAAGATATCTGGAGCCTGAGCAGCTCTGGATGCACACTCTTTCTCTGCTGGCAGTCTTCACCTTTCTGGGGCCCCAAGCAGAGGACCCAGCATCATGATGACTAACTATCATTGAAAGACATGGGGAGAAGTAAATGAGTGGTTTCCTCACACTCATCTGGGAATTTGTTCATGTCATAGGAAAGAGATGCAGGTGAGAGGCCATGGTTTTGACCCACAAGCAGTGAACATCTGTTCTACCTGATAGGGCTGGAATCTTGTGGGGAGGGAGTCCTTAGTTCTAAGTTTGTTACAGACAAGAGAGCAATGTTCACGGAGAGGAAATCTAGTGCTTACAAACCAGAATCAAGAGGTTATTAATGCAGCTTCCCAAGGTCACTGGCAAACTTTGGGGGAGATCATTCCACATTATCACAGCACTTAGTTGGCTACTTCCACTCTGTTGTTGCCTAGGGAGTTGCTCATCTTACACCTGTAGCCTTCAGTTTGTGGAGAAAGAAACAGATGGAACTTTCTAGGAAGTTCTGCCACATCCACGTCTGGCTCTAGGAAAATGTTCTAGATGAAGTTCTTTAAGTGAAAAAGGAAGCTTGCCTGCCCTACAGCAGTCCCACTGGCTCCTACAAGTGCTTGTGCTTGGACAGTACTAACCCAGCCATGGCTGACATTTATTTACATCTCCCTGTGATCAAAGCTTATTTCCAAAAGCATCCTTCATGTGCATGGCTCCATTCACTCAAATTTCCCCAGAGGAAGTTCCCGTGGAGAGCCATATTCATAGTTAAGTGTCAGAAGCTCAAAGAGGTCATAAACTGCTATGGTGGAAAAATGGGCTCAAGTCTTTGAGTTCTGGCATCACTCCCTTACACTCTTTCCTTTACCAGTAAGCCTCTCCTGTGCAGAATTTCTCCTCCCTAGGCTGAGACAGCTTTAGCTGGAAGCTTTATTTCTGTTCTGTGCTTCTTACTGCCCCATTAGTCAAGACAGGGCAGGCGATTTCTTTATTAGCATGTACTAAGCATACAACATATGGACAGAGAGAAAGCCCATATTGTGGCAGTACACCCAATCAATTGGGTTCCTTAGATCCTAACAGATGGGAGAGGCCCTGCCTTCCCATTCAGAGCCAGACAACACCCAGACATGCCCTGGGCATGATGGTTACATAGATTATCTACTGGGGCTCTCTGAAGTCCTCATCTGATAATAGCCTCTCACCAGAGCTGTTTGCCTGGTAAATAAGGTCATCTCTGGTACTTGCCTAATACTGGTTAAAAAAAAAAGAGAAAAGATTAGAAAGACACTGTTCGGATTGACAGATGTGACTCTTTGACATAGAATGCATGAGTAGGAGGTGGGCAACAGTTCACCAATGATATGGTGCATTGGATGCCAAAATAACAGGAAAAAGAGACATTTTAGAATTTAATTATTTTTTTCTATATCCTCTGCTCACATGGATGGTAATAATTATGACTGGGTAGCTTAAAGGTGGGCTTTGGCCACCTATGTGGGGATGTTGAATTCAGTCTTCAGTTTCAATAATGCATGCTGTTTATCGTGTTTCTACCTTTTTACAGAAAGTAAGTTTATATGACCCCAGTTTACTACCTAGGAAGTTTTGGGGTATGTGCATGCAGAGTGAGTCCTTGTTCTCACTCTGATAAGTGTGAGGAAAGGCATGGTTCTTCTTTCAGGCAAGAAGCTAGGGTGCTGCAGTTAGGGCTTCTCTGCAGACCTAGAGAGGAACTTCCAGGAGCCGATGCTCTGGGAAAGCATTCAGCAGACACTGCCCAGGGCTCTCAATCAAAACCATCCCTGGTACCCTCCAGAGCATAGAGGACATCAAAGCCTCTGTCTGGAGTGGCAATAGCATGAAGACAGACCCCTTTAAATGGTTCCCCAGGCATGAATGCCATGTTGGCCAGATGGCTTAACCATGTTTGTAACCTGGAGTCTTTTCTAAAGGGGACTCTGCATCTTCCTTCTTGGGCTGTTCTTTCCATTCTTCAGTCAGTTCATTGAACAGATGACATATTTAGCATCCCATTAAAGAAGGTTTGCATTCTGAGTGCTTTGTTTATAATCTTAGGCAAGAGCTAGGCTCCCCTGCCTCACCCCTAAGTTTCTACAGCATGCATGTTGCTATGAGAATACTCAGAGTGGCCACTGTGACTGGAATCACATGACAATGCATGGCACATAGTTTATTGATCCAAAGATACAGCAGATGACAAAATAATCATTGATATTTTTCCAGATTTGTAGCCATACTATCGTCTTCCTTTCAGTTACCTGGACAGAGAAACAAAAATCACATTAATTGGCCTTAACTGAAAGTGACATTGCATTCAAAGGCTCAGTGAAGAGTCAGACACTTCTAACCTTCTGCAATTGGGTCAGTTAGGGTCTTGAACCTATCACAAGAGGGTGGCCTGCCTCTAGACTAAGTAAAGACTACAGGGGAAGGAGAGTGACTTCCCAGCTAATCAACACATGTACACTCCCTGAGCATTGAGAATCAAGCGACTAGATGATACTAGCACAAGCTATTAGATGGTACTAGCACCCTCCCTTTCCATCCTGGTTCATGTGCCTGTCTGCCCTCCGACTTGTGTCTTTAGCAGCACAGCTAATGAGCAGTGCTTGCTCCCTGCAAAGGGGCTGGAGGGAGCACTTCAGAGCAGCAGCAGTGATGTCAGTTGGTACTCTGCAGAGCCAGTTGTACCACTATCCCCAAACCCCAGGTTGCACACCATACAATGCTCCTCCGTTTGAACCTACAGTAAAGCCGTGGAACCCCTGTGGGAAAATTATTAAACATTAGGAAGCTTCTTTGGGAAACCACCATACAGGGTCTTAGAATAAACCATGCCATGAGGAAATTAAACAGTTTTACCGAGAGGCTGCATTCAGGTTCAGCCCATAGTAATCTTCAATCAACAGATAGACAGCAAAGGAGCCAGCAAACAGGTGGATTCCTCTCCCTCAATTCAGCCATCCCATCTGATGCAGTGTGAGGATGAATTGACCCATCAGACCCCAACACATTGTAAGTGAGTGAAGAACCACCTAGGGATCACTGTCACTTCTATCAGGGCCTTCACCAAATTGCTGTCTGGGATAAGGGTAGTGTGGGAAGTATGCTAAGACACCACGTCTTTAAGAAGTATGTTCTTCAGGATACCTGCCTTTGAAGTGTGAACTACAGAGACATTAAGTTCTCCCAAAGCTTTGCAGGCTAGTGCTAGGCCCTGGATGATGAATGAATGATGTGGAAGCTCTCTTACAATTGCTCATGATCTCAGTAAAGCTGAACCAAAGTCAGAGTGTATCTCCAACTTCCCTTCCTATACTTAAATATTTGTCTCATGTGTTTGTTGACAGGGAAAAGAAAAATCACCAATAATTACTAAACTCATTGCATTATGACATGGTTTAGATTTAGAATGTCTTCAAGAAGCCAATGTACCCCCAAAGGTTCCCAATTTACAGTGCTATTTGGAGGTGTTGGAAACTCTAAGAAGTAGTGGTCTTGTGGAAGGTCTTAAGTCATTGAATGCATTCTCTTGGCTGGGGGTGGGAGGTGGGGGAGATAGATTGTGGGACATCAGTCTCTTCCTATTTCTGTCTTTCACTTCCAGCCCTGAGGTTAAAAGGCTCCTTTTGCTACTTGTTCCCACTATGGTGTGCTGCTGTGTCAACACAGTACCAACCCAATGGGTTGGTATGTGGTCATGAAGTAAAGTCTACAAAACTGTAAACACAAACAAACCTTTTACCTTTATAAGCTAACCATCTCAGGCATTTGCTATGCTAATAGAGATCTGACCAATACATTAACCAAGAAACTTTAACAAATTAGAAGACATTGTGGAGCTACTTGTATGTGTTTAGTTTTGGGGAATGAATTTAGGCCCTTATATTCACTACTAGGCAAGTGCTGTATCACTGAGTTACAGCCTTAGCTCTTATGTGTATTTTTTTCTTTGTGTGTGTGTGTGTGTGTGTGTGTGTGTGTGTGTGTGTGTGTGTGTGTGTGTGTGTGTGTAGGAGTCTCACTATATGAGACTCAAACTCATGATCCTCTTGCCTTGGCCTAGCTGGGATAACAGATATGCATGAACACCATGTCTGGATTATGACCCTGATTTTTAAAGAGTCTTTTCACAAGTTATAGAAAAAATGTGAACTTTAGAAGCAATCAGAGAAGTGGTAGACTTTAAGCTGAAGTACAAGTTAGGTGGCAAGTCCATTGTACCCATTTCTTTCTCAGTAGGAATCAAAGGCATGTGTGTGAAGGGTTAAGTACACCTCTGAAATGGGTGAAGTATGTTCTCAGCAAATGATAGCTATTATTTTTTTAACTATATATGGTTTCAATAAAAACTGGCTATGGCTCAGTTTGATTGATTACAGCAGAGAAGAGAGGGCTTTTTTTCTCCAATAACTCTGTCGTGATGCCATTTCTAGAAAAAAGGCAGAAGGGATTTCTTTTAGGCTGTGGGGTAAATCAACACTCTGGTTTTTGTCATGATTTTATGCCAAATGTGTCATGGTTCTAGAATTTTCTCCACTAATTAGTTCCCTAGCAATATCCTCATTTTATTTATTTATTTTTAATCAGAAAATATGGTTAGTGGTTCCATCCTACCTGAATCTCATCTGCCCTGGGATACATTTGTGGCTAATTCTGTTGGTGACACTTTATCAGATTATTATTAATTGTTCAAAGTAAAAATTGCTTTTAATTAAAAAAAATAAACAGAGAAAAAGAGGCCCTAGGAATCTTGCATGATTCCTTTGCAATGAGAGGCTGGCTCATCTCCTCTCAGACTACCAAGAGCTCCAGTTGATGGAGCAGAGGAGCTGTGTTCATACTGAAGACTGGTGTTTCCTAACTGGCCCAAACCAGTGGCCTCAAGTACAAACAGAGATGAGGCACAGGATTTGATAACTCATGGTCACCAAGCCAAATTTCCTCTTATGAATTAACCTCATCTCTACTATGAGAGCCACTTCCAAGCACTGGAAGTCTCTTTTACATTGTTATGTATCATAGAGATAGTGAACTTCATTCTCTGTATCCACAAGTTTTGCATCTACAAGTTTAACCAAGTAAAGATTGAAAATATTGGAAAGCAAGCACCTCTAACGAGCATCCCATCATTACTCCCTAAATAACCCAGTATAACAAATATTTACATGGTATTTATAATATATTATGCACTGTAAGTGATTAGACTTAAAAACTGACTGTGTCAAAATCAGTGGTCTCAAGTACAAAGAGAGATGAGCCATAATTAAGATTAGATTAGACACGTTTTAAAGATTGCGGGAAGATGTGTGTGGGTTCTGTATACTATACTATTTCAGATAAGGGACATGATCCTTCATGATGAATTTTGTGAATCAGTATCCTGTAATCAGTATCCCAGGGTTCCTGAAGGGAGAGCTATAGTTTCTTTACAAATCTTAAAGAAGATTTTTGGCCAAAATTAGCAAAAGTCTGTTTAAACAAAAATCATAGATCAAAGGGAAAGAGAGCCATGGGATCTGTTACAATTATTAGAATGTCATATTTTAAAAGGAACAAGAGGATGTTGAGTGAGGAGGGAGCAAGGCATTCCTACTTCCTTGCTGGGGAGCTGGGCATAGGAACTCTTGATTTTGGCCCCAGTGTTTTGTGAGGGGTCCTCTCACTTCAGGGAAATGAATGAGGAAAGCACAGAATAACACACACAAAAAAAAAAACTGTTTGAGTTCCATGTACTAGGATCAAATTAGCTACATCAAATTTGGCTGTTCTTAGCTACAGGAGACTACCTTTGAAATTCTCCATGATCAGAGTTTTTAAAAGTGTGATTTGCTCATCTCATTTCAGAATATCAAATAATCCAGTTGACAAAATAGTAGAGGACTTGAAGGGTCACATCAAGGAGATCCTCCTAGTGATCATTGCAAACTAGTGGCCTCAATTCCAGGTAGATATGTCAGAGGGAGACGGCAAGGGCCTACTCAGGAGGAAGACCCTGAGATGCATGGCCTACCTGAATAGGCATGTCTTTACTTGGGCTGGAAACTGGCATTCGGCACTGATCAGTCTTTGTAGATGCCAAACACAAAGGAAGAAACAATACATGCTCATTTCCCAGCATTCTTGGCAGGAAAGAGGGTTCCTGTGATTCAGGTTTGGCCAAATGACTAGTAACTTGGAAATTTGCAGAATTTCTGGGTGGTGGAAAATCTCTCTTTATTCAGTGAGGGAAGAAGGAGGAGGAACATTGTCTTGCTGTCACTCTCCTTACCCCACCCACTTCATGCTTCTGGTAGTAGTTGTCTTGAGGTTACCATGAAGCAATGATGTATTTGGATGAAAATCCCAGACCCATAGGATGGCCTAGAATACGAATGGAAAGAATCAGGGTCCTTGGAGACACTGTGTAACCCATCTCTTACTAGAGCTGAGCCAAGCTGATCTGAACCACAGTTAGCCGTCAGTTCTACCACTTGCAGCCAACACATCCCACAGGCTAAGATCTCCCTAACGTAAGCTTCCCTTTTAGGAACATGCTGAAAGAATCTGGGTCTTTCTTATAAAAGATGTGTAAAATATAAAACACATGTAAATTCAGTTTCTTAACATCTATGCAGGAGCTCTTTTCCATAGAAAAAGACTTAGATGAAATTGCAAATATAATTAGCAATGGAGGTGTAAAGAAGGCCCTTATTCATAAATGCATATGAGCAATTAGTACTGATATTTCCTTCCTTATGTGTCTAAATAGCTTTATGACACAGGAAATCAGGTGGCAGAGACCATTGCACAGTCCAAGGAGTTTCTCTTACAGGACCAGAGAGTAAATATTTGAGGTTTCACTGCAAATAGGCAGCTTTGCTGCCACTCAAAACAAAAGCTGCCACAGACACTCCATAAACAAATGAGTTAGGCTGTGAATCATGACCTTTTAGTTACTAAAGCAGGAGGAGGGCTAGTGTGCTGACTCCAGAAAGAGGTTCTAGGAATGAGAAGGCACAGATGTTCATTAAGAGTTAGGTGTCAGAAGTATTACATATATTCACCTCATGCTCTTAGCAAGCCCATAAAACAGATAGCCAAGTCTCAGAGAAAAATATATCATCCAGCATTCTGTACTGGCAAAACACAGATCTGTGCTTCCTCAGTACGGTGGCATGTTTTCTGCTCATTTTTGAGGATTCATGTTCCTATACTACTAGAAGCGAAATAATCTTACCAATAAAGCATCTGTAGCTGACATCTAAAAGACTATTATGCTCTATAATTTATTTTGAGATGAACTTTGATATTTGCCTTCATCCCACATATCTTGAGTTCTTGGTACTCCTAAACAAGGGATGCTTGGTGGCAGCTGGAAAAAACAACAGACTGCGATCTTCTCAAAGCACCTGCAACCTTGCACTTGAGTGTGGTTTATATGGTAGAGGTTATCTTTCTCGGTCTCCAATATCTGCTTCCTGTGGGCTAGATGGATAGAAGGCAAAACCATGTATTTACCTTTTTATAGCCATCAATTTTGCATCTCTTCTTCCTGTAGAATCCCTTCAAATCTTTAAAGGAAGAAAAAAGGGTGTAAGCTAAGTACTCCTACCAGTGTATGGGAGAATTCACAGAGGCAGCGTCCAGGGCAGGGGGACCTTGGTGGAAGTGAAAAGATCCCTCTAGAGAGTCCTTTCACATCCAAAAATATGAGTGGACTTGTATGGCTCTCCACAAATAGCAGATTCAGGCAGGCTGCACTGATTTCTTATTCATGGGTTTTGGTGTCTCCAGCCTAGCTCATCTGCTCTGATGCATGTACGTACAGGTCTATGTGGGTGTCTAGGTTTATCTTGTCTAATAAAAAGAAATGAAACAAATTAGTCAACTGTGACATAAAGTATATACTGAAAGGATTTGCTGCACTTTGTTTCACTTTTATATTTATTTCAGATTATTTATATACCATGCATGAAAAACAAATGTCATGTTCAATCATTGACCATTAAGTGAACTGGGGGTGAGGTGAGCACACTGCTGTAATTCTAGCAATTCAGGAGGTGAAAGGATGGCCAGTTCAAGAGCAGCCTGGGCTTCACAGCAAGGTTCTGTTTCAAAATTCCCAAAAGTTGGGGAGAGGCTGCTGAGCATGTGACTCAGTGGTAGAGCTCTTGCTTAGTACCTTCAGGGTCAGGGTTCAATCCCTGCTGGGCAAACAAAGGAAGCAGATGGCTCTCATCTCTGAAGGGTTCGCAGGTCGATGGGTGAAGTACTGGTCTCTCCAGCTCTATTCCCCGCAGTCCATTTTCTTCCTGATTTGAAATGACTTGGTTTTATGTTCTGTAAGCTTTTCTTATCAGGTTGCTATTACATCTCTTGCTTATTCCTGTCCTGGATTTATATGGTAAAGCTATGATGACTTCCCCAATTACATATGTAAAACACAGACTCTCTCTCAATCTGTTTTTGTTCTTTTTTTTTTTTTTTTTTTTTTGTATTCAGAGGAATTTTGTTTTTTGAAATAGAATTTCTCCCTCTGTTTCTTTATTGCTTCTGGATTTTATGTGTTCTTGCAAGGTTTTTCCTCAACTGAAATATACACATCCTACTAAAGCTTCTTTTATCTCTGCCCCAATTGTACAAATGGTGTGTGTATGCACCTGAGTATTATTGGGCAAGAGAAATACAGGGGTCAAACTCAAGGCTGAATCTGATTTTGGGGAAACAGCATCGGAACTGGGATGGAAGCATATCATAATGCACACAGGCACACATCCATAAAGTGTGAGGGTATTTAGTGAGGTTCAGGTAGGGGAAGGCAAAGTTTTTTTTCTTTCATTTTTCTTTATTAAGAATTTTTCTACTCACTCCACATACTATCCACAACACCTCCTCCTCCCTCCTCTCACCCCTCAGTCCTCTTTCCCAAGCCACCCCACAACCCCACACCCCCCAAATCGAGGTCTCCCATGGGGAGTCAGCAGAGCCCAGCACACTGAACCTAGGCAGGTTCAAGCCCCTTTCCACTGCACCAAGACTGTGCAAGGTGTCACACCACAGGCACCAGATTCCAGAAGCCTGCCCATAGACCAGGGACAGATCCCGATCCCCCTGCCTTGGTGCCCCCCAAACAGTTTGAGCCAAACAACCATCTTCCATATCCAGAGGGCCTAGTCCAGTCCCATGGGGGCTCCACAGCCACCAGTCCACAGTTCATGGGCTTCCACTAGTGTGGTCGGTCATCTCTGCACATTGGGAAGGCAAAGTTTTAAAGTCAAAACTGAGGAGGATTATACAAGATACTTTGAAACAATATGCTTTGGTCACATGGTTAATAACAAAGACGACATCAGTCTCTGGTTGAACAGCCTGTGCAGATGTCCCTGTGAAGGTACTTTTCGTCTGAGGCTGTGGTGACTTTGTAGGACCGTGTTATTCTAGCAGTCTTTGTGATGCTGCTATCAGGCAAGCCTACCTGTGCCAGATCCCTTCATTCCTAAGCTCCTAGCTTTCTGCTTTTGCTAGGGATGACGTAAGTGACTCCATATGCATTCTGTCTAACCGGATGTTTGATTTTGTTTGTTATTTGTTATTCCAGAATTTACATTTGTAATGTAACCTGAAGTGGAATTCTTCACTTCTTCAAAGTTTATTTGAAGTTTATTTATTGTGTCTTGTGGCTGTAATAAATCAGTAAAACATTTTTGTGGCTTAAATCAATACAAAGTTACTATAAAAGTTCTGTAGAACCCAAACAATCCAACATTGCTCTTGTGGGCTGAAACAAAGGTGTCAAGAAGGCTGCCTTCCTTCCCACATGCTCACAGGCCAGGCTGTGTGGTCTGTCCTCTAGCTTTTTGATGCTACTCACATTCCTTGACTCATTCCTCTGACCTTGATGTCAGCAGCAGCTCATCCTCCCCTCCCCTTTGTCTAGCCGTAGCCCCAGACAGGAACCCTCTGCTTTTAAGGTCTCCTGTAATTATGCTGTATGCCTTTGTGTAACCCACCTCACTATTTTGATACTCAGGACTTTACTCACACCTGCAAAGACCCTTTGTCATGTAAATATAGACATCTGTGGGCTTTTATATGCTGCCTACTATGGCACGGAGTGGAATTTTTTAGATGGATTCTGTCTTTTTTTTTCCGTGTTTGAAAAATCCTATGCTAGGGCTGGAGAGATGGGTAAGTGGTCAAGTGCCCTCTGGTTGCTCTTGCAGATTAACCAAATTCAGTTCCCAGTACCGACATGAAGATTTACAAATCTGTAATTCTAGTTCTAGAGTATCTGATGCCCTCTTCTGGCTTCTGTGGGTACTGCGTGCTCTTGGTGCACAGATACACATGAAGATAAAAAACCCATATACATAAAATTAAAAAAAAAACTTTCATACACATAAAATAAAAATAAATAAATGTTTTAACAGAGTTCTATGCTTACATGTTATTTGAATTTATTTCTGAGCAATCTGATCTGTTCTCTCAATTTGTTTAGACCTTTATTAGCGTCACACAGATTTTATTACCGTAGTTTTAGAGGCTATTTTCATATTTGGTAGGGCAAGCACTTCATTAATACTCATATTTCCAAATTTATTACTTTTTTATTTCCTCTTTTATATTAACTTTATAGATCCCTTGCCAAGATTCATTAGACATGAACACAAGATTGAGGCAGACAGGGAATATATATATATATATATATATATATATATATATATATATATACATTTTTAGGGTACTCTCATTTTCCTCTGTAATGTATATTATTCCAGTAAGTTTTCATTTGTTGTTTGGGCTCACATGGATTACTTCTCCTATTTCAGACCCAAGCATGTGTGTCCTAAATCCTCTCCCAAGACCCTTTGTTTGAGGATGGGCTATCTCTCACCAATTCTGTGACTGGTAGGGAAGAGAACAGCAAAATAGTCCACGAGTAAAAATCACCATGTCTTTGAATGTAAATAGAAGGAAAGTCATTTCTACAGACATTACTCTTGACTTTCCGATGATATAAAAGTATCTACAGTGGGAGAGAAAAGCCAGAATATAGACTGACAGCCTCAATGGTGTTTCCTAGTCAATTTCTGCTGGATGTTTTGGGCATGCTGTTTGATGTTATCCAACCATGTATCTATTATCTCTATCCATCTGTCACTTGCTATTTATTCTTTTATTTTGGGTTGCTATAGACTTAATAAACCCACTCATTCAAACCTGAAAGCATGGCTAGCATAGATTATCCCCCAGACTGTATACAGGATTTGAAGAAATCAAATCCTGTAAAGATACATGCATATATGTCTATCCATGTTAGTTAATTACTTACAAATGAATGTATTGTACAGATACTTTATGTTTTCTTAACTTCTTTCTTCTCTAAAAGCACTTTGACTTTTCTGCCTGTATGCATACATTGCCATTGTTCTCAATGCTGGTCACACTGAGAAGTTGCTATTTTCTTACATTTAACATAATTTTAGACAGGTTGTCTAATGCAACTTGATTCCTCTTTCGGCAGTTAGAACTTATGTTACATCAATTATCTGATGTGTCATAGGTAAATGACTATGGCATGTGATACATTTAGGTAAATAATCCCATATGTATAGCTATAAATAGGCAAGTATGTATTTTTGTGATAGTGCCAGTATTCCTTTATCTATAAGTTGATGTTTCTCTCAATTTTTAAAGACAGTTTCAACCATTATTTCTTCAAATAGTTTTCTATCCAATCTTCATTATCCTTTCTCTCTGAAATCCTGTTACACAGATGATATCATGCCATGGTTTGTCTGTGCCTGGCTTGAAGTTTTCAAACATTTTTCTCTAATTTTCAGATTGCATACTTTTTAATATAATTTTTGCATGCATGTTTTCATGTATGTGAGCACACATGAGTACGGCAGCCAGAGGTCAATGTCAATGCTGGCTGTCTTCTTCATTCATTCCCTATTTTTCACTGAACCTGAATCTCATTTATCAGCTACACTGGGCAAGTCAGCAAGCCTCAGAAATCCCCTCCACCTTCCCATCTCTGAGGTTGCCTCCCTGCACCCCCATGGCCAGCTTTTACATGGTGCTGAGGACTGAACTTAGTTCCTCATAATTCGTGGAAAGAATTTTGCTGATTGAGACATCTAGACAGCATGCTTTCTACTGACCTGTGGTTAAACTCACTGGCTCTTCTGCTATATCTAATTTGTTTATAAAATCCCAATTAATTAAAAATGTATGTGTTATAATTTTCAACTCTAGAATTTCCATTTGATTCTATTTACAATTTTCATGTTTCCCTTAAGTCACTAAAGACACTTATAAGTGCTGCTTAGATGTTTTTACTGATAATTTCTATGTTGTGATTATTGATGGTTTATTTTAAAAACATCTTTATTATTTTAAAGCAGTTTTAGGTTCACTGCAAACCCGTGGAGCAGGGGCAGTTATCCAGCATAATCCCTGATACACATAGGCGTAGTTTCTCTCACAATATCCTCTATATCTCCATTGGTTAAAATCAGTGAACCCAACGCTCATGATTCTTCCAACATCCACAGTTTACGTCAGGGTTCTCTCTGGTTGTTACACGTCCTATGGGTTTTGACCATCACATAACTACACGTGTCCATCATTACAGAGTTTAATACAGTGTCTTTACTGTCTTAATCATTTGCATCCTGCCCTTTCACATCCCTTTCCCCCTGACTTACGATTTTGTAGCTGTGCCTTTTCTAGAGCAGCATGTATCTAGAATCACACAGCATGTAACTTTTTCACATTTTCTTCCCTCCACTTACTAATATATTCTTCTGTTTCTTCTATAGTTGGATGTACAATGACCCCTATTGCTAATAGCTTGGTCCCCAGGGTGATACTTGCAGGCAGTGGTGAAACCTTCAAAAGGGTGGTCCTGGCAGGAGATCTTTAAGTTATTGGGATCATACCAATAAAGGAGATTATGGGTCCCTGGTTCCCTGCTAATTCTCCTTTGCATCCTGGCTATTAATATGGGTGAATTTCTCCACCATGGGGTCCTGTCCTCAAGTGCTCCCTCACCATAACAGGCCCAATACAACAAGGGCAATCATCTATGGATTAAAACCTCCCAAAGTGTGAACCAGAATAAATCTTTCCTTATGAGAAAGATAAGTTGATTATCTCAAGAATTTCATTAAAATGAAAGAAAGCGAAGTCACAGTTTCCTTCATGTCTTTTCATGTCTTGATAATTTATTTATTTTTAACATTGTCTGATGTACCACAGAGTATTTATATCTTCACCTACTGAAAGGCGTCTTGATTGCTTACAAGCTTTAGCAATTATGAATAAAGTTGCTATAATCATGTATGTGATCGGTTTTGTGTATACATAAGTTTCTGACTTCTTTGTTTAGATGCTGAAGCACATGATTGCTGAGTCACAGTATAAGAAAGCAAGCTTGGTTTTGGAGAAAACCATTAAAGTGTTTTCTAAAGTGGCTAAAGTGTTGATTTGCATTCCCACTGGCAACAAACAAGAGTCCTTGTGGCTTCACAGTCACCAGCTTGTGGCTTGGCTTGTTGGTGTTCTGCATTTTGGCCATTCTAAAACTATGTACTGGTGGTGGGGCTCATTTCTTCTCACATTTGTCTGGTGGTATATAATGTGGAGGACATTCCATATGCTCATTTACCATCCATAAGCCTTATCTGCTGTACTGTACGGCAAAGGTCTTTGGGAAATTATTTAATTAGGTCATAGATGCTTGTTGTTGGATTTCAAGTTTCTTATACATTTTAATTAGCAGTCTTCTGTTGGAACTGGTTTTGCAAATATGTTTCCCTTGGCTGGAGAGATGGCTCAGTGGTTAAGAGCACCGACTGCTCTCCCAGAGGTCCTGAGTTCAATTCCCAGCAACCACATGGTAGCTCACAACCACCTGTAAAGAGATCTGGTGCCTTCTTCTGGCCTGCAGGGACACATGCAGGCCGAGCACTGTATACATGATAAATAAATAAATCTTTAAAAAAAAAGAAAAAAGAAAGAAAGCAAATATGTTTCCCTTGTCTGTAGTTTATTTTTCATTCTCTTCACATTGTCTTTTACAGAAGAAAAAAATTAATTTTAATCAATCCAGCTTACCAATTAATGTTTTCATGGACTGTGATTTGATGTCATTGTCAAACCAAAGGTAACGTGGAATATCTCCTGTGTTATCATTTAGGAGTTTTTATAGTTCTTTGTTGCACAGTTAGGACTGTAATATATGTTGAGTCAATTGCTATTAAAGATACAGGAGCTGTATGGAGATTCACGGTTTGTTTTGTATGTCAGTGTCTAGATGCTTCAGCACCATTGTTGAAAGTACTAGTCTGCTGTCTTGGTTTCATTATAAAAATTATTTGGCTATATGCATGTGGATCAGTTTACCTCTTCTTTTAGTATTTCATTGCATTTTTGTGGTTACTCTATAGTTTTTTGACATTTGTTCTGTTTAATTTGCCTTATCTGTGCTTTTTAGTTTTGGGAGCTTCTACCAAGCCATTCTTGTGTTCAAAGACCCTGTCCTCAATTGTGCTGGGGATACTAACACACCCATAGAAGGGCATCTCCTTGTCTTCTATGGTGCTTCTGCCCTTTAGTACTTCTTTTTGGTTCTTCCTTAGGATTTCATCTCTCTGCTGCATTTCCCATCTGTTCTTGCAAACTGTTTACCCATGGGAGATTTTAGCATATTAGTCAGAGTCTCTTTTAGTTCTTTGATGATTTTTAGCACCTGTGCCGTGTCTGATTCTGATGCTTGCTGCCTTCTAGCATAGCCTGTGATTTTGTTGTTGAAAGATGAACACAGTCAAGTTCTGGTGTAGACCATGAGCACAGCAGAGGCAAGTTGTGGGGACAGGGGAAGGTTCTGCAGACCCAAACAAGACATCACCATTCCAGCATGAGCCAATGCCTGCATGCTGACAACCCTAGAGTGCTTCTCTGGTCTTCTCTTTCTGCTGTTTTCTCTCTAGACTAGAAATAGTTCCATTGGGCTTTTAAAATTTTTATTCTTTTGTATGTCTAGTACTTTTCAGTTGTATGCCAGCAATCGCGATTTACATGTTATAGGAACCTGGATTATACGCTCCTACTTTGAAAGATGCTGGGCTTCATTGTGACAAGCAGCCAGATCCTAAATTATAAGGCCTATTGACATAGCTCCCAAAGGCATCCCTCACTTGCAGGGCTTGTCCTGTTTGTCATCACAATACCATCTCCATGTTTGTTAAACATGTGCACAGTGCAATGAAAAGGTCTCTTTGAAAAGGGAAAAGGAGTTTGTGATCAAGAATGTATGATATCAGCATTGTAGCTGAAGCAAGAGGATTACTAGTTCAAGGCCTGCCTGGGTTACAGATGAGTTCTAGGTCACTGTCTTTATCTGATCACATTATATGCCATGGCTAATTCTGATGTTTGCTCTGTTTCCTCAAATTGTCTTTTATCTTTTAGCAAGACCTGTACTTTGTTGGTGTAGAAAGGTAAGATTAGGACTGGAGCTCGGTGGCAGAGTGCTTGCATAGTGTGTATCAAGTCCTGAGTTCAACGCCTCCCCGCCAGTACAATACATAAACAACAGCAAATGAAGCAACAAAATAAAATTAGTAATTTTATTTTACTAATTTTCTTGATTGAAAATTCTTGTTTCACTTTTCATTACACACAATTTGCAAACAAGCTCAAAGGACTCAGCTATTTTATCTGCTTGTTAATTGAGCTCAAGGATATAAAAGGAAGCGAAAGCAAAGGGAGTAGTGTCAATATGAACCTTTTCACAAAGGGAGTAGTGTCAATATGAACCTTTTCACTAGACAAAAGAAGCACACCACCTCGCAAATTAAAATGACTTGTTTCAATGGCACATGTTGTTTGAAGTTCATTTGATATAGTACACTCTAGAGAACTTTACCAGCACATTCTCCAATTGAGGTAGAAAGGCAGGGGTGATTTAGAGATTTCTCCGTAAAGCACATGACCAGGAAACCTGCAGGGGAAAGGTCAGTCTAGTCAGATATGATAACCACAGTTTATCTCTTAGCACCACATTGCTAAACATGATAAACAATGTAGACAACAGAAAATAACTCCATTATAGGGGGGAAGAGCCACGTATATCCACAGAACACTGCTGCTCAGCACCCGGGAGATGGGTGGAAAATAAATCACTCCCTGAGAAAGAATGTCATAGAATTCTGTATCTCATGAAATAGGTTTTATTATGCATGATATATTCACACCACGGATGAAAAGACTACTTTGGTACCTACTCTGTGATCTCATTTCTAAAAAAGGCCAACACAGTATTTATTAAATGACCTTCTGCTATTACCATGAATATTTTTTTCACCATAGAATTGCAAACCCTTGCAGAGATTGCTTTACACATGCCAGTATAGTAAGTGAAAACTAAATGAGGATGACTAACTGGAGATCAAAAATTTATAATTCAGGATCCAAGATTCCCATCAATCAATAATCCAGTTTGGGGAACACCTCTCTCTCTCTCCCTCTTCCTCCTCCCTCCCTCCCTTCCTCCCTCCCTCCCTCCCTCCCTCCCTCCCTCCTCATCTCTCTCTGTCTCTGTCTGTCTGTCTCTCAAATAAATTCTTCTCTCATACAGTACATCCCAACCACAGTTTCTCCTCCCTCCCTGGATCTGCTTCTACTCTCGCATCATTCAAAAGACAGCAGGCTTCTAAGGAACAAAAACTACACACTACAAAACAAAATACAACAAGACAAGGTAAAAGCCTCCACACCAAAGCTGGACGAGACAATCCAACTGGAGGGTTTGTTTATGTTTGTGTTTTCCTGGACTTCTTTAAAGGATTTATTATTTTTCTCTTTAAGGACCTTTGTCATCTTCATACAGGTGGTTTTAAGGTCCTCTTCTTGTGCTTTAGCTGTGTTGGACTATTCAGGTCCTTCTGTGTTAGGGTAGCTGAGCTCTAGTGGAGACATATTCTGGTGAGCCCTTCCAGAACTAGCCTGTAGCAACATCTCCATGGAATACTTTACCTTTTCCTCCTGAGTTGTCCTGGGGTCCACATGTATGGGACTGTGAAGCTTCCAGTAACAACTGACTCCCCATTCTGTATCTGATAATGACACTGACTACATATTGATTCTGTGCATAGTTCTGAGAATTAAAAGAGACAGTGCATTTGAAAGCCAATTGGAAAGTGTCTGGCACTATTAAAAGATAAAGTCACAATGTCAATGTATTTAAATTGAGTTGTATTCCCACAGAGGGCATTCACTCTGATTTGGGAACTTTAAAATAACATAGCACTCATAAGAGATTCCCCATGGGCCTTGACATCAAAAACACAGTTGATTGTTCCTACTTAGAGACTCAGCTCTGTGAAGATCTCTTTTTCTTTTTTTGTCATTTTCTCTTTTTTCTTTTTCAAAAATGGGATTGAACTCGGGGCCTTACACTTCCTAGGCAGGTCCTTTACCACTGACATATACCACAAACTAGAGCCCAAACCTACAGAGTGTGACAGGAATTTATTACAAGAGGTTATGATTTTTCACTCTGACATCATTATTAGTCCCTGTAGTCATAGTAGTTGCCAGAGGCTTTGTGTGACTTGGCCAGAGGCAGGGAGGAGAGGGTGTGCATTTGGATGTTAGAGTCAAGAGTGTGACAAAAGTCCATTTGGGAGGAGGAATAAGTTCAACAGCTTATATCATGCAGCATGGAGTCTAGAGTTAATCATAATGCATTGTGTTCCTTACAAATAAAATATGGTTATTTGACAAGTTGTGTGACCATGGGTGGAGAGTTACTTACTAGAGTATGGGCAACTACTATGGGCTACACCACCAAAGAAAAATGACATCCTCTCCCTTAGCAATCATTGACAACCAATAGTTCCTCATAACAGGATAGTATTCTTTATTTTAATTTTAATTTTATTCTGTGTGTATGGGTGTTTTTTTCCTGCATGTATACCTCTCCATCACTTGTCTGCCTAGTGCTTGCAAAGGCCAGAACAGGTCATATTCCCTGGAATCGGAGTTACAGGTGGTTGCAAGTTACCATGTGGTGCTGGGAATTGAACCCAGATCCTCTGGAAGAACATGCTCTTAACCACTGAGCCATCCCTCCAGACCCAATGGTATTCTTCACAATTACTGAAATAAGTTGTATTTTTTTTACTGAAAAAAAGATAAGCAAGTATACTCCAATTAGTCATTTTTAGTCATTTTACAGTGTCTCTATGATTCAAAATACTGTGTTATAAATACATGCGTTTATCAACTAAAAAATACACGATAAAAATAATTTTACAGTAGAATTGTTAAGGAGACAGGAAAGTACTTTCTGAATTTATTATGTCGGGAAAGCAGGCTGAAGGAGACAGACTTGTCTGCCTAGCACCTAAGAGACACTGGATTTGATTGCTAGCACACACACACACACACACACACACACACACACACACACACCACACCACACCACATCACACCCATTAAACAAACAACTAAAAAGATAAAAGGAAAGAAAATAGAGAAATTTAAATTGAGGACACCATTTCATTTTAAGATGATATCTTTGCCTCCAAATAAACCCACACCAGTGTGCACACATTCCTTTAAGATGATTTCAGAGAACAGTAGCATTGCTTTCAATCTTGACCTGGGCTCACTCTGTGGGACAGAATATGTCTTCTTGCTTCCTGCATGCTGTTCATTTCTCTTTTTTTTTTTCAATTTTCAAAATTTATTTATTTATTTTACTTCCCAAAAGCAGTTTCTCCTCCTTCCTCTCCTCCCAGTCCCTCTTCCCTCCTCCCCTCCCCCAAATTCATTCCTTCTCCATTTCTGTTCAGAAAAGGGCAAGATTCCCATGAACACTGAAAAAAACAGGGCATATAAAGTTGCAGTAAGACCAAGCACCTCAAATTGTATTAAGGCTGGACAAGGTGACTCAGTATGAGGGATAGGGTCCCAGAAGCCAGCAAAAGAGTCAGAGACAGCCCCTGCTCCCACTGTTAGGAGTCCCATAAGAAGACTAAGCTACACAACTGTCGCATATATGCAGAGGGCCTAGGTTTGTCCCATGCAGGCTCCCTGATTGTCAGTTCAGACTCTGTGAGACCCTATGAGCCCAGGTTAGTTGATTGTATGGGTTTTCTTGTGGTGTCCTTGATTTCTCTGGCTCATGCAATCCTTTCTTCCTCTCTTCAGCAGAATTCCCTGAGCTCTGTCTAATGTTTGTCTATGGGTCTCTGCATCTGTTTCCATCTGTTGCTGAATGAAGCCTCTCTGAAGAAAATTGGACTAGGCACCAATCTACGTGTATAGCCGAATAACCTTGGGCATCGCTACATTGACATTTCTTTCCTCCAGTCATATTTGGTTCTATCCTAGGTCTCTGGATCATCTAGCCTGTGGGTCCTGGTGCTCCAAGCAGTGCCAAGGGTAGGCTCACTCTTGTGGCATGGGTCTCAGGCTGAACCAGTCATTGATTGGCTCCTCCCATAATCCTATGCCAACCTTACCCAAGCACATCCCATAGGCAGGACAGACTGTAGGTCAAAGGTTAGGTGGCTGTGTTGGTGTCCCAATCCCTCCACTGGAAGTCTTGTCTTGTCACAGGAGATGGCCACATCAGGCTTCATATCCCCTGTTGCTTGAAGTCTTAGCTGGGTTCATCCTTGTAAATTCCTGGGGGTTTCCCTTCCACTAGGTTTCTACCTCATCCCAAAATGCTCCCACTTTGCAGTTATTTCTTTCAGTACTCTCCCCTCCTTCCCCCCTCAGCCTGATCCCTCGTGTTCCCATCCCCACCTGCCCCTGTCCCACGAAATTTCTTCTGTTTCTCCTTTCTAGGGAGATCTGAGTATTCACCTTGAGCCCTTGTTGCTGAGGCTCTTCGAGTCTGTGGATTGTAGCATGGTTAACCTTTACTTTATAGCTAATATCCACTTAGAAGTGAGTGTATATCATGGTTGTTTTTCTGGGTCTGGGTTACCTCACTCCAGATGATTTTTTTTTTCTAGTTCCATCTATTTGCCTACAAATTTCATGATGTCATTGTGTTTTTTTTTTAACTGCTGAGTAATACTCTACTGTGTAAATGTATCATGTTTCTTTATTCATTAATTGGTTGAGGGGCATCTAGGTTTTTCCAGGTTCTGGCTATTGTGAATAGTCCTGTTATGAACATAGTTGAGCAGATGTCTCTGTGGTATGATTGAGCCTCTTTTGGGTATATGCCCAGGAGTGGTATAGCTGGGTTTAGAAGTAGGTTGATTCCCAATTTTTTGAGAAACCACCATATTGATTTCTAAAGTGGCTGTACAAGTTTGCACTCCCACCGCAATGGAGGAGTGTTCTCCTTGCTCTACATCCTCTCCAGCATGAGACATCACTTGTATTTTTGATTTGACAGGTGTAAGATGGAATTTCAGTGTCATTTTTATTTGCATTTCTCTGATGGCTAGGGATGTTGAACATTTCTTTAAGTGATTCTCAGCCATTTCGTATTTTTTCTGTTGAGAATTCTCTGCACAGATATGTACATAATTTTTAATTGGATTATTTATTTTTTTGATGTCTAGTTTCTCCAGTTCTTTATATATTTTTGACAACCCTTGTCAGATGTGGGGTTGTTGAAGATCTTTTCCCATTCCGTAGGCTGCCGTTTTGTTCTATTGACAGTGTCCTTTGCCTTACAGAAGCTTTTCAGTTTCATGACATCTGATTTATTAATTGTCAGTCTCAGTGCCTGCACTATGGGTGTTCTATTCAGGAAGTTATCTTCTGCACCAGTGCATTCAAGGCTACTTACCACTTTCTCTTCTATCAGGTTCAGAGTGCCTGGATTTATGTTGAGGTCTCTGATTCACTTGGATATGAGTTTTGCGTGGGGTAATAGATATGGATCTATTTGCATTTTCTACATGCCAATATTCAGTTAAATCAGAACCATTTGTTGAAGATGCCTTCTTTCCCATTGTATGATTTTGGCTTCTTTGACAAAAATCAGGTTCCACAGGTATTTAGATTTACGTCAGGGTTTTCAATTCGATTTCTTGATCCACCTGTCTGTTTTTATGCCAATACCATACAGTTTTTATTACTATAGCTCTGTAGTAGAGCTTGAAATCAAGGATGGAGATACCTCCAGCACTACTTTATTGCACATGACTGTTTTAGCTATCCTGGGTTTTTTGTTTTTCCATATGAAGTTGAGTATTGTTCTTTCAAGGTTTGTAAAGAATTGTGTTGGGATTTTAATGGAAGATTATATTGAATCTGTAGATTCCTTTTGATAAGACAGCCATTTTTTACTATGTTAAGCCTATGGATTCATAGCATGGTAAATCTTTCCATCTTCTGATGTCTTCTCCAATTTCTTCAAAGACTTAAAAGTTCTTTTCATACAGATCTTTCACTTGCTTGGTTAGAGTTACACCAAAATATTTCATACTATTAGTGGCTACTGTGAAGGTTGTTGTTTCCATGATTTCTTTCTCAGTTCCTTTGTCATTGTATATAGGAGGGCTACTGATTTTTTAAATCTTGTATCCAACCACTTCACTAAAGGTTTTTATCAGCTGTAGGAGTTCCCTGGTACAATTTTTGTGGTCACTTATGTATATGTATACTATTATATCATCTCCAAATAATGATACTTCGACATCTTTTTTTCTAATTTGTATCCCCTTGATCTCCTTTAGTTGTCTTATTACTCTAGTTAGAACTTCAAGTACTATATTGAATAGATATGGAGAGAGTGGACAGCCTGTCTTGTTTCTGGTTTTAGTGAAATTGCTTTGAATTTCTGTCCATTTAATTTGATATTAACTATTGACTTGCTGTATAATGCTTTTATTATGTTTAGGTATGTCCTTTGTATCCCTGATCTCTCCAAGACTTTTATCATGAAGGGGTGTTGGATCTTGTCAAGGGCTTTTTCAACATCTAATGGGATGATCATGTAGCTTTTTCTTTCAGTTTGTTTATATGGTAGATGCCACTGACAGATTTTCATATGTTGTACCATCCCTGCATCACTGGGATGAAGTCTACTTGGTCATGGTGGATGATCTTTTTTGATCTGTTCTTGGATTCAGTTCATCAGTATTTTATTGAGTATTTTTGCATCAGTGTTCATGAGTGAAATTGGTCTGTAATTCTTTCTTCATTGTGTCTTTGTGTGGTTTGCATATCAGGGTGACTGTGGCCTGAGAAAAAGAATCTGGTATCTGGCAATGTTCTTTCTGTTTTTATTTTGTGGAATGATTTGAGGAGTATTGGTACTAGCTCTTCTTTGAAAGTCTGATAAAATTCTGCCCTCAAATCTTCTGGTCCTGGGCTTTTTTTTGGGGGGGGAGGAGGGGGAGGAGGGTCATGACTTTCAGTGACTGATTTTATTTCCCTAGGTGTTGTAGATCTATTTAAATTTTTATCTGATTCTGATTTAATTTTGGTAAGTGGTATTTATCAAGAAATTTGTCCATTTCTTTTAGAATTTTATCGAGTGCAGGTTTTTGTAGTAGGACCTCATGATTCCCTGGATTTCTTCAGTGTCTGTTGTTATCTCCCCTTTTTGTTTCTGATTTTGTTAATTTGAATACGCTCTCTCTGTCTTTTAGTTTGGATAAAGGTTTGTCTATCTTATTGACTTTCTCAAAGAACCAACTCTTTGTTCCATTGATTCTTTGTATTCTTCTCTTTGTTTTTATGTTAGTGTTTTCAGCTCCCAGTTTGATTATTTCCTGCCAACTACTGCTCTTGTGTGTGTTTGCTTCTTTTTGTTCTAGAGCTTTCAGGTATGCTGTTAAATTGCTAGTATGAAATCTTTCAAAATCCTTATGAAGGTGATAAGTGCTATGCACTTTCCTCTTAGTACTGCTCTCTTTGTGTCCCATAAGTTTGTGTTCATTGTGCATTCATTTTCATTGCATTCTAGGAAGTCTTTAATTTCTTTCTTGACCCAGTGATAATTCAGTAGACAGTTACTCAGTTTCCATGAGTGTGTAGGCTTTCTGTAGCTTCTGTTGTTGCTGAAATCCATGCTGGTCTGATAGGATGAAGGGGGTTAGTTCAGTTTTTTTATGTCTGTTGAGACTTGCTTTGAGACCAAGTATGTGGTCATTTTGGAGAAAGTTCTATAAGGTGTTAAAAAGAAAATGTATTCTTTTATGTTTGAGTGAAGTGTTCTATAGATATCTGTTAGGTATATTTGGGTCATAAGGTCTATTAGCTCCAGTGTTTCTTTGTTTAGTATTTGCCTGGATGATCTGCCCATTGGTGAGAGTTGTGTATTGAAGTCTCCTATTATCAATGTGTGAGGGTCAA